>NC_052504.1:16193320-16793320 GCF_014356525.2 Nilaparvata lugens
TCCTTTGACTCCCCCTGCTCATCAGCCTGTTGGTGTCCATGCTCCTTTCCGTGCTTTTTGTGAAGTACTTATCCAAGCTGCTGTCTCTGACAATTTTCCTCCCTGTAATTTTTTACTGATTTCCTTGGGTATAAGTGTTTCCTTTTTTCCTCTCCTTCGGGGATATCTCTTCACTTCTAGCTCTTTTTGAAAAATTTACTTCCTGCTTGTTCAAATGCTCAAGTGACAACCAATCATTGTTTACCTTCAGTTTATTTCCAATCATTATCACTTTGTTTCCTTCTTCCTTCAATCTAATAAGATGTAATAATAATAAATAATAATAATAATAATAATGTATTGTTTACCGCTTAATGGTGTTAGAGATTGAGAGCAAAACCGCTTACCGGGCTCAGAATAGACGTGAAAATAAATTTGTTACAACCAGTGTATTTTAACCAGAGTGATTTTAACCAGGCTCAGGATAGACGTGAAAACAAATTTGTTACAACCAGTGTATTTTAACCATAGTGTTCTTGAACCAAATGTGTTTCCATTTACCTGACAGTGATACCAGAGGTGATTTTTTCTGAAGAAGATCCATTTCCAGAAGGAGGGCCGAGAATGCAGAAGCCTATGGTCCAGCCCCCTTTCTGTTGATGGAGGGTTTTTGGTTTTAGTGGGTTAGGGGTACAGCTTCACTGTGCTCACCATTCTCCTTCTGAGAATGTGCCACCCCCACATACCAACACAGTTCGGATCCTGTGTGGAATCTGTCAGCAGATTTCCTTTCCCTCACATGTAAAAAAGTTACTTGAAATGGGAATCGAGCCTAAGTTGCCAATTTCAAATTTGCAGTTCACAAGCTAGCTCTTCCAGCCAGGGAGGCTCACTAGCTATTTTAAAAATATTTTTCAAGTGAAACTCTTGTATACCTGTATACTATGAAATATTTAATTTGCTTTAATGTGTATGAATCAGAAAACGTATTAATTGTTTCTCAATTGTGAATTGCAAAGGTATCAACTTCGAGAGTGTTTGACTGAGCACACCTCCAATAGAGATTCACCTGAAGGGACAGAAGATCATTCATCCTCTAGGCCTACATCTTCATCTGCTGTTTCATCCTCTACCGAATCCAGTACTGGGGAGAGAAATGATAACTGAAGACTCGACTTTGTCATCACAATTGACAGAGAGGATTGGGATGAAATTAGACCAGAAGCTGTATCCTATTCACACAAAAAAGGCTTGGTAAGAGAAGAACTTATCTAACATTAAGGCCAAGAACATCTGAGAGATCATCAGATGATGAGAGAACATCGAAGAGGTCTAGGCATCTGATCTGGGCACATATTCTTATATAGTTTTGTAATAAGAGATAAAAAACTACATAGAATTTATCCAATATGTTCTCTAGTCTCTGAGAGACATGATACAGAAACCCAAAGGCATTGGCTTTCCCAATTTTTAAGAAGTGGAGCACCCTTACCACAATAAATTGTCACAGACATGACTGTAGCTCTGATGTCAGCATCAGTTCAAGCCTTCACCTCACTGACATCTCTTGATTCCTACTTGATGGAGCCATCATGGAGACATTACAGAAGAAACTGTTGAAAGTGGCAATCCAGGTATAAACAAGAAACGACATGAAAATGCATTTGGAAAAAAGTTCTCAGGCATTGAGAAACATGCAATGAGTAATGCTGTTATTGGTGACAGGGGCAACCAACAGTATCAGCCGAACCTAATAGATATCGTAAAAGATGTTGTTCCTCTGTTGCCAACTTGGAGTGGCATAATGATTCCTAAGTTTGGGTATGGAGAAGCTACAGCCACATCAGCTCCTGTTGAAACAAATTTCAAAATATTGAAAACTATTATTCCCAAAAACAAAACTTTGCCCATGAGGGCTGATAATTTCATTTTTGATCATATCATTTCATTAGAAGGGGCAATGAAAATGGCAGCTGAAATTGGAATGAAAGTAGTAGACAACGATTTGTGTAGGCCAACTTCCAAAGGAAGAATTGAGGAGGAGCAGACAATGAGCTCTAAACACTTCAATGCTGTTGATTCTAAAATATCTGAATTGAAGCAACACAAAGACTGGAGTGGTTTGATTTCCAAAAAAAACACACCTTCTTTTTATTTAGAAGAGGAGCCTAGACTGGCTGTCAGATCTGAGTACAGCTAAACCTGATGTGCCTATTGGTTCCTCGAAAAACGGATCCAGTGAGAAACTAAATCCAGTAAATATCGCTGGAGTTGGAAACATATTGTCCAACACATGTGCATTTGACAGTATTGTACCAAAATTTTGAGTTATTAAATGGAATTTATTCTATCTTAAGTAAGTAATTTTCAGTTCCCATAAAGATAGTAAATTTATTCTTGTTCATTGGCAACTTAGCCAGCATTTCTAAAATCGTTATAATTATGATCAGCATCTTATTAAAGTCCTTGATTCCCATGATCCCACTTGGAATTATCTATTCCCATGAAAGATTTAGACGCCAGAAGTATGCTGAATCAATCCCATAATTCTGAACTTGCAAAAGGGAAATAACTTTTCCCTCCTAGTTTCCTTCTTGCTTGAATGTATCACCTTCCTTATTTACTGAGGAGAAATAGAGTGGGCAAAGAGAAATTCACAGGCGATCGGGTCAATATTTTAAATTATGATGGTAAAACTGATCAGTCTGGACGCCTCTGAAACCTAAGAGAGCGATCATTCTAATCCCAGCTCTCATAGTGTTAACTGTTTCTTGAGAATTTCTTTAAATTTTCAGTAATGTTTTCGTTTGGGGGTACATTCTCATTCTCTCCAGGAGAATTTAATTGATTGTCCAAGTAAATTGGACATCTTTTGAAGTAACTTTAAATGTAATTGTAATTTAGAAGTAAAGTCCCCCTTATAGAAAATTCAGTAATAATGTGATAGCTTGAGTTAATATGACGATTGATTTCCTCTATACTTCAGATCTTCAATACCCCTTTTGGGTGAGTATTTTTATTATTGTCATTGAATATAATTTATCATTTGTAATTTGAAAGTGTTTGATTTATGTATAATAATAATATTATTTCCTCATAGGAAACGGTGAATTGTACTTATTTGATGATCTACCTAGATCATCAATTGAATACAATCCTATTAGATATTGGTAATTATTATGTTTCTAATTCTTTTGCAAATTTGTCATCAGGTTTCTGTATCAGGCCGAGAATTTCCATTGTAAAAGGGCCGGCGACTTCTTCCAACCATGGATGGAATCGTACGTCATTGAATGCTGATGAGGAGAGAACAAGACTAACTCCCTTTTGGATCTGTTGCCGCGACGCCTGAACATTCCTGGAGGACGACCAGGAATCTTCACCCTTCATCAATCTCCGCCAGGGACTCCGGACATTGCGACGACAACTACAAGATGAGTACTTGATCTTTCCCCATCAGAATTCAATGTGTCCCTTAAATTTTGGTCTCTTAAAGACGTAAATGTAGTTAAATTTAGGTCTCTTAAGACAAAGATAATCTTTGATTGAAGAAAGTATTTATTGTAAAGTGTTGTTTGAATTTAAATATTTAATATAGAGGCAATCAATCGTCAAATGATTTTTATTTTGGATTCCTCACCACTAGAATAGCACTAGAAATTTCACTAACCCCTCCACCATCGAGGTCTCGCACAATTTCCAAATTTAATTAAAGTTGTCTGAGAATTTAGGTTCTCAAATAACACTATAGTATGCTACAACTTTTTGCGGTTACTCACTGTGATAGCCTGCACTTCAGAGAACTCATTAATCCTACCAAGTGTGAGTTCCTATCTTTAGTGCAACACCTCCAATAGAGATTCACCTGAAGTGACAGAAGATCATTCATCCTCTAGGCCTACATCTTCATCTGTGGTTTCATCCTCTAACGAATCCAGTACTGGGGAGAGAAATGATAACTGAAGACTGGACTTTGTCATCACAATTGACAGAAAGGAGTGGGATGAAATTAGACCAGAAGCTGTTTCCTATCCACACAAAAAAGGCTTGATAAGAGAAGAACTTATCTAACATTAAGGCCAAGAACATGGACCGATGTTATAGATAGACATTTTTGGAAGAGAACAAAGCTCCCTTGTAGAATTCCATGTCGTGGAGGAAGAATAAATTTAACAAATAATGTGTTACATGAAACTACTATTACCGGAGAATGTTCATTTTGTAAAGCAAACTTTTACACATTTGCTGATAAATTGCCAGATGGAGAGCGAGAAATTATAAAATTCAATTGCACATATTCAGGTTCAACATCCAGAGGAGAGTAAGAGAGACCTAAGAGGTATAGAGCGAGAAAGGGTGGTTAACCTTATGTTGAATACAAATGTTGCACCTCTCGCCTTACAAAGAATAGAGGCTGACAAATTGATGGAGCTAGGAAATGTTGAGCCTGCCCATCTACCTAGTTTACCGCAATCAAGAAACGTGAAATGTTAGGTTAAACAAAGCTCCCTAACCAGATTAACCTAACTCAAGTCAGAGTGGATGAAGATCCAATTATATCGATAGCAAGAGCCATGCACCAATCACGTTTGAGAAACATCATAAGAGATGTTGGTTATGATAAATTCAAGGTCGGATACCACAGTGCTACTCGATTTCATGTTAAAAAGAGTTTTGTAGGAAGAATAAAGTTGTGTCTGTTGCAATTGATGCTACAGGAGGCATAATCAAAAAACTCAAAAGAGGTCTAGGCATCTGATCTGGGCACATATTCTAATATAGTTTTGTAATAAAAGATAAAAAACTACATAGAATTTATCCAATATGTTCTCTAGTCTCTGAGAGACATGATACAGGAACCCTAAGGCATTGGCTTTCCCAATTTTTAAGAAGTGGAGCACCCTTACCACAATAAATTGTCACAGACATGTCTGTAGCTCTGATGTCAGCATCAGTTCAAGCCTTCACCTCACTGACATCTCTTGATTCCTACTTGCAACGATGAGCAGATATTTTGGAACTTGATGGAAAATATTCAAATGTCCTACCAGAATGTTTCATTAGATATGATGGATCACATCTAATAAAAATGATGTCCTCATGGAAATGTTTCTGTGGAAAATGTCTGAAGATAATGAAACGATTCTTCATGAGCTGTCTAGCCGAAATTCTTTAAATTACAAGTATAGAAGAGGCCAATTCAATTATCAGGCACATTCTCATTGTAGCACTATCTGAGACTGAAGGAGTGGACAAACAGGGGAATGATACTCCTTGTGAAGTAAGGAGTTGTTGATAAAAAGAATTGGGGGTTTTACACCAGAATCAGAAGAAGATCTTGTAGGTGTTACAGAAGAAACTGTTGAAAGTGGCAATCCAGGTATAAACAAGAAACGACATGAAAATGCATTTGGAAAAAAGTTCTCAGGCATTGAGAAACATGCAATGAGTAATGCTGTTATTGGTGACAGGGGCAACCAACAGTATCAGCCGAACCTAATAGATATCGTAAAAGATGTTGTTCCTCTGTTGCCAACTTGGAGTGGCATAATGATTCCTAAGTTTGGGTATGGAGAAGCTACAGCCACATCAGCTCCTGTTGAAACAAATTTCAAAATATTGAAAACTATTATTCCCAAAAGCAAAACGTTGCCCATGAGGGCTGATAATTTCATTTTTGATCATATCATGTCATTAGAAGGGGCAATGAAAATGGCAGCTGCAATTGGAATGAAAGTAGTAGACAACGATTTGTGTAGGCCAACTTCCAAAGGAAGAATTGAGGAGGAGCAGACAATGAGCTCTAAACACTTCAATGCTGTTGATTCTAAAATATCTGAATTGAAGCAACACAAAGACTGGGGTGGTTTGATTTCCAAAGAAAAAAACACCTTTTTTTCATTTAGAAAAGGAGCCTAGACTGGCTGTCAGATCTGAGTACAGCTAAACCTGATGTGCCTATTGGTTCCTTGATAAACGGATCCAGTGAGAAACTAAATCCAGTAAATATCGCTGGAGTTGGAAACATAATATTGTCCAACACATGTGCATTTGACAGTATTGTACCAAAATTTTGAGTTATTAAATGGAATTTATTCTATCTTAAGTAAGTAATTTTCAGTTCCCATAAAGATAGTAAATTTATTCTTGTTCATTGGCAACTTAGCCAGCATTTCTAAAATCGTTATAATTATGATCAGCATCTTATTAAAGTCCTTGATTCCCACGATCCCACTTGGAATTATCTATTCCCACGAAAGATTTAGACGCCAGAAGTATGCTGAATCAATCCCATAATTCTAAACTTGCAAAAGGGAAATAACTTTTCCCTCCTAGTTTCCTTCTTGCTTGAATGTATCACCTTCCTTATTTACTGAGGAGAAAGAGAGTGGGCAAAGAGAAATTCACAGGCGATCTGGTAAATATTTCAAATTATGATGGTAAAACTGATCAGTCTGGACGCCTCTGAAACCGAAGAGAGCGATCGTTCTAATCCCAGCTCTTACAGTGTTAACTGTTTCTTGAGATTTTCTTTCAATTTCCAGTAATGTTCTCATTTGGGGTACATTCTCATTCTCTCCAGGAGAATTTAATTGATTGTCCAAGTAAATCGGACATCTTTTGAAGTAACTTTAAATGTAATTGTAATTTGGAAGTAAAGTCCCCCCCTTATAGAAAATACAGTAATAATGTGATAGCTTGAGTTAATATGATGATTGATTTCCTCTATACTTCAGATCTTCAATACCCCTTTTGGGTGAGTATTTTTATTATTGTCATTGAATATAATTTATCATTTGTAGTTTGAAAGTGTTCGATTTATGTATAATAATAGTATTATTTCCTCATAGGAAACGGAGAATTGTATTTATTTGATGATCTACCTAGATCATCAATTGAATACAATCCTATTAGATACTGGTAATTACTATGTTTCTAATTCTGTTGTAAATTTGTCAATTGTCACTGTATCGGGCCGAGAATTTCCATTGTAAAAGGGCCGGCGACTTCTTCCAACCATGGATGGAATCGTACGTCATTGAACGCTGATGAGGAGAGAACAAGACTAACACCCTTTTGTATCTGTCGCCGCGACGCCTGAACATTCCTGTAGGACGTCCAATCATCTTCACCCTTCATCCATCTCTGCCAGGGACTCCGGACATCGCAACGACAACTACAAGATGAGTACTTGATCTTACCCCATCAGAATTCAATGTGTCCCTTAAATTTTGGTCTCTTAAAGACGTAAATGTAGTTAACACGTTGACTGCCATGTGACCCATTTTCGTGTCACACTTTACTTTGCCCACAAGCCATGTGACTCTTTATTGTGTCACAGGACATTCCACTGTTACAGGCCATGTGACATGTAAACGAGTCACTCTACAATGCTTTTCTCCATATAGACTGATAGACATGGCCTCAGAGTACTGCTCAGTACTCTTAGCATTTTTCTGTCAGCCTTCATAATAGTAAAAAAGCAAAATAATTGAGTGATATAATCTATTCAAATTTTATCTCATCAAATACTCATTTCTTACAATTTTTGAGTGAATTACATGCGTGAATCATCTGTTTTTATGATTGAGTAGTTGTTTATGCGAATGAGATCAACTAGGCAGTGGTATTTGTGCTCTGAAATTGATTTTGAGGTTATGATAGTGTTTGTCTTGTCTCGATGTTGCTTACAAATTTGATCTGTGCTTACAAATTTCTATGCTTACAAATTTGATCTGTGCTTACAAATTTCTATGCAAATATTATTTTATGAACTGTTGTAAATAGTGTTTTGTACAGTATAGTTTTAATTTTGTCCTATATAATGGAACATCTAACAGAGGAAGAACTTTATAATATATTGAATGGTGACAGTGATAATGAACTTTTAGAAGACCAAGCTAGTGATGACGATGCTGATCCCAATTATGAATTGGAAAGTGAAAACGAAGAGGAGCAAGAGAACAATGGAATAAGGGAAGTGGAACAAATTGCAAATCCTGGCGAATATACTTGGAGGCCTGTTGGTGAGTTGAATGAACTTACTCAATTACATTTCAACCCCAGAGCAGATGTTGTTGGAGTGAACCCTGATATCCTAGAAACAATGATTGATGCCAATCCAATAGACTTCTTAGAACTTTTTGTGACAGAGGATGTGATTAATTATTTAGTTATAGAAACCAATAGATACGCAAATCAACGATTAGCTAATACCCGTTTGTCAGCTGGAGCAAGAATGAACAAGTGGGTGAACACAACAGTAAAAGAAATGAAGCTTTTTCTTGGTATGATTATATATATGGGAATTCTTGTACTGCCAACAGTTGCCCACTATTGGAGGAAATCTAGTATTTTCACCAGTGTGCTGCCAAAATATATGTCTAGGAATAGGTTTGAACTCCTTCTCTCAAACTTTCACTGTGCCAACAACGAAGAAGCTCCTGTTCCAAACAACCGCCTGCACAAAATTCAAAGTCTTGTTGACATGTTGGTTGAAAATTTCCAACTTGTTGTCAATCCAGGGGAAGATATGTGCATTGATGAAAGTATCATCCCATTTCGTGGACGTTTGGTTTTTCGACAATACGTAAAAAATAAAACCCATCCATATGGAATAAAAATATTCAAAATGTGCGTGAAAGACTGCTACACTGTATCTTACAAGATATATGCTGGACGCGAAGCCACTCCAAATACAGATGTTGCCACAAAAGTTGTTCTAGAACTAGTTGAACAATATTTGAATATGGGAAGAACTCTCTACGTGGACAATTGGTACACCAGTGTACGTCTTGCTGATGCCCTATTGCAAAAAAACACACATCTTGTTGGAACGCTACGCAAAAATAGGAAATTCAATCCACCCAATGTTGTGAATAAATCATTACGAAGAGGAGAAATTACAGCCCAAAAGAACAACAAAAACATTGTTATATTGAAGTGGAAGGACAGGCGCGATGTGTTGATGCTCTCTACTAAACATGTAGATAACATGCAGACTGTTGAGAAGAGGGGAAGGGAAGTCACAAAGCCTGCAGCAGTCTTCGATTACAACAAGGGGAAGTCTTTTATCGATTTGAGTGACCAGATGGGGGCTTATTCTGGGTGCCTTAGACGGGGAGTCAAATGGTACAGAAAAATAGCTTTTGATCTTATGTTGAGCACTGCAGTGGTGAATGCATTATCTGTATACAAAACAGTAACAGGTAGAATAATTTCAATTACTGAATTCAAAGAATCCATCTGCAACAATTGGTTTGAATCATCTAAAGACTTGCCACAAGCTGAACCACCAATCGGTACAGAACACAAACTTGAAAAAACTACGAGAGGCCGCTGCAAGTATTGCTACAGAAAGATTGCAAAGACTTTGGGCCGCAAACAGGCTATCATCAAGGCAAAGAAATCTTCACAAAAATGTCAAGTTTGCAATGAAAGGATGTGCAAAAACTGCTTTTTTGATAAACACAAAATAAATATGAAAAAATAATCTTATACAGAATTTTTTGTACGTATTTCATGTTTTTTATTATTATTTTGTAATACAGATAATTTACAATTCTTGATACTTGAGTTCTTATTTCAACTATATTTCAAAATAAACCTTTTATGATTATAATATTTCATATAGGCTAGCCTATTGCGAATATTTGATGAAAAAAAGTGTGACCCTTTTCTGGGTCACATGGCCACAGGGAGGAGATGATATACAGCCAGGCCATGTGAACCAAAAAAGTGTCACACTTTTTTATTTGAATTAGCAAGAAAATAGTTGAATGTGAGTCGTAAGCTATGTTTACATGTCACAATAAAAGATAACACACTTGAATGGGTAGAAAAATTGACAGTGGCCTGGTATGAAATATCACAGAAATGGACTTGGCAGTCAACGTGTTTTGGTCTCTTAAGACAAAGATAATCTTTGATTGAAGAAAGTATTTATTGTAAAGTGTTGTTTGAATTTAAATATTTAATATAGAGGCAATCAATCATCAAATGATTTTTATTTCGGATTCCTCACCACTAGAATAGCACTAGAAATTTCACTAACCCCTCCACCATCAGGGTCTCGCACGATTTCCAAACTTAATTATAGTTGTCTGAGAATTAAGGTTCTCAAAAAACACTATAGTATGCTACAACTTTTTGCGGTTGCTCACTGTGATAGCCTGCGTTTCAGAGAACTCGTTAATTCTACCAAGTGTGAGTTCCTATCTTTAGTGCAACAGATTGTTGTTGATGGCGTGGATAGAAGAGTGTACCACACAAAGACAAACATACTAGCTCCATTATATAAGAACAATACAGAGCTCCTACCAGAAGGTCTTTACATAGTGAGGTGCGAAGCTCCAGCAAGTACACTGGCTCCCAAGCTCTTACAGAGCCAGCCGTCGCTGGTTGAAAAGAGTGTGTGCTTGGTAACTGAGCCGAAATAAAAACATATATGAAACACATGATAAAACAAGAAAGTTTTATTATAAATTTCAATTAATCAATGTGGACAGATGAACAAATTGAATGTTCTCATTGATGAGGAGCTGAAAAGCAAATATAAGACTTGCTTTCAAGTTGGAGATAATGGCAACTACTGCCAAGGCGAAAATCTATTGAGAATGAATAAAGTTGATTAGACTTGTCCCTACCATGGTGACATGGGCGGTGAGGAATACTTTTAAGGTGTTCCATTGCAAGCTCCCAAGCATTTTTTTTCAAATTTTCTTTGATTCCCGTGTTATCCTCTTTTTTCGCAAAATGAATCACCTTCTCTGACTTTCTTTTGAACACACACGATTCGTTTTATGGAAAGCTGCAGTATACTCAAAAGGAAAGCTCGGCTTACTTCTACTTCACGTTCTGAGGTTTTTAGTTTGTATTGTTTAATTCTTCACAAATCCCACTTGAAACAGCAAAGATGAAAGATGTGCAAGTTCTCTATCCCAATCTGTTACCTGAAGAGTGTCGATTCTATGAATACTTTTTTCAAAAAATGTACAAAGACCAGAGATAAACGAGGTTGCAGAGAACGAGTCTGCAGGAAATGAGGTTGCAAATAACAACAACCAGGACTCGGAATCTGATCCAGATGATATTGCTGATGAGGACTACTGACTTGTGAATAGAGATTTTTTCTACTTAGGTTATAATGGATTAACCCTAATATGTGGTTATAATTTTATCAGTAAAAGATTGACTTTGTCTTGAAATAGGATTAGGTCTAATATTGCTGATTTTTTTAATGGTGAGGAAGTTTTGTACTGTAACTTTACTTACAGATTTTAACTTAAAGCTATAGGTTAATAGATTTTGTCTAATTTTAGTATATTTAGTGTTATTGTTTCAATTTATAATAAAATAGCATTAATATTGCTTGATTTTTATTATTTCCTCCTTTATTGTTACTAAAGTAACTGTTTTAATTTTCAGTATTGTGGGCTTAAGTATAAGCCCTTTCTGCATAGAACGCCTGAAAATTGTTCTCCCCAAGAACTTAAGAAGGGCTTATAACATACTCTAGTATTTTCTAAGAAGCAAAATTACATGTTTTAGAAAGAAAATTTTCTTTTACATTTTTCTTACAATGAATAACATAAGATTATTATATTGAGGTTTGCTTGTTAAAATGAAACAAACATTTTGTAAAACTTTCTACTCCCATTATCTCAAAACTTGGTTATGCATTATAGGCCCTTCTTGTTTTTTTCTATCTTGTCTTTTTATCTTTTCTTGTACTTTATGAACTCTGCATTGTTATTTTTGTATTTTAGTTTTTGCTGTCACTTACTTTTGTTTGTTTTCTTTCAATAATCTTAGAATGAATTTAATTTGTTTACTATAGCTTATTTGTATGTTAATGTAGTTCTGAAAATTGTTATGTGGTGGTTCCTTTACAGACAGATCTCACTGAACGGGTACAACATCAAACGTCATCAAAGAAACACAGAACATCAACACCGACTACTGCAGCGGCCACAAAGCTCCAACAGTACTTACATGCCAGTGTTAGTACCAGCAGATTGTCTGAAGAAAATGTGGATGACCCAAGCTCTTTGCCAGTTCTATGTTCATCCCGACCGGATACATCTGTTCCAGCAAGTAAGTCAACAAAAGTAGTACAAAAAAAGTTACCTGCATTTGTCCCAAAAAAATTACAAGCTATCAAAAAGGAAAGGTGGATCAAGCTTTACTGAAACTTTTCACAAGAGACTTTCAACCATTCAGCATTGTAGAGGATGAAGGATTTGTAGAATATTCGAATGCCCTTAATCCAAGTTATGTTTTACCAGGTAGGAAAACTATATCAAAAACTTGGATTCCTGCAAAGTTTGCTGAATGTTTAGCTGATACTCAATTAAAAATTAACTCAGCCCAATCTCTGTGTCTGACAACCGACACTTGGACATCTGTTAATACAGATAACTTTATGGCTGTGACAGCCCATTTCATAGATGATAATTTTGATCTACAGACTGTGCTTCTTCAGTGTGCACAATTCCCAGGAAGGCATACTGCTCAGAATATAGGGGAGGCCTTGCGAGAAACAACAAAGAACTGGAATATTACAGGGAAAGTAATCTTTGTGGTGAAAGACAATGCAGACAATGTTGTCAAAGCTGTCAAAGACATAATGGGCTGGAAACACATGGGCTGTTTTGCTCACAGCCTTAATATTGTAGTTACACATTCTTTAAATAAAAATCATGAAGTTGTAACACTAATTGAGACTGTGAAACGTATTGTCTCTCATTTTAAGAGAAGTACTCAGTCAACCGAAAAATTGATTGAGTACCAGGTCAAGAACAACCAACCAAACAACAAGCCAAAAAAGTTGGTTCAAGACGTTTCTACAAGGTGGAATTCAACATATTTCATGTTGAAAAGGTTTGTGTTGCTACAAGAGCCTATCAAAGCAACTTTAGCTTTGATTGATAAGGATTTACCTATTCTTACTCCAGTTCAGTGGAAAATCCTTTGTGAGCTGATTTTGGTTCTAAAGCCCACACACCGAGTTCTAAAGTCTACACAGTGACTAAAACTGTAAGTGGGGAAAAATATGCTACAGGGTCTCTGGTAATTCCTCTCACCAATTCACTGTTCACAGTTTGTGAAAAACTAAAAGAAAGAACCTTTTCTCCACAAGTGAAAGAAGTTGTCACCGAATTAAACAAAGAGCTGTCAAAACGCTTTAGGAATTTTGAAAGCAGCAATACCCTCACTCTCCTCACATTCCTTGACCCTAGGTTTAAAAACTTAGTGTTTAAGGACCCAGTCGCTTCAGAAAACGCTAAGGACAGGCTAATCAATGCCATAGGCAGAGAGGAACAAGAGAGAGCAGAGAAAAATCCAAAGGAGAGGCCAGTTGATGTGGTGATCACTGAAGAACAGGACATTGCGACAGAGAATCAATCTTGCCAGGAGATGGATGAACTCTCAGTTTTTGACAATTTGGAAATGTGTCTGGCCAAGAAGAAAAAGAAAGGTACAGTGAAATCACGAGCAATCGTTGAACTGGACAGATTTTTAGAGGAAGATGAGCTGGAATGGAAGGGCGACCCACTGCTCTGGTGGAAAGAAAATGTACCTCAATATCCTAACCTTAGGAAAGTAGTTCAGAAAAGCTTTTGCTGTCTTGCAACGTCTGTACCTTGTGAGCGGGCGTTCTAGAGGGCAGGGCTCTTTGTGTCTGACAGAAGGAATAGGTTGAGTGGAACCAAGACAAAGATGCTGATGTTCCTAAATGCCAACCAGCCAAACAACCGTCAACCTGTGTTCCGCAAAGACATTGAGGACCGATTTGAGAGTGAGGAAGACGAAATACTTAAAGAAATTATATCCAAGAACTTAGAAGTAAACTGATCAAAGTTAGTTGAGCAATCAGTTTGAAGTTATAAGTTAAGTTTAAAGTTAACATTTTACTACTTTTTTCATTTAAAGTAATGTTCATGTTCCTTTATATTAATAATTTAATAATGACAAAATATTGTTCCTTAATTTTATTTAACGCTTAGAGGACATATAGCTTAATTTTTTTGTTAAAACTTGAAATATTTATTTGAATTATTGTTAGTTTAAAGTTAGTCAAAAGAGTAATAATTTAAGCATAGGCCTACTTTTTTATTTAAAGTAACGTTCATCATGTTTCTTTACATTAATGTACTGACATAATATTGTTTGAAAAACACGAAATGTCAGTTCTAAATATTCATTTTCGGTACACAAGGACCATGGTTTCATGAAAGAATTCGTGTAGAACTGACAACATTTTGTGTTTTTTTGTTTTAATTATTATGGAACGGTTCTACAACCTCAAAGTGACTAGAGAGTTTTTAAAATACTGTTCCTTAATTTTACCATTAGAGGACATGTAGCTTACTTTCTTTGTTAAAACTTTAGATATTTTTTTGAATTATTCTTAGTTTGCAGTTAGTCAAAAGAGTAAAAATTTAAGCATAGGACTACTTTTTTTATTCAAAGTAACGTTTGTTCATGTTCCTTTATATTAATGTACTGACAAAATATTGATCCTTAATTTTACCATTAGAGGACATAAAGCCTACTTTTTTGATAAAACTTGAATTATTTATTTGAATTATTCTTAGTTTAAAGTTAGTCAAAAGAGTAATAATTTAAACATAGCCCTACTTTTTTATTTAAAGTAATGTTTGTTCATGTTCCTTTATAAATATTAATGTACTGACAAAATATTGTTCCTTAATTTTACCATTAGAGGACATGTAGCCTACTTTTTTGTTAAAACTTGAAATATTTATTTGAATTATTCACCATATTTTGACATTTTAGTCAAATAGACTGTATGTTCTTAAGATTATTATAATTGAGTTATAATTTAAGCATAGGCCTTCTTTTTTATTTAAAGTAACTCCTACAGATGGTAAAGTAGGCCTAATTTTTATTTATGTAGATAATTTTCATATTTAAACATGTGTTAATAAAATATAATTTAATGAATAATTTAAAAAGCTACCAAGATAAACAAGGCAGGCATGTAGAGAAATTCAAAAACAATGTTCCAGGCATTGAGTGGTGCAACTCATTTATCAGTAGACATGAATCCATTTTAAGCAACAGGTATGTTAGGAATATAACCCATGCAAGGGCAAGCATTGATAAAGACATAGTAGATGGTTTTTTTGAGAACATTGAAAGGGTTGCTTAGAGGGGTACCAGCATCTAACATTTGGAATTTCGATGAAACAAATTTAGTGGACGATCCGGGGACAAAAAAAGTTTTGGTAAAGAAGGGTACAAAGTATCCAGAAAAAATTCGAAATTCAACTAAAGCCTGTACTTCAGTCATGCTATGTGGTAGTGCCGAAGGTATAATGGCTCCTATCTATGTGGTCTATAAGGCTGAAAATCTTTGGCACTCATGGACTGAAGGAGGGCCTGCAAATGTCAGATTCAATCGTACAAAATCAGGCTGGTTTGATGCACAATGTTTTGAGGATTGGTTTACATATTTAATGCTACCAATATTAAAAAAACAGGCAGAGAAAAAGATTTTGATAGGTGACAACTTGAGCTCCCATTTAAATTTAGAGGTTGTTCGCTTATGTAATGAGAATAATATTGCTTTCATTGCTCTTCCCCCAAACACAACACACTTATTGCAACCACTCGACGTTGCATACTTTAGGTCCATGAAAAGAGAGTGGCGGAAAGTGCTAGACCAGTGAAAAGATACTCCTTATGGGAGTAAATGTAGTTCAATCCCCAAAGATCAATTTCCAAGACTCATAAAAACACTTCTAGCTCAGAAAACAAAAACAATTTAAAAACAACTAAAAAACAATTTAGCTGAGAATGATTGTAACAACTTGAAAGCAGGATTTAGGAAATGTGGTCTGGTGCCATTGAACGGTACCATAGTTCATGAACGCTTATGTGACAATGTAATGGATTCCATCATTGAAAATAATGTTGGGATGGTAGATAGTATCAGCGACAACTTTCTACAAGAACTGAGAAATAAAAGACAAGACGAAGTTGGCTCCAAGAGACAAAGAAAGAGAAAAATAAACGTGACACCAGGTAAAGGAATCACTCAAGAAGATTTGCTGGAGAATCCAGAACTTCTCAACAGGAATACCACTAATTGTGAACCTGTACCAATAGCAGGAACAAGTGGTACTGGTACTAGTAAACATACTGGTAATAAAAAGAGACAAAGACAGACTGATATGACTTCATCAGAGAGTGAGATTGAGATAGAGGAGAGCTTGGAAGAGTCTGATGAAGGTAGTTTACATGTTAGCAATGATGAGGAGAACCATGAGGACAACCAAGAAGGTGAAGTTGACAATAATAAATTTGATTGCAATGGAGTGAGCGTAGGAGATTTCATAGCATTCAAATATGAAAACAAAATATATCCTGGACAAGTCACAAATATTGAAACGAATGAGGTGCAAGTAAATGCGATGGTGAAGACTGGAAAATATTGGAAATGGCCACCTAGAAGAGACGAGATATGGTATCCAAGAATCTCCATTGTTAGGAAAGTTAAGGAGCCTAAACAAATATCAAAGACATGCACAATTTTTTCTGTAGACATGAAACAATAGGTTAAGTTATGTGTAGCAATTACCCATGGTATTTGTCCTTAATAAATAAAAAAACTACCTACTCAATATGTATTTGTATTTCTATATTTTTGATACTTTGCTCGACCAGATGATAACAATCCAATTTATTTCTTTATTATAAGTCATTATTATTTTAAAGTTTTCTGTAATATCTTCAATAAGCTTATTTTATGATCTTATATAATATTATTTGTCAATAAATAATATTTTTTGACTAAATATAACTTTTAATGTCCTAAAGAAACCTTCCTATACTGCCCTACTAAGCAAAAACGCAGTATCTACAAAATTCTCACAAAATGAGTTATATATATCAAAATTCTCAGCTCGACGAGCTCTATCCATCTAACTAAACAAGAACGCAGTATTTCTTTTCGTTTAAGAAATAATGGCATCAAAAACGCAGTATCTACATGATATTTCTCTTATTACTAAGCAGAAACGCAGTATTTTCAATGTACTAAGGAAGAACGCAGTATCTACAGCTCAGATACTGCGTTCATCCTTAGCAACATCACTTACTGCGTTCTTGCTTAGTATATTAGAGGCGACCATATGCTATTTGCAGTAATTGACAGTGTTTAAGACAGCTTCTTAACCTATGAAGAAAAGATTCATCAGTGATGATAAAGTTTGCCTTTCTCTGTCTGTTAGTAGTAGAAGCTGAGTGTTGAGAGTTTTGAGTGAAGTGAATTTTGTTCAATAAGTTTGTAATGTGTAGGCCGAAAAACTGAAAATGAATGTGAGTAACTACAGTTGTATGATAAGTAGTCGTGTCAAATTGATGATGGATCTCGTGAAAGAAGACAACAGTGAAAATGAAGTTGAACTTCAACCCACACTAGAAGCTGATGCTAACAATAGTTCAGATTCAAATTTTATTGAACAATTTGGTATTGCATCTGGATCTGGTAATGATATGGTTGAAGTAGAAGTCATCAGCATTGATTATTGTAGTGGCCTTCGTGAGATGGTAAATACAGAGGAACTGTGCAATGGGACTGAAATTAGTGTAGATGTACCTATATTGAATACAAACAACGTTACTGATGATCTTTCTTCTGAATGGGTATTAATATCTGAATTAGATGCATCTCAGGAGGCTACTTCCTCAAGTACTTCCACAAGTAACTTTACAAAACAGGGCATTCCTCGAAAACGAAGAAAATTTGAGTAAAGTGTTTTACAGAGAAAAGTGGAAAAGAACAATGAATTGAAAAATAAACATAAAGTTCGTGAAGGGTGTCTTGAATCATGTCGATTGCAATGTAGAAAAAATATTTCAGAAGAAGAAAGAGTAAACATTAATTCTTAATTCTGGGACCTAGCCTATGCTGAACGGAAATCATTTGTGCTGAATATGTGTGAAAGACTATCTGTTAAAAGAAGAACCAGTGGGTATGATATTGAAGAAAGAGAATCAAGGAAAAACACATATAAATACTTTTTAAAGAACAGTGAAGGACAGACCAAACAGGTTTGCAAATCATTCTTCCTAACTACATTAGGTTATGAAAAGAAAAATGACAGATTTGTTTTTGATGTTTTAAATATGACACCTGCTTCCTCTTTGCAACCCAAACCTGATATGCGAGGTAGAGCTACACCAGCCAATTGTATTTCAAAACAAGAGGTTTGTGAACACATCGAATCATTCAACCCAGTGATCTCACAATACTGTCGGGAACATGCACCACTGAGACGTTATCTTCCCAGCGATGTCAATATAAAATTGATGCACAAAGACTTTCTCATGAAATTCCCAAATATTCAAGTTTCATAAGTTGAGTTTGTGCCAGAATGATTTTACTATGGGAAAAGGTATTAAAATATTAATGTCACAATCTCACCTCAGGAGAAGAGGTGTGATTGTGCCACATATTTTTTCAAATTTTGACTTTTAAATTAAGTAGAATTTGATTTTTCTGGTGTGAAAAGATAGCTTAAGACTGTAGCTTTCATGAGATCTGGTTGTCATTAGGATAATTTTGGTAATAAAAAAAATATGCAATGAAGTATGTGAAAAGTGCCACAAAGTGACCCCATTTGATGGTACACCATAGTGGAGTAGGTCAATTTCCACACAGAAAAAACTCAACAAGTAGAGGACACATTATAAGAATTATTGTAACTAACTATTGTAATTTATCTATTATTTTGTGTAATTGATGTTGTAGTTTTAGTATTTTATGGGAAATAAACATTTATTTATTTATTTTATCAAAAGCCATGCACGTTTTACAAACATCATAAGAGACGTTGGTTATGATAAATTCAAGGTCGGATACCACAGTTTTGTAGGAAGAATAAAGTTGTGTCTGTTGCAATTGATGCTACAAGAGGCATAATCAAAAAACTCAGAAGAGGTCTAGGCATCTCATCTGGGCAAATATTCTTCTATAGTTCTGTAATAAGAGATAAAAATTGACATAGAATTTATCGAAGATGTTCTCTAGTCCCTGAGAGACATGATACAGAAACACTAAGACATTGGCTTTCCCAATTTTTAAGAAGTGGAGCAACCTTACCACAATAAATTGTCACAGACATGTCTGTAGCTCTGATGTCAGCATCAGTTCAAGCCTTCATCTCACTGACATCTCTTGATTCCTACTTGCAACGATGAGCAGATATTTTGGTACTTGATGGAAAATATTCAAATGTCCTACCAGAATTTTTCATTGGACATGATGTAGCACATATAATAAAAATGATGTCCTCATGGAAATGTTTCTGTGGAAAATGTCTGAAGATAACGAAACAATTCTTCATGAGCTGTCTAGCCGAAATTCTTCAAATTACAAGTATAGAGGAGGCCAATTCAATTATCAGGCACATTCTCACTGTAGTACTGTCTGAGACTGATGGAGTGGACAGACAGGGGAATGATACTCCTTGTGAAGTAAGTAAGAAGTTCTTGATAAATAGAATTGGAGGTTCAATACTGGAATCAGAAGAGGATATTTTTAGTGTTACTGAAGAAACTGTTGAAAGTGACAATCCAGGTATAAACAAGAAATGACATGAGAAAATGTTCTCAGGAATTGAGAAACATGCAATGATTAATGCTGTTATTGGTGACAGGGGCAACCAACAGTATCCACCAAGCCTATTAGATATCGTAGAAGATGTTGTTCCTCTGTCGCCAACTTGGAGTGACATCATGATTCCTAAGTTTGGTTATGGAGAAGCTACAGCCACATCAGCTCCTGTTGAAACAAATTTCAAAATATTGAAAACTATTATTTTCAAAAACAAAACTTTGCCTATGAGAGCTGATAATTTTATTTTTGTTCAAATAATTTCATTAGAAGGGGCAATGAAAATGGCAGCTGCAAGTGGAATGAAAGTAGTAGACAACGATTTGTGTAGGCCAACTTCCAAAGGAAGAATTGAGGAGGAGCAGACAATGAACTCAAAACACTTCAATGCTGTTGATTCTAAATTTTCTGAATTGAAGCAACACGAAGACTGGGGTGGTTTGATTTCCAAAAAAACACACCTTATCTTTATTTAAAAAAGGAGCCTGGACTGAATCTCTCAGATCTGAGTAGAGCTAAACCTGATGTGCCTATTGGTTCCTCGAAAAACGGATCCAGTGAGAAACTAAATCCAGTAAATATCGCTGGAGTTGGATACATATTGTCTAACACATGTGCATTTGACAGTATGCTACACGTTTTTGCGGTTGCTTACTGTGATAGCCTGCGTTTTAGAGAGCTCGTTAATTCTACCGAGAATGAGTTCCTATCTTTAGTGCAACATATTGTTGTTGATGGCTTGGATAGAAGAGCGTACCGCTCAAAGACAAACATACTAGCGCCATTATATAAGAAAAATACAGAGCTCCTACCAGAAGGTCTTTACCTAGTGAGGTGCGAAGCTCCGGTGAGTACTCTGGCTCCCAAGCTCTTACAGAGCCAGCCGTCGCTGGTTGAAAAGAGTGTGTGCTCGGTAACTGAATGCCCCACAAAACAAGGAAGTTTTACTATAAATTTCAATTAATCAACGTGGACAGATGAACAAATTGAATGTTCTCATTGATGATGAGCTGAAAAGCAAATATAAGACTTGCTTTCAAGTTGGAGATAAAGGCAACTACTGCCAAGGCGTAAATCTATTGAGAATGAATTAAATAATTATATTTTCATAGAGCTGATTGAATCACAGCAATGCATTATCAAGGGTAGAGAGTTACCAATGTGCAGTAGGCTACATTTTAGAAAAATGCAATTTCAATAAGCTCATGTCGCTACTTTTTCGCCCCATTTCCAACAGTCATGGTGGCAAAGATAGCTGAAGCATTGACTCTCACGCTGAAGGACCCAGATTCAAATGATGGTGCTACCACATTTTTTATGCAGATGATAAAAGTTGTTTTATCTTATTCTGATAATAAATCATTATAAAATAAAGTATTATGATTAGATAGGATAATTGAATTGTATCATTTTATTATTATTAAATTGATTTATCAAAATACTTGAATAATTTATTTAAAAAAAAACTGTTTATTGTATTGGAATCCAATACTGCAGTTGTAGAAAATTTTTTGTAAGTAATTCGAGTGGAAAGCTTCTTTATCGCTCTCCTCAGAATTACCACGCTACCCTACATTTGGTAACTGTTTTGACTCGCGTTTTACGCTCTTAATAAATAAATAACTATTTCAATTGGAAAGGGAAGAAGAGGTTCCATTTTCGCTATCAACAATGATAAATACCCTAATTTTAGTTCTAGTGGCCTAAACAACAGCATTTTCTGTTTTGTATCATTCTAATTGGTTCAAATGATAAGCTGCAGATTATAGACAATGAATATAATCACTTCTATATCACACAATTCGATACAAAACTTTCAAACTCAAATACCTTATGATGAGGAAGGGTGCAACAATTTTTCTTGGTGGTGCAAAATGGTACAAAAATCAGAGAACACGATGGTATGATTTTTGTTCAAATCTGAACAAGTCGGGGATAGGCATAAACCTGTACCTCGACTTTTCAAATGCATTTTTTTTCAAAATGGGGAAGGGTACAAAAATTTTTCTTTCTGGTACAAAAATAATTATGGTATAATTTTTTTCCGAATTTGGGATAGTCAGGGACCAGGTTTATGATGCTTACCTTGGGGGCTTCATTTAGACTTTGATATACAATGTACTGTGCAAGTGAAGGTGTTTGCTACACTAGTTACGTTTTTTTGCAATATCGTGTGCAATGTATGTTGATTGGCCAAATAAAATTATTATTATTAATTATTTCATTAGACTGATAGTAGCCAATGATGGTGGTGAAGGGTATGAGGATGATGATGAGATTTTAGTTTTATTTGTATTTTTCGTTTCCTGAGAAAATAATAAAAAGAAACAAGATTATCATCCATATTATTTTCAAGATCAGGATTATCAAATACGAGCTTATATTACCCGTGCCCTACAAGAGTCTTGATGTAGTATTATAGTCACTTGTTAACAATTGTAATAATTTACAAAAAGAAAGCTATATTTAATTGGGCATTCAACTTACGTAAACTTTGTATCACAAATTGAATAAATTTATTTAAAATGTTTGAATTTATGATGAATAGAACGTAAAAAATGAAATGGTCCCAGAAATTCTCAGTAAATTAGAAATTTTAAAATAAATCAGTCCAGCAGTTTAGACGAGATGATACATCAAAAAAACATAAATATATTGTGATATAAGAACTGAACCCTTCCATCCAAGTTGTTATTCCTGTAAACTCTTTATAATAGAATTGAAGAGGTGGATTCCAAAAGGTTTAAGTCATTTTTTTCACATTTTGAGATTTTAGTTGATTTTGATTCTAAAGCATCATTTCTAACATTAGAAAAACAATTCATGCCATAGCTTAAGTCAAGTATATTATACATTATGACAAATCAGTGATGTTTTCCAAAAGTGCTTTAGTCATGCCTTGTTCTTTTCCAAACAGGCTTAAGTCAGCTGTCAAGTTTTTGCGCATGCGCTATTCCAGCAATCTGCACCCAGTCACCTATTTGCTGTGAGTTTGAAGTTATTCTATGCTGACTGAATAAAACAATAGTGAAATCAATAACGTGACTTGCGTTGAGTAAAATGAATGATTTAGATTTTGATACAAGTGACTTTCTAGTGTCTGTAAGTGACATAAATAGTGCCAAGAAGAGGAAGAGAAAGAAAAATGAAGACCAGTGGGACAAAAATCTCAAGAAATTCGCCAGAAATAGCAAAGAAGCTCACCCAGATCCTCGCATTGTTTGTGCCCATAAAGAAGGTGATGTTTGTAAGGCACATCTATTGACCGAAAATGATGTAAGTAGTTTTTATAATAAAATTTACTCACATAAGACTGCCGCTGATCAGAACAACTACTTATTCAAGTATCTACTCAACCAAGAGGCTAAGCAACATAGGCCTAGAAACAAGGAAAATCCACGTTCTCGAACAGTTACAAAGTACTTTATACGACAGACAAATGGTGTTTTATTAAGTGTGTGTAATTCTACATTCTTGTCCATCACAAAATACCTTTTCGGTACTTGAGTATTAAACGGAGGCCACAATTACGAAACGCGCCGCGGCACTATAGAAGGTTAAATTGTTATAGATGTTGTAGTAGAACTATTCTAGTATTGTTGTGAGTCGAGCGTTATCAGATGGGTCATGTGTCTACTCGCAAAATCCCCTCCAAGTAGGCCAAGGTCAGGGTCGTTGACCGGAGCGCGCGCCATTCCCTGTCATCGCCTGTCACTGTGTCTGGTCATTGTACTGAGTGATTTATTGCCGTGCGCTACTACTGCTATACGTGTTTCAATAATGAGTGACGTGATTTGTTGTGGGATTACCTCGAAATGAAGAGGATAGTGTAAGTTTCTTTCAAGAATGGCATCTTTTGCCTTCAGTGAAATTGTGTGTTAACGACCACGAAATGAAGTTGTAATTCTAAACTTCACCTGTTAATCTATTAAAGTGTGTTCTTTCCAATTATGTAGTTATTTATGGTATCCCGTACGAAATATTTCTGTAGGTTAGGTGGCCTCCGTTTAATACTCAAGTACCAAATTTTCTTCAAAAAGAGAGAACCGATTGGCCAAGGCTTTGAAAGAGTCAGGAGAATGTCCTCGTGAAAAGCGAGGTGGATCTAGGACAAAACCCAAAGATATTATGGTCGGGGTAAGAGTGTACGCGGTTACCTTAGCCCTGAGTTGTCTATTAAGAAATTATGGCGTATTTGGAAACAGACTCAAAAAGAACAGAAGGAATCACTTGCATCTTACTCAAAGTTCTTCAAGATCAGTGAGGGGTTCAAAGCCAGAGAGAAACAAGTCCATTTTTATCATTTTTTATTTTATCATTCCAAATGGTGTGTTATATTGAACATATTGAACTCTATTCAGTGCCAAAACAGATCAAGTCCATAGTACTTCGTTCACTCGGTAGAGCGCATTAAAAATTGTTTATGGAAAGATTTCTGCTATTGCTTCCCTGGCAGAGTGAACCAAGTCCAGTTTGCAGGTTATGTTACGGAATACTAATGCTGATTATTGTTTGAAGAAAGGTGTTTTGTGATTATACCGTGGAATAATGTCATCTGATGAAGATTTTATTCCCAGTTCACCATCAGTAGCATCAGAAGAGAATAATAATAATATTAATAAGTCAATTCTATTAATAATTTATTCCGTTTTAGTCTGCTGTCATAAAACTAACCTCATTTACTTCCCAATCTATGATAGTTTGTTCAATATCATTTTATCCAGTGTTACTGGCATTAATTTACTACATTACCTATTTAATCCAATTACATAATAAATGCGTGTATTATTTAACAAAATATTGGAGAAACTATACACATTCTTAATAATTGAAAATATTCTTAAATGTTGATAAATACAAAGGATGCTTTTTAAGGTAGATAGATCTTGTAAGCCTTTCATCTAAAACCTATTGACAAGCTTCAACAAAAACTATTAACAGTGGAAATTTCATATTTAATATTGATTTTCGACAAGTGAGTAACCAATAAAAAATTGAATGAACAGAAATCAGCATTGTTAGTGTCAGCTATCATAGTCATTCTAGAAAAAATAAATCCATAAATAATCCAGAAATGTTTTATGCTGATACAATGCTGGTACTGTGATGATATTGAATCATCATATGACTAGTGTTTTCTTCTTATGTTTCTGTTATCAGATGTTGAACTATTTATTCTAATTTTGAATCTGTTATGAATTCATTACTGATCAATAAAGCCTAGAATGCAGAGGTTTTTCATTACAATTTATTGATCAGTAATCCAAAATCATCAAATCAATTCATCTTATCAAATACGAGTCAATCAATTTCTATTCTCTATTTCACAATTTCTATCAACAACAAATGTATAATCTTCAAATCTTTTCTGGAAACGAAAACTGAAAATTCGCGTTACGATGAACAAATTTTTGAAACCAGACAAGTTTGATGGTGATCCGAATTCTCCAACAGCTCTACAAGAATGGAACTTCTGGCTAAAGACTTTGAGAATTTCATCGCATCTTTTGACGAAGAAGACATCGATGATGAAAGTAAGTTGCGGTTGCTTACCAACTTTCTATTGAATTGAATTGAATTGAATTGAAAATTTCTTTATTCATCAAAAAATGCACAAAATACATCTGAACAGTGTCAAATTACAAAAATAATTATTAATATCGTCACAAAATCATCCTTTACACATACAGAAGTCAAAAATTCTGATAAAAAACAAGATTCTAAAATCTTACAGTCAAATTGACATACTCCTGCAAAGAGTATAGAGATAGTCCCACCAAATATTCCTTTAATTTTTTTGTAGGTATTCAACCTCCTCTATTTCTTTCAACTCTCTAGAAGTATATTGAAAAATTTTCTCCCCATAAAAAGTGTTTTTTTCTTAAAGAAATTCAATCTATGCCTCTCCTCGATCCTTCCAAATCTGGTGTTGTAGCCATGTGTTTCGTTTCTTGATCCTGTTGACGAGCATTTTTTAAAGTACATGACTACGTCAAAAATATATTGCCCATAGATTGTTAAGATTCCAAACTGTGGAAAAACGAGTTTTACTGAGTCTAATCTTTTTAACTTCATTATTATTCTGAGAGCTCTTTTTTTTGTAATAGTATCTTATCAAGGTTACTCTTGGTTGTACTTCCATAGATAGCAAGTCCGTATGCCAGATGAGAATGTATTAAAGAGTGGTACAGGGATTTCATTGTCTGTATACTGCAGATATCTGTCAATTGCCGCAAAGCAAAAAGGCCGGGGGATATCTTTTTTACAACCTGAGAAACATGTTTATCCCATGATAAGCTGCTATCAATATCAAGGCCTAAGAATTTTGTGCCATCCACTAATTCTAAGGTTTCGCCATTTATTTCAACATTTGGGGACCAATGATTAATTCTTTGCCTTGTAGAAAAAGGAACTACAATAGACTTGCTGGCGTTTAAAAGAAGATTCCTATTATTTAGAAATTTATTAATGGAATACAAGCCAACAGCAGATGCTGCTTCAATCTCTTCAATGGATTCACCGAGAAGATGATGTTTGCATCATCAGCATAGAGACAAACAGCAGCTCTCCCCTGGACCACCCTAGGCAACCCTTTGATGTAGCACAGGAACAATAAAGGACCAATATTGAGCTTGAGGGACACCATATTTCAGACTCCTCATGTCAGAGCGGTATCTGATTTTATATTGCAGCGCATGCGTCTCTTCAATATGCTCTATCTCAACAATTGTTGTCTATCCTTCAGGTACGATTCAAACCATGTCTGTTCTATTACTTTACACCTAGAGTTTTCAACGTATCTATCAAAACATTATGCCTCACACTGTCAAAAGCACGAGTCATATCCAAGAATATGCCAACAATTTTCTCCCCTTTGTCGATTGCATTTACGATAGAGTTAAGAAATCGACTCCAGCCGTTATCGTGGACTTTTTAGAGCGAAAACCATGCTGTTCTGTGCCAAATGTTATTTGTTTCTAAATATTCTATTAGCTGCATGTACACACACGTTCAATAATTTTAGAAAATATGATAAAATAGATACTGGCCTATAACAAGCAGGTTCTCTGACATCACCCTTCTTAAATATTGGAAAAACCCTGGCTACCTTTAAAATGTTTGGAAAATGGCCCGATATCAAGGAGGAATTTATTATATGGCCAGGGGTTTAATTATTGCCGGCAAGACTTTTTTAACTATTGTAATTGGGATGTCATTGGCCCTGAAGAAAGTTTTTTTCAAATGACATTATTATTTTTACTAACTCATATTCTGAAATAGTTTTGAATCTGAATCTCAGTGTGGATTGACAGTTTGGATAAATCGGGGTTTCAACAGGTTCACATCTATCAGGAATATTTGGTATGACAAACTTATCTACTGCTGTAACAAAGAAATCATTAAATATTACTAATAGTAAGAGGGTTTGTTACATGAATTCCATTATCTATAACACTTAAATTTGAGTTTTTATTTTTGTTTTTACCAACATTATCGTCAACAATCTTCCAGATAACTCTATTTATTCTTGCATTGGCGACTTTATTGTCAAAGACTTTTTGTTTATTATTGCTATTTCCTGTCTCAAATCTCTTTTTCTAGTTTTATTGATCTTTTAAATTCATCACTCTTTGTATTTCTAAATATTCTTCAAGCTCCAATAAGTCTCTCTTTTCCTGAAGACCTCGCTGCTCGAATATTTATCTTATTT
The DNA here is from genome assembly GCF_014356525.2 of Nilaparvata lugens. Classification (NCBI taxonomy): domain Eukaryota; kingdom Metazoa; phylum Arthropoda; class Insecta; order Hemiptera; family Delphacidae; genus Nilaparvata; species Nilaparvata lugens. Next base: position 16,220,659 of record NC_052504.1, read on the forward strand.
TTTCCTTCTCATTCATAAATAGCTTTGGAAAATTAATGTTGAAATAATATGAAAAAATTGAAATAAATGCATTATACTTATCACTTACTGAAGATTGATAAACATCCATCCAATTGACGCTCTCTAAATCTTTGAAAAATATATTGGAATTACAGTCGTCAAATCTCCTGCTAAGACCTCTTATTGGTTTGTGAAAGTTACTAACATTAAGAATTTCAAATAGCTGAGCATCATGATCTGATATATGGGTTATAATGCCTGACACTTTCAAGTTCTCATCACAAATATTTGTAATAAAATTATCAATAGCTGTTTCAGAGGTTGTAGTTATCTAGTTGGAAAATCGACCTTAAATGACATATTATACATTTTTAGAATATTTCTGAACTTAAGGTAAACATTATTCTTTTCTAGTACATTAATATTTATGTCACCAGCTAGTACAACATTTTTGTATTTCCTGCACAGAATTTCAAGCCATATTTCAAGTTTTTCTAAAAAAGAATCTAAGTAACAATGTTGGGGTGTTCTGTACAAACAGGCCATAACAAAAGAGAAACTATTAATAGAAAATTTGGTACACAACACTCAAATTCTTTTTCCATCGTTATAGACTTTATTGCCGGCAGTTCAACGGGCTTGCAACTTGAATAGATTTTATTACTAACTAAAATCATGACCCCGCCTCCCATATTATTACTCCTAGAGAAATTCGAGCTTATAGTATAGTCGGATATATTTAACAGTGCAGTTTCAGCTTCTGACATCTTGTGCTCAGATATTGCCAGTATGTCAGGTTTTAGCTCCTCTAAATTAATTCTTAGCAAGTCTAACGGGATGGCAAGTGCTGAACATTCTGATGTAAAATTGATATTCTTCCGGATCCATCCTGTGAGACACTTGTAGCTAAGGTTGAGTAGTTTCCACCGAGCGGCAGTCGTTTCCAAATTTGCCGCAGGAGATGCAGCGATAGACAGGGACTCGACCTCGGGAGACAGCACGTCGCCGAGCCGCCCAATTGGTGACCGGGGTGGAGAGGCCACGCAGCCTTCAGAAGCAGCCCCCCGCGAAGGTGAGCCGTCATCGGCCAGAGAAACAGGAGAGTCAACAATCGCATAGTCACCGTCCTCAATAGCCGCAGAAATCCTTCCAGCCAGCCAGCCTTGCCCCAACGGTTGAGGTGCATACCGTGTCGAGTGTGGTGGAATCTTCTGCCCGACTTGCCTCTACAAGTATCACATTCTCATACCTCCCGCCAATAGCCTTGAGTAAACAGTTCGTCCGCGCTACTTCCCTGTTTACACAAGACCACTCAACAAGGTCGTGTCTGTTTGGAACATCCACTAAGACAATTTATTTTTTTGAAATCGATTAATCGTCTCCTCGATTCCTGTTAGTGCTTTTCTGCCTCGTTCTTGCAACATCGTTAGCGCCGCACAATATAATTAGAATATCATTATCTGCAATTTCACCACATATATTATCATGGCATAAAATCTGTTCAGTCCTAGCGCCAGGACTTACAAAACCAATACATTCATAGGAGTGTTTCAACCTACCATTCAAATGCCACGTTAAATTCCTTCCATGACTAAGAAAGAACATTTCCTTTTATGTGTAGCTCATTTAGAATTTTCAGGTCAACATTACCCCAAAACAAAATTCAGTGTATTGCCTGATTTGTGTGCTAATGTTATTGTAGGACATGACTTACTTAATCAACACTCTGAACTTAGTTTCATTTGGAGGAACTAAACCCCCATTGACTATCAATTATCTGGCTCCAGCAAAGATAGAACCTCCACCACTTTTTGAGTTTTTAACTAAAGACATTAAACCTGTAATTACTAAATCCCGAAAGCATTCTCTTGAAGACACTAGTTTCATGGAGAAAGAAATTGAGAAACTGCTAGCTGATGGAATTATTGAAGAAAGCAGGTCCCCTGGAGAGCTCAAGCATTTGTAGTGAAGAACGAAAATCACAAAAAGCGAATGGTATAGACTATTTCAAACTATTAACCGTACACACATCGTGACGCATATCCCCTCCTAGTCTTGAAGATATTGTTTCTAAGGTCTCAAAAAACTCTGTATTCACCACTATTGACTTGAAAAGCGCTTACCACCAGGTACCCCTACGAGAAAAAGATCGACCTTTCACTGCATTTGAGGCATGTGGCCGTTGTATCAATTTCGAAGGCTTGCTTTTGGTCTGACAGATGGTGTACCCACTTTTCAGCGAGTCATTGATAATGTTATTAATAATGAAAAACTTGAAAAAACGTATGCATACCTGGATGATGTGACAATATGTGGTGAGAATCAGAAGGAACATGATTTGAATCTCAAAAAATTCTTAGATGCAGTACAAAAATAATTTTACAATCAATACAGAAAAAGCAAATATTCACTTACTTCAATAAGCTTGCTTGGCTATAAAATTGAAAATGGGACAATTTCTCCTGACCCTGAACGTCTGAAACCATTGCTCAATCTTCCACCCCCGGATAATAGAAAGGCTCTTGAGCGAACAATTGGAATGTTTGCACACTATTCCAAATTGATATCCAATTATTCAGATAAAGCTAAACGGCTTCTTACAGCAAAGACCTTTCCTTTGACTTCTGAAGCTATAGCTGACTTCAATCAACTCAAAACTGAGATTTCTAAGGCAGTAGTTAGTACAATTGACGACTTTGAACCTTTTGTGGTTGAAACAGATGCATCTGATTTTTCAATTTCAGCTGTCCTATCACAGTGTGGACGTCCAGTAGCATTCTTTTCTCAGAAGCTGAATGATAGTGAGCGTAAACATTCATCCATTGAAAAAGAGGCTTTTGCTATTGTGTGTGCTCTTAAAAAGTGGAGACATTTCTTACTTGGAAGATTCTTCAAAATTATCACTGACCAGCGCTCTGTATCATTCATGTTTGATATGACTCATCAAAATAAAATAAAAAATGAAAAAATACAACGATGGCGATTGGAGATGTCATGCTACAATTACGAAATAATTTACAGACCAGGAAAGGACAACCAAGTAGCAGATGCACTTTCCAGAGTGTGTAATGCAACTCAAACCGATAAATTACACTCCCTACACTGTGACTTGTGTCACCAGAATGATTCATTGGGTAAGAACTCATAATTTACCCTATTCAGTTGAGGATGTCAGAAAAATGACTTCTTCATGTCAAACATGTAATGCCATAAAACCTCAATTTTTCAAGAAATTGAAATCTACTCTCATAAAGGCGACACATCCATTTGAAAGATTAAGCGTGGACTTCAAGGGTCCTCTTCCATCAAAAACTAAAAACAAATATTTGTTGACAATAATTGATGAGTACTCTAGGTTTCCGTTTGCATACCCTTGTCCGAATATGAATTCATCAACTGTAATTCAGTGCCTTGTGAACTTGTTTACCACATTTGGTTTACCTTCTTATGTACATACTGACAATGGAACCTCTTTCAAATCCAGAGAGCTGCAGGAATTCCTTCATAATCGAGGAGTAGCCACTTCCATGTCATCACCTTATAACGCACCAGGAAATGGCCAAATCGAACGAGAAAATGGTACAATTTGGCACACAGTGTCTCTTACATTGAAGCATAGAAATTTGGATGTATCTGATTGGGAATCTGTGCTCCCAGATTCTCTACATTCTATTCGATCCCTATTGTGCACGGCTACTAATGAGACGCCACATGATAGGATGTTCCGACACTATAGACAATCATCTAATGGTATAGCACTTCCAACCTGGCTTGCCCCTTCAAACAAAGTCCTAATGAAAGTACCTATACGAAGAAGTAAATTCGATCCATTAGTCGAGGAGGTGGATATTCTTCAAATCAACCCACAATATGCCAAGGTACGGCTTAGTGATGGAAGAGAGACAACTGTATCGTTGAAAAACCTTGCCCCTCGAGGAGAAGAGAGCATTCAAGAAGATAACGATAAAAATCAAGATGATACAAATGCAGGATCAAGCCTTAGTGATCACGCAGAGCCTGAGAACAATCAAGAAAATTATCATGAAAATCAAGATGAAACAAATACAGGATTCCCTCTCAGTGATGAAGAAGAACCTCCTGATGGCACCCTGCGAAGATCTTATAGAGAGCGCAAAATGCCTTCTTATTTGAAAGACTATTCATTGAATTCCTATAGACGGGAAGAATGTGATGATATTAAATCATCATATGACTAGTGTTTTCTTCTTATGTTTCTGTTATCAGATGTTGAACTATTTATTCTAATTTTGAATCTGTTATGAATTCATTACTGATCAATAAAGCCTAGAATGCAGAGGTTTTCATTACAGGTACAAGATGAAATTTTATTACATTGTGCAATTACTTTTTACTATTAATTTTATTACTTAGTTTATATCTTCGAAAATAAGGATTGTCAGGTTGTCCAAATTCTAGAATTAAAATGTTCATTTATTCATTCAAATTTGATGAATTAGGTTTTGTTTGTTTCAGGCAGGAGAGAAGAAGATGAATCCCCACTACAGCCCAATGCATCTATCAACCAACAAGAGGAAGGAAAAGACCAAGAGAATTACGTGGAATAATGTCATCTGATGAAGATTATATTCCCAGTTCACCATCAGTAGCATCAGAAGAAAATAATAATACTGGTAAGTCAATTCTATTCATTTCGTTTTAGCCTGCTGTCATGAACTAACTTCACTTACTTCCCAATCTAGGATAGTTTGTTCAATATTTTATCTAGAGCTACTGGCATTAATTCACTACATTACCTATTCAATCCAATTACATAATAGTGTATTATTTAACTTAATATTGGGGAAACTATACAAATTTTTAATAATTAAAAATATTCTTGAACGTTGATAAATTAATACAAAGGATGCTTTTTAATGTTGATAGATCTAGCCTGATAGAGTAAGCCTCTCATCTAGAACCTATTGACAGGCTTCAACAAAAACTATTAACAGTGGAAATTTCATATTTAATATTGATTTTTGGCAAGTGAGTTACAAGTTAGTTAGTGTCCAATAAAAAATGAATGAACAGAAATGAGCATTGTTAGTGTCAACTGTCATAGTCATTCCAGAAAAAATAAATCCATGAATGATCCAGAAATGCTTTATGCTGGTACAATGCTGGTACCAGATTAAATTTTATCACATTGTGCAATTACTTTTTACTATTTTATTACTTAGTTTATATCTTTGAAAATAAGGATTGTCAGGTTCAACAGAAATCCTTATACAGATAAACAGATAAATCCTTATCTTCAATAAGGATTGTCCAACTTCCAGAATTAAAATGTTCATTTTTATTCATTCAAATTTGACGAATTGGGTTTTGTTTGTTTCAGACAGGAGAGAAGAAGACGAATCCCCACCACAGCCGAACGCATCCATTCAACCGACAAGAGGAAGGAGAAGACCAAGAGATGAAAAAAACTGGAAGAAGAATGTCAGAAAGCAGCTCAGAAATGAAGGCAAAAGCTACCGCACATCATCTACAGGGGCCATTGTACCAGATAAGAAATTTCCAATGGATTTTGATTGTCAATGCAAACGACGTTGCAATGAAAAAATTGGCAATGATGTAGGGAAATCCTTGTTTGAATCATTTTGGGGACTGGGAGATTTCTCAAAGCAAAATGTTTACCTTCGTGGCCTTGTGCAATTGAAAAACCCGGTTAGGTCCCGTAAACGATGTGGGGGAGGAACACCCAAATCTGTCATCTAAGAATACAATAATTTCAGGTTGAAAAACAACTCAGTTTCTGTATGTAAAAAATATTTTCTTGCGATTTTGCAGATCAGTTGGGGTAGGTTATATAGATGTTTGAGCAAAGAAGAGTTCACAGCAGTAACAGACTCAAGGGGTAGACACACTCCAGCCAACAAGCTTGATATCTCAAGTATAATGGAGCATATTAAGTCTTTTCCTGCATATCACAGCCATTACTCCAGAAAAGATGATCCCAATCGGAAATATTTGCACCCTGAATTAACTATTAGGAAAATGTACCAAATGTACGTCGAAAAATGTAGTACAGAAGGTCAAACTCCTTTAAAGGAGAAGTTGTACTATAAAGTTTTTACAACAAAATTTAATCTCCATTTCAAGCATCCAAGTACAGATACTTGTAAACTTTGCGATGAATTGCAGATGCAAATTTTAAATGAAAATGATGAAAATAAGAAACAAGTACTCATTTCAAAAAAAGAACTGCATTTGAGAAAAGCCGAACAAGCAAGAAGTTCTCTCAAATCAGACCAAGAAAAAGCATCTGCAGATATTTATACGTGCACTTTTGATTTACAGAAAGCACTAACGTTTCCCAAGATCTCTACTTCTGTAGCTTATTATAAAAGAAATCTGTATATTTGTAACTTTGGAGTGCATTCCTTCAATGAAAATACAGGGTACATGTACACCTGGGATGAAGTTCAAGGGGGCAGAGGCTCTCAAGATATTTCTACCATGGTTAGAAAACATCTTATAGACAATGCAGCAACACACAAACACATTATAATGTATTCTGATGCATGCACAGGACAAAATCGTAACATTAAAATGGCACTCACGTTATTGAAGCTGGTACAAACCAATGAAGTAGAATCAAATTTTATAGATCATAAGTTTTTAATCTCTGGGCATTCATTCCTTCCCAATGACAGTCAATTTGGAATTATAGAAGTTAGAGGTCAAAAAAAAGAGAACATCTACTCCCCTGCAGATTGGGTTGATATAATAAAGAATGCAAAGAAGAAGCCCCCCCCTTCCAAAGTGTTTGAAATGAAAAATACAGATTTTCTCTCTACCGAAGAACTGGAAGAATCAATAACAAATAGAAAAAAAGACATTCACAATGAGCCTATCAACTGGTTACACATCAGGTGGCTAAGAGTTGAAAGGGGCTCATCCTTCACTCTTAAATTCAAAGAGACACTCAATGAGGAAATATCTTTCAGAGAAATAGATTTGAGGAAGTCAGGCAGGGGAAGAAATCTACTATCTTTGGCGAATGTTGTCCAATCACCTCTCTACTCAGGTCCTCGTAAAATTGCGGCAAATAAGAAGAAGGACATGATAGATTTGTTGCCATACATTCCACCAATCCATCATTCCTACTTTAAAAATTTGCCAGTTGAAACTAACACACGCAGCAATAACACTACTCCAGAAGAAGCAGGACCTGATGAATTTTTCTACGACAATTAATTGACATTTTTATGATAATTGACATTTTTATGATAATTGACATTTTTTTGATAATTGACATTTTTATGATAATTGACATTTTTATGATAATTATTAACTTAATGCTGGCTTATGGTTGAGGATTAACGTGCTGGCCACGAAAACGGAATAAATTATTAATAGAATTGACTTACCACATTGCGTTTATCCACAGAGTCAACACAGCACTTCAAAAACTCAGAAGTCAAACAACTGTTACAGACAAAATAGGTGATCATAATAAATGCAGTGAAGAAAAAGTTGAAAAAGTCAAGAACCACATCAACAAGATACCAAAATACAAATCACACTATTGCCGTGCTACAACTGATTCACAATTTATTCCAGCAGAGTATAATTTAACTAAATTATATGAGTTGTACAAAGTGGAGACTGATGATCCAATCAAAATATAACAATATATTCTATACTCAATTTAATCTGAGAAGAAAACCACTCAAAAAGGTCACTTGTTCGACGTGTGATTCTCTTAAAGCTCGATTAGATTCTGCTACTGAAGAGGGTATTGAACACAACTTGAGAAAAGAACATGAAGAGCACTTGATTTTGGATGAAAAAGTAAAAGAAGAATTCAATAAAGACTTGAAGTGTGCTGAGGAAGAAGTAAGGAAACACTTTCTTTTGATCTTCAACCTTTACCAAAGATCCCAACAAATATTGTTTACTATAAGCGTCAGATAATGATGTACAATTGTGGAGTTCATGCAGGTAAAACTAATAAAGGTCATTTTTATGTATGGGTTGAAGAGAAGAGGAGCCCAGGAAATAGTTTCCTGCTTGGAAAAACACATTATGGAAAACTGCCTAGAAATTGACGAATTGGTGCTATGGTCTGATTCTTCTGGCGGCCAGAACCGCAATATTAAAATAACATTGATACTAAAACATGTATTGGCCAGCCATCCTACACTGAATAAAATAACTTTGAAATTCATGATACCTGGTCATTAATTTTTACCGAATGACTCTGAGTTTGGCTATGTTGAATGTCATCTCAAAACCCAGCAAAGGATCTACACAGATGATGATTACATTAAAATAATGCTTTCATCAAGAATAAAAAATGACAACTAATGATTTCATCAGTACTGAAAGTTTAGAAACTAACATAACAAATCGCAAAACTGATACCAATGATAAAAAAATTAACTGGTTCAAATTCAGGCAAATTGAAGTAGGAAAAGAAGAGCCATTTTTCATTTTTGTCAGATGTAATATAGAAGATCCTACATGGCAGGAAATCAACATATTCAAGTAGGCTTCTAGAGGCAGACCTTGTACTTCTGAAGATATTTTTTCTTCTCCCTTGAGTCTTCAATGGCCAAATGGGAAAGCAATTTCCCAGCCCAAAATGGAGGACCTGAAGTCTATGCTAAGTCTCATACCCAGTGATGCTAAGCCATTTTACAGAACCTTCTTTGATTCCTCCATTCGTTTTTTCTTGAAATTCCGTATTGAAATCATTGATACATTGTAACGCACCTTCCTATTAAAAAAAATAAAGTTGTATTCAATATGGCGGACCAGATTTTTAAAGTCATAGTAAAGTTTTTTTTTCAATTTGAGTAGGATCCCCGATCACACCCACCTTGGAATCACATTTTTCTATGAGATACTAAGCCGTTCTCGGACTTTTCTCTCTCTTTTCTGCTTTGAATAGTATTGATTAATAATGTGAATATCTTCGAAACGGTTTGAGATATCGATATGCGGTTTCCACCATTCATTTATTCTTGAAATTCTGTATCGAATTCATGTATCGCATGACCACCTTCCCATTTAAAAAATAAAGTTGCATTCAACATGGCGGACCATATTTCCAAAGTTATAGTAAAGTAGTATTTTCAATGTGAGTAGGATCCCCAATCACACCCATCGTCAAATTACCTTTGTGTATGAGATATTAAGCCGTTCTCGGACTTTTCACCCATCCTGTATAAATAAACGTGATGTCTGTGTGTTCTGACATTTATCTACTTAATATTGATTTACTTCCTACTTCATTATTGATCAATTTTCTTAATTGAAGGAGAGATTGATAAGAGCTGATGATTCATCATAATATTACTAGGAAAAATTCTTTTCTAAATCTAAAATAGTTATAAAAAATACATAAAGAAATAGTTATAGACTAGTTATCAACAAACTTGAAGGAGATGCATATTGAAGCTTGAAGATAGATGTTGAATATTCGATAACCAAGTGTGAGGCGCAGACGACATCGTGTAAGGCGTGAGATTTGACGCATTTCTTCATCGCTAATTAATCCTATATAAAATAAGGCTTTCGCGATTAAACCCATTTCACTGTAAATAAAATAATAATATAATAAATTTCAATCATGTTCCAAGTTAGTACATTATATAAAATCGAAATGACACGAGTCACTCACATATTGATTCAAAACAAATAGAACTAAAAATCTACTGGACCAAATACGTTCAAATTTGATAACTATGTTCAGTTGGTCTTCTAGAGACACATTAAGAATAGATTTGAAAAATCAATTCACATGTTCAGCTTAGGTAATAGCTGTACTAAATTCATTTTCAATGTGTTTACACAAGTTGAAACTTTAATGGGTTTAGATAAAAAAATTGTTGTGAATTCTTTCAATTAGAAGAAATAGACTAAAATACAATGATTCCCATAATAATATCTTGACCGGTGGCTATTTATATTTCAAATCAACAGATGATTGAATCCAGTCTGGAAGTCTACTTTTTGACTTTTATGCAGGAAGTATGCTCAAATTGGGAATTTGAGGAACCGAAAGGGGAGACCGTATACCCCAGAAATATTTAATGTCTTATGCTTTCTTGTGAAAATAGCCCCAAGGAACAATGGTCAACAGTTTAATTAGATAGCTTTAAAAATGAAAATAGCAAATTACTACCGAGGTATAAATCCACCTACGTTTTTCATAATCTCCTCATTACTACGGCGCCCATCCTCACACTCAAACAATAATCTCTAATCTTGTTTATTTTTGATAATTGATATTTGGTTATTAGCTGTTTTGAGATCATAACTCTATAAACCTCTACAAGTAACAAGTGTAGTCCATTGATAAGTATTCAGGTCTACTGATATACCGGCAACCGTTGAATCGGTATGGATAATGTACTTTCTTGAAATTGGAAGCTAGTCCTATATTATAGGTGGTCTACTCAGTACTCATATTTCCATTATCATCTTCTACTTACGCCTCACCCGCTCCCCTTTCAATCATTCTCTGTCAATAAATTTAATGTTAATTTATTTTCTATTCAAAATAAAATGTATTTGTACTTTTGTATAAATTCATACATGAACAATAACATAATATTAACATGAATGAAATTATGAACAGTGCAAAATAACTTGAAGCTCACAAGACTAATGTCTGTTCGTAAGCTTATTATACTGGGAAAAAACAAATACCGAAGTACAAAAGAAAAATAATTGTAACCTAAAAATAGGAAATAATTAAGAATAAAAATAAAATAACATTGTGAAATAAGAAATGAAGAAACACAAAATAAAAAAATAGTAAAAAAATAAAATATAAATAGTGAAAATTGAAGAATAGAAAACAGTGCATAACGCGAGCACAGTGACTACTACAAATCATACAATTGGTAAATTTTAAAACAAAAATGGAGAATAAAAGTGAAGAATTGGTAAAGCTGTCTTATTTTATCTTATGTCAAATACTTTACTCCAATGACACTTTAATCCAATTGTGGATTTATTTTTTTAGTTCGTAAATAGGAAAGTTTAAAATGTAGTTTTGAGAAGCCATATTAGCAAGTTTTTCACATCTATAGGGAAACTGCATCCTACAAACCATCAGATTAGTTTCAGTTGAATTTTCGTCACATATTCAGATTCAGATTCCTTTATCCATGTATTTAACAAAACAAAATTCAACGTACGTTCTAGCGTTAGAATGATTAGCAGTAAGAGTGGAATAACATTATTATATTATATTAAATAGTTGGATATTAAATATATAGAAATTTTTGTGTATTGGAATACGGGCTCAAGTACACTTATCAACAAATTTTTCATTTTTCGACCGAATTTGACTTATGATGCATGATTCTAGATCACCTTGACGAGCTGAGCAGAATGAAATGCAGCACGATGAAATCTGAGCATTGTGTCAAAAGTTATAAGTGTTTGAAATTTTGATCCTTGAGGTGTCCTTAAGCGCGCCTCTCCACTAAAAAATACTAAAATGAAGTGCATCTAGCGGGTGATTCTCATAGAACATGATCTCATGAACTTATGTCATTGTGCAAAATATCAATGTAAGGACAATGTAGTTGGTGATGATGGTTGAAGCTGAAAATTAGGTGTTTTTCACAATACAAGGAGCATTGTTGTCAAGTGTACCTGGAAATCTATTTGAGATAGAGCGCTCTCCCTGATCTCAGATTATAGAACACAAAAATACGCCCAGAGGGATCTTGAATAATACATCTAAATGTTAACAATAGGAAGATATTGTTGATCAATAACTGAAATTCATCAAAATTGATTTTCCCTTCAAATTTCACTCATTTTTGAAAAATCATAACTCAGTTCTCATTGGAGATAAAGAGTTACGAATGATCTCATTTTATGATCTAAAAAAGGCAGGAACAAACTTTTCTGTCCGATTACAAGATTTTGGCAGGAATAGTTGAAAACTGGAAAATGAGCCGAAAAATCGAGGTTTTTGGGCCACTCTGTATCTAGCGCAAGGAAATTTTGCATGAAGAAATTGGTTCTGAACTTTTCTTATGTACCCAAATAATATATTAAAAAATCAGAACTACAATATAAATTGCAAGCACACCCCCTTTTTTATGTCTATATTGACTGGACTACTTGATTATTCGAAGCATTCTTTTATCAGGTAGCATTAGAGTTTAACTGTCAATATGGGCTTGAGTAGTTCGTTCATGACGTTGTAGAGTATATTAAAATTTAACAACGGTGTTTTTGGTTATTCATTTTGTAAGTGATTAAGGACTTTTGGACAGTTTGAATATGCTATTCAGATTTGTTTCGTATCCAGGAGCAATGCCCCAAAATATTGGTAGGGAGTTTAGAAACACTCTGTATCCCGTTATTCATATTTATTTAATCTGGAATTGAAAATTACACATCAAAAACAAGATTATATTAATCTCCAACCGTTATATCTACTGACCTTCTTTGTGCTGGTTTTAGTTCCAATAATCGATGATTGATGATGAAAATACTGTAGTGGCGCTTCAGTTACAACTACACTCACTGATGACGCTGATGATGATGATGATGACGCACACAACTACACCACAGATGATGATGCTGTGGAGAAAAATGTTTATTTTTATTTAATATATAATATTTTAAATCCATCTACTTCTACAACTCAAGATATATAAAAATAAGTGAGTTTAGCAATGTTAATTTTTGGATATGAGATTTTGAGTCTTCAACCAAGAGCTTATAAATTGTTGAATGTAATTATTTGAGCTTATTATAGCTTATTAGAGCAGAAATTAGATTTCTAAGGAGTGTATTTGGCTGGATTAGAATTTATAGAAACAGAAATACTGATATAAGACAGGTTTTATCGGTTGCTCCTCTGCATGAAAGAGTTATTCAAAATAGACGCAACTGGTGCTGTCATTTGGATAGAATGCCAACTGGAAGAATGCCCTTTGAAGTCCAAAACTATAGGCCTACTTAGTAAAAGTAAAAGAGATGTAGGGAGGCCAAGAAAGAGATGGGTACCGGAACAGGTTGATTAATAAACCTAATCCCTGAAGTGAAGATTGTGAAGTATAGCTGTTACCAAGATTATAACAGTTGTAACTGGCCACTAACGGTAGGACATGCCTGATACACTTGTCATACATTGTTGTGTCATCATAGCGGAAGGCTTCGAGAAATTTTTTTTTGACGTTTGAAAAATACATTCATTCTATACAAACTTGTATAGGTTAGGTTCTTGTATCTCTGATTTTTGTTATGTATTTTTTCTTTGCTGCTTTTTTGAGGTTAAATTGTTGTTCCATAATTTGCGATTCTCCAGTGGTTTATTTATTGTTAGTGGTTGTATATTTTATGTTAGAAGCCTCTAAAGGCTAAAACCCCGTTTTACTGGTGATAGTTTTCGAAGTTTTTCGATTTATCTATAAGATATGAATACATGATCCAATGAACCATAAAATCTATTGTTTTGATGGTCCATTACATTTAATAAGTGTCCTAAAAAATGGGCCTATAATGGAAACACAATAGAATATCAAGCGGTCTTTTGCCACAACGGGACTGGTTTCGGCACTTCAATAGCCATTCTCAAGTGAAAATGACACTTGAAAAGTTGGAATTAGTCATGTTGTGATAGAAGTGAAAGGCTGCTTGATTTCTATTCTATTGTGTTTAGGGTGGCCACCCATTCTAAAATAAAAAATAAAACCCGGTTTTTCAGAATAAAATTTCAAAATTTCCCAGGTAGAGTATCCGCGGTACTTGAGGATCAAGATACATTCATAAAGAATTTATTATGGAAATCTTCAGTTTCATCTTCCATGACGAAATGCGAATAGCATATTTAAATTTCCAAATATATTGATAATTTTGACAAGACAAGAATATCGATGTCTTTAGATATTTTTTTTTAGTTTAGGTAGTACAAGAACATTGCCAATATTATTATTGCTAGCCATCAAGTGTTTTTTTATTAGAGTTTATTGTTACTGTACACTTCTTTACTAAATTAATTGAAATTTATAAAAAAACTCATGAGTGATTGGAAAAATTCATGAGGAATTCACGGTATTTTTCCTGGTTAGTAAAATCATGAGGAATTCAAGGTTCTCCCGGAAGGTGGCCACCCTGGTTTCAATATTTTCAGTAAAAATAAGAGCGAGTATTTAGTTATATTGATTGGTCAATACAATATACTTGAGATTATTTTATTTTTATTGTAAAATAATGAACATTGAGTGATATGATGAAACTATTATAATTAAGAATGGAATGAGATATATTCCATCCAAAAGACCTTATACCTTCTTCTTCATCCATTACCCACATTTGTGGGATCGATGGCGTCATTGTCACAATAAAAGTTAAAACAACAAAAACACTAATTTATCAAGATGGCGGCAATCAAGATAAAGCACTTTTAGTCAACTTTTAAGGCCTTGCTCTTTTACTTATTTGCAAATTAGCCACATAGAATTTGAGACTGATCTCAAATTCTCATAAACCCTGGCTCTCAAAAGACCGGTCACAACCCTCTCGAACTGCTTCACTCCTGCAGGTAGCCCGTTGAAGTAGCGGAGAGCTGCACTCCTGTAGCATACCCGCGATCTCTGGAGGCGCACCCTGGGTATGTCAAACATCACTCGATGCCCAGTGTTATGGTGATAGAAATCAGTCCGAGTCAACAAATTGTGTTGATTCTTCTTGATGTAAATGAGGCAGATAAGGAGGAAGTGGCTGACTACTGTCAGGATACCTAGCCTAACAAAAAAATGGGCTTGCAATGTGCATGATGTTTGCTTGCAGTAATCCTAGTAGCCCGTTTTTGCAGCTTCAGTATGTCCACAACCTTGGCTGAATTACCCCACATGAGTAGACCCTAGGAGATATGGCAGTGGAATAGTGCATGATACACCATGACCAGATATGTATCCGTCACCTGTCCCCTCAGCTTGAGCAACAAGAAACAGATTTGGGACAGTCATCTGCTGGATGTGGCTGGCCCAGCTGAGTTTAAAATCCAATACAAAGCCCAGCAGCTTCACCGGTTCCTGATCATGAGGCAGACTTCGCGACAAGCTGCTGATGATGTTTTGCGACAAATACTTTATACCTAAGACCTAATATTATAATTTTTTTTAGAATATACTGTAACGTTTAGTATGTGATTTTATAGCGGAACATTAATGTCTACTACTAACCTTCAATGGCAATTACTGTTGATGTAATCAACTGCCAATTATTACTGCTGTAGCTGCGCTTTCACTGCCATCTCTACGGCGAGTAATACTGTGGAGAAAAATATTTTCTTATTAAATATACTATACTGCGATATAATATCTAGAAAATACATTCAATATTCAAAAAATTATATTGTTTCAAGTTAAACAACATATTTTTAACGTAGTTGAAATTCTGAAATTAACCAGTTAAGTGTCACCATTTGAATGTATAATTCAAAATCCCTCTGGGCGTAATTTTGTGTAGAACCTAAAAATTAGGTGTTCAAAATACAAGGAGCATGTTATCGGGTGTACCTGGAAATCTATTAGATAGAGCGATCTACCTGGTCCCAGGTTGAAGAGCACAAAATTACTCCCAGAAGGATTTTAGGCTTAATGTGTAATTATTTTATTTATTTAAAATAAATAAAACCCACAGTTTTTGAATTATACATTCAATTGGTGTCAATCGGAAGATATTGTTGATTAAAGACTGAAATTCACCAAAATTGATTTTTACTTAAAATTTTACTCATTTTCAAAAAATTATAACTCAGTAGCCTACTCTCATTGAAGATAGAGAAATCCGAATGATTACATTTTATTCAACTTAAAAAAGGCGAGAGAAATTTTTTCTTTCCAATGACTAAGTTTGGAGGAAATAGTTTAAAACTGGAAAATGAACCAAAAATACGAAGTTTTCGGGCCACTCTGGATCTAGTCCATGGAAATTTTGCATGAGAAATTGATTCTGGACTCATCCAAATAATACACTAAAAAGTCAGAACTTAAATATACAATATTAACAAGCACCAATACATAGTTTATACCCACCATACAAAACTATCCTAAGTAGATATAATTGAATTAAAATCACAACAACAGAAGTTAATCATTATACTAATCACCTTTTTATGGGTCCAGGAGTTTTTTTGCCCTTTATAATGTTGTAGGTTGTGGCTACAGGTCTCCTGTAAAAATAAAAAAAAATTGTTTCAATCTATTTTCTAATTTTTTTCAGGTAATGTCAGAACATGAAAAACCTATACAATTCACAAATAAAAATGAATAATATGGAAATGTTGCAGTATTTTATTAATTATGAATAATTATCTTCATAATAATGATTCACAGACACTTTTCTCAAGTTGTAAAGTATTTGGGATGTTGTTTTCTATCTCGAATCAAAGCCCAGTCAAGGAAGACAAAAACAAGGTTTGCGCAACAAATTAGGGGAAAGCTGTATTTCTGAGGGTGTTAATATACATGGTACAGGCAGCCTAGATCTTCAAAGTCCCATCTTCCCCCGAAGTTCAAAAGCAATGGTTTTGTAAAACATTGTAATATTTTGATCTAGAACCTATTTGACAGTGATCATTAATTCAAGATGTATTTTAATGAATGATCACAGTAACATTGATTCTTGCCCAATCAACTTCAACTATCAATTGGAATGGAATTATAGGATAGAAATCTGTCTCATCAACTAGGCTACTATGTTGTCATAACATAGTAGTGTTTTGCTTGAAGCATCCTTAGGATACTGGTGTGAATTTGAATTTCGCTCCTTCAGTCGGAAGGAGTTCAATTCAGTTCATGGAAGGTTGCGGTATATGCACAGCTTCGACCAAGGACAAGTAATGTTATCTGAATTTGGAAGAAGAATAGCACAAGTTTACCTTATTTTTCCTCCCCCTATCATTTTGATAATGTACTAATTGTATATATTATGAATAAATGAATCCTCAATTTTAACAGCTAGTTTTCTCAGTCCAGTATAATATAATTATATTTCATACATTGGATAAAATAAGGTTCTAACTGCAAAAGTGAACCTACTATGGCTTGATGAACACCTGTTAACTTTAAATACTGACAAAAGCGTCTTCATGACTTTTTCACCTACTGCCTCAACACAACATCAGACATTGGAGAGCATTAGAATGCACTGAGTTGACTGTAATAACCAGATTCTTGCAGACTTTTGTCCTTGTCCAGAGATTCATAAAAAGACCATGTAAAATATTTAGGGATTCTGATAGATCCTTATCTCAGGTGGAACACTCATATAAATAATACGTGCTAAAACCTGAAATTCCTAATATATAAATTGTATCAAATTAGACAACTGATTAGCTTGGAAATTACAAAACTAATTTACTTCTCATATGCACAATCGGTTATACAATATGGTATACGGGCTTGGGGTGAAACTTTGAATACAAAACTTTTTAAAAAGCTTTTCATAATTCAAAAATCTGGTGTGGCGCACTCACACAACTTTCCTTGCCGTTATGAAAATTTATCACCTGACGCTAGTGTTCGCGCGCATCTCAAGTCTACTATTCAAAGATCTAAGCCAGCTGGTGACAGGACTATATCGCTGGAGACACACGAGGTATGCTATCTCTTCATAGTGAATGATTTAATAGAATCAACAGTTGCCAACAGTTTGCAATTGAAATAATAACATTTTCTCGAATTTCGAGCTTATTTTCAATTTTAGGTGAAAATGTTACTGGACATTAATTGTAGAGATTCTTATGCTCTATCTTTTCCACTCGAAATTTTTTGTTTAAATTGTAAAAATCCTAAATTTTAAAAAGCCTAATAATTGGGAATCTAAAATCAAACTTTGCATAGATGGGGCGGAGCTCCTGAAATTTTTACAGATATGAGACTTGTGGCAGTTGATAGAGCTTAACAATGACTATTTTAGGTATGAATTTGATCAAAATCGTTGGAGCCATTTTCGAGAAAATTGCGAAAAACCCTGTTTTTGACAACATTTTCGCCATTTTAGCCGCCATCTTGAATTGCATTTGATCGAAATTGTTCATGTCGGATCCTTATAGGGGAAGGACCTTAAGTTCCAAATTTCAAGTCATTCCGTTAATTGGGAGATGAGATATCGTGTAGATGAAAATTTACAAATTGGGGTACCTTATTTTTTTCGGAAAGCAATACTTTCCTTACCTATGGTAATAGGGCAAGGAAAGTAAAAATCTGGTGTGGCGCACTCACACAACTTTCCTTGCCGTTATGAGAATTGATCACCTGACGCTAGTGTTCCCGCGCATCTCAAGTCTACTTATAAACAAAGATCTGAGTCAGCTGGTGACAGGACAATAACGCTGGAGACATACGAGGTCTGCTATCTCTTTATAGTAAATCATTTAATAGAATCAACAGTTGCCAACAGTTTGCAATTGGATAATAACATTTTCTCGAGCTTATTTTCAATTTTAGGTGAAAATGTTACTGGACATTAATTGTAGAGATTTTCATGCTCAATCTTTTCCACTTGAATTTTTTGTTTGAATTGTATCTGAAGCCTGATAATTGGGAATCTAAAATTAAACTTTTTACATGAAAAACAATAAAGATAAATTCAATAGGCGTGTAACCGGTTCTAACTTAAACTTGCGCCCTACTAGAGGCATATTTCAGCAAGATAGGATGGACTTTAATGTGTGTATTAGATAATTTATTTACGTCTCTCACAGGCTGATAAATTTAATTCCGACTAAATTCATAGAAAATATGAGCAGGAGCAGAAAGCTCAGGAATGAAATTGAGGAGTGGATATTCTATTGAGGAGGTTTGGATTGCCATTGAGGAGGAAATATTCTAGAGGCCGAAAAAATCCTTCATTTACATTATTTCTCGTTGCTCTTCTTTTCCCACCACCTCAAGACACTTGCCACTGTTTTCATTTTACTTGGACTCTCTTGCATTTTTGTTATTCTGCGCAAATCTGTTTTACTGAATTTATATTTTTCCTTTAATTCCACCGTTTGTACTATTTTATCACTAAATTTAGCTTTTGTCTTTATTTGTCACTCCACTAATGCTCAATTTGACTGTTTTTGACTCAATTGTTCAAAATGTTACTCGGGACAGAGGTTTATTATTTCTTATTTTATATATTTACTGTAGAGATGATTACTTCGAGGAAAATAATAGATATTTTGTTTGTTTTTCAGGTTCTATTTTTTTACTAGGGCTCTATTTCTATTTGAGTGAAATTGACTACTGTATTTCCATTTGAGTGAAATTGACAAAGAATTATTTTTTAGTTATTAAAATTGAGTGACTGTTTTGTTCATAATATGATTATGTACAATAGTGTAGAACTTCAACCTCAGCTGTTAAGCTACTAAAGTTCATGATACTGTTCTATTTGTATTATAATAATATTGTAAAACATGTCAGTGTTGTGAATAAAATTCAATTTCACTACGAACATTCTTCATTTCAAGAGTTTTTTTTCTATCTTCCTCAGCCAATTACATATTTAGATAATATGTAAAAACAAATCAAATCAAATCAAAGTTTATTCATAAAAAAACAACAAAAAACAATTACTAATTTAGAATTTACAATTACAAATTAGAATACTATAACAATTAATACGATTAAAACAATGAAGTTTTATGCATTTAATAATTTCTTAATAGGCAAAGATATTCAATGAATAAATATACACCCCACTATAAATTATATGTGTTGGGGTATAAGTTATTAGTTGCATGTTCCGTGTTATAATAATTATTTACAAACTTCATTCAGTGATATAGAGTTAAAGTTTTTTATATTGAAATTAGTAAAAATTTATAGTACCAAAAAAATATGAAATTAGTAGATAAGTATTAATGTTCTATTAAGGATAATAAACAGAAAGTTATTTTTTGAAAATAAAAAACTAGTAAAGGAAAAGAATGAAGAATAAAAAATTGCAATATTTACAGTCTAACTAAATTTTCACAATTTTCTACTCCAATATCAACTAACCAGGAAAATAAACTTTTCTTGAACTTGTGTCTATTGAATTTTTCCCTAATGTTACTTAGTATTGAATTGTAAATTTTTAGTCCCAAAAATATGTAGTTTTTTTCCCAAATGGGTAGTGTTCAAACAAAATAAATATTTTTAAAACTTTTACTCAAAATTGAACAAAGTTATGAGTCAATAAAACTTTGATCGATGGAGTAGATATAAACTTATCAAACCAACGCCACATCTATCTTAAACAGAAGTGAGGTATTAGAAGTATAATAAAAAAGTTGAAAATAATGCAAAAAGAAGCTATTTTCCATTATTTCAGATATATTGACACCTATCCTTTCAGCTCAGAGGTATCTGGCTTAATGATATTGGAAGAATAAAAAAATTCAAAATAGTACGAGAAGAAGCTATTCACTATTCTATCAGATCTAGCTCAAATGTATCTGCTATGGAATATAATGAATGAACATTAAATGAGAGTCAATTCTGTTGATTTTGAACCATAGAAATTTGGAAAATATGCAAATTAAAAACGTTTACTTTAGTAAGTAAACTACGGGTGAGTATAGCAACGCGTGTTACATAGAGCATAATGTACTTGACCTCTGCTGCCGACTTAGATAATGTGTGAACAAATACTAGTTTGTAGAGCGTATTGACAACATTAACAAAGTAAAGTGTTAAATATTCCATTTTTATAGGTATCAATTTTATTCTACTTATGACAAAAACAATAGCTCTGTAGCACTCAGTGCTGATACGCATCCGCCAGAATGTTACATGACCAAAGCCACTCAACAAGTGAAGTGAGCAAACGAATAAGCTGGTTATCCGATTTCCCCTTCCACCACCAATGATAACTTCAAGGACTGCGAGAACCAGTATCAGATTGCGCCATAGTGATTCTAAGAAGAAAGTTCTACAGAAAGATTTTATAGAGCTTGCAAGAAGCCTAACTCTAACAATCACATGCGCATACTACAAGAATAATAAACTGGAAAGCTTCCTACCGCTTGGCAGGAGATTTAGGAACAGTAAGTTATTGTGATCTGGAAGAGAATTGAAAAATGCAGACGAAAACTCAATATTAAATTTATTTGATTTAGTTGTAACAAAAATTTACCAAAAAGTTTAAGATTTGAAAACAAAATGTTTATATTTGTTTTGAGAATATTTTTTAAAAGGAATTTGATTCCTATATAAAATATTCAAAAATCAGTGACTTAAGGTTAATTGAAGTTGATAGTCACACCTATCCATATACTACATATATTATTGTGCTTAGGAGATGTCCATTCCTTGGAAAGAATTAGAGAGAGAGAGAGAGAGAGAGAGAGAGAGAGAGAGGAGAGAGAGAGAGAGAGAGAGAGAGAGAGGAGAGAGAGAGAGAGAGAGAGAGAGAGAGAGAGAGAGAGAGAGAGAGAGAGAGAGAGAGAGAGAGAGAGAGAGAGAGAGAGAGAGAGAGGAGAGAGAGAGAGAGAGAGGAGAGTAAGAGGGAATGTTTATTAATATTGTTATATTAATTTTTAGACAATTTTATCCAATATCCAATATAGGCTACAATCTCCATTTTCAAAAAAAAATTATTATTATAAAAATGTTGGAAAAATAAGAAACGAATTTTTACTGGAAATGTGACGAAAAAACTATTAAACTAATAATTAGTAGCTGATAGTGATATTAATGACTAATGGAATAGTGATCTAGACTAATGGAATTAACTATTATATTATTTATATTTTATAATAATATTATATATTACATAGGGCTCACCTCCAACAGAGGCAGAGACAAATAAACTGGACAATTTACTTTACTCTATGGTAGAACCTAAAAACAACGTCAATGGATCATCACTAGGAAGTTACAGTACTTGTAGATGCTGTTCAAGAAATGATGAACAATGGTATCATATCATCTTATTTATAAATTTCCATGTGATCGTGAGTGATCATGAAAATGTTTGTCATGGAAATATTTGAACAGAATTATAACAAAAATACTTGGTCGATTATTCAGAAATAAATAGAACAGAAATATTTGAATTGAATTGTATAGTTTTAAAATATTTAGTCTTAAAATATTAAAAATACTTGATTTTAGAACGCATATTTTGATAAATCTTGAGAAAAGATTTACTAAATTGAATTAGAATTTCATTTTGAATCTTGAGAAAAGATTTAATAAATTGAATTAGAATTAATTTTAAATCTTGAGAAAAGATTTTAGGATTTAATTTTGAATCTTGAGAAAAGATTTACTAAATTGAATAGAATTTAATTTTAAATCTTGAAAAAAGATTTTAGAATTTAATTCTGAATCTTGAGAAAAGATTTACTAAATTAAAAAAAGAATATTACTGTTCAGAGAGAATTTTAAGTGTAATAAAAGATTTAATTTCGATGCTTTGGCAACCTTCCAAGACAAATTGCATACAACACAAATAATATTACTCTATACAGCTTCTTTCTACCGCTTGAATTAGAATGCAATTTTAAATCTTGAGAAAAGATTTACTGAATTGAATTTTAAATCTTGAAAAAATATTTACTAAATTGAATTAGAATTTAATTTAAAATCTTGAGAAAATATTTACTGAATTGAATAAGAATTTAATTATAAATCATGAGAAAAGATTTACTAAATTGAATAAGGATTTAATATTAGATCTTTAAAAAATATTTACTAAATTGAATTAGAATTTAATTTTAAATCTTGAGAAAAGATTACTGAATTGAATTAGAATTCAATTTTAAATCTAGAGAAAATATTTACTGAATTGAATTAGAATTAATTTTAAATCTTGAGAAAAGATTTACTACATTGGATAAGGATTTAATTTTAAATCTTGAAAAATATTTACTAAATTGAATTAGAATTCAATTTTAAATCTTGAAAAAAAATTTACTAAATTGAATTAGAATTTAATTTTAAATCTTGAGAAAATATTTATTGAAGTGAATTGGAATTTAATTTTAAATCTTGAGAAAAGATTTACTGAATAAATTGAATAAGAATTTAATTTTAAATCTTGAAAAAATATTCACTAAATTGAATTAGAATTTAATTTTAAATCTTGAGAAAATATTTACTAAATTGAATAAGAATTTAATTTTAAACCTTGAGAAAATATTTACTGAATTGAATTAGAATTTAATTTTAAATCTTGAGAAAAGATTTACTAAATTGAATAAGGATTTAATTTTAAATCTTGAAAAAATATTTACTTACTTGAATTAGAATTTAATTTTAAATCTTGAGAAAAGATTTACTAAATTGATTAAGAATTTAATTTTAAATCTTGAGAAAATATTTACTGAATTGAATTAGAATTTAATTTTAAATCTTGAGAAAAGATTTACTAATTTGATTAAGAATTTAATTTTAAATCTTGAGAAAAGATTAACTAAATTGAATAAGAATTTAATTTTAAATCTTGAGAAAAGATTTACTAAATTGATTTAGAATTTAATTTTAAATCTTGAGAAAAGATTTTAGAATTTATTTTTAAATCTTAAGAAAAGATTTACTTAATTGAATCAAGAATAAATAAGTGTTTAGAGAGAAGCCTGTGTGGAATAAAAGATTGAATTTCGATGCATTGCAACCTTCCAAGACGAGTCGCACATCACACAAATAATATAACTATATACAGCTTCTTTCTACCGCTTGGCAGATTTTATAACAGTGAGTTATTTGATTTGGAAGAGAAGTATTGAATAATGCATAAGAGAACTTAATATTTTATTCATAGTTGCACCTATCCATATACTATAGTCTATTATTGTGCTTAGGAGAATGAGTGTGTGAAAGAAAAGAAAAGGAGAGAGAGAGAGAAAAAAAAAGTGAGAGAGGAGAGTAAGAGGAAATGTTTAAAAATTTCATTTAATATGTTTCTGTGTAATTTTTAGACAATTTTAATATTCAATATAGGCTACACTTTCATTTTCAAAAAAAATAATATATTAAAATAAGAAATTAATTTTTACCTAAAATGTGAGGAAAATTAGTAAAACGAGAAAAAAGATTGAAGTAATAATTAGTAGATGATAGTGATATTAATGACTAATGGAATTAACTATTATATTATTTATATTTTATAATATACAGAGTGTTTACAAACTCCCGACCAATACTCTAGGGCATTGTTCCTGGGTAACAAACATATCTAAATATTATATTTAAATTGTCCGGAAGTCTTCAGTTACTCACACAGTGGCCATGTTGCTTTTCACATATTATTTTTTTTCTAAATAATGGTTAAACATACAAAATTGAAACTTACACGATAATTTATAACAACTAGACAAAGCTACAAAACATTATAATAGTTTTTTTTTAAATTCACGAAAAAAAATGGCGGCCATTAAAGATTTTGTTTCTTAAATAACTCAGAGACCGATGGCTTTACAAACATTTTACAACAATAACTTTTTTTAGTAAATTTAATTGTCTATCGATTGGTAATAGATTTTTCAAGATTGAACCAATATTAACTGTGATATGGCAGCTTTAGTGGCTGGTGACCCACCTTTGAAGTTATTTTATTGTTTCAAATGGCCTAAAATCGCTTACTATTAACATGCAATGCAAATAGAGATTGTTGCATCATTGAGGCGACTCTATCAGCATGCCTTGGTTTACACTGCAACAAACTTTCAATGGTCACCTATCACTAAAGATGCATTTTCGTTTGTGTCTAAACTTCCGCAGTCGACGACAACAAGCATTCTTGACATTTATATTGTCCAAATTTCAAGTTTGCTAAAACAGCTGATCAAATAACTTTTCATTATTTGTCTTTATTATTCAACAATCAAAACATTTCTAATAGTATTTCAATACTGCCATTTGAAAGTAAAAACTCAACCTCCCACATTAAAACATAATTTGAACATATTCTTTTAGGTTATTTAGACAAATTGAAATCTACCCAATCTGAGATCATCATCCTGTCGAGGTCGTCAATGGCATGAACCCAAAACGAAAACTCAGCTTTAGGCTGCTATATATCAGTTAATATTGGTCCAATATTAAACACTCTGGTGCGAAACGATAAGTAATTAAATTTACTAAAAAAAGTTATTCCTGTAATTTTTTGTAAAACCAACGGTTTTTGAGTTATTTAAGAATCAAAATTTTAAATGGCCGCCATTTTGTTTTATGAATTGGATAAATTATCTTAATATTTTTGTAGCTTTGTCTAGTTGTTATAAATGATTGTGCAAAGTTTCAATTTCGTATGCTCAACCATTATATAGAAAAAAATAATAAGTGAAAACAGTGAATAAAGTGAAACATTGATTTGTAAAACAAAATAAAGTGAAAACAGCAAAATGGCCGCTGTGTAAGTAACTAAAGACTTCCGGACAATTTGAATATGATATTATAGCAGCTTAATTTATTATATTTATAGCAGCTTCAGTGTTGAAATTATAAATAGCCTACCTACAGCAACAAGTGTCAACTTGCCGGTATTCCACCTTTAGCACAGGGGCTAGGGATGAGCATTTTCAATATATTCAGCTTCTAACTAGTCTCAATTAAGCTGCAGAGTCAAAAATTGTGTTCCAGATATTCTGGCAAAATTACATTGTCAAAATAATGATCTATTGTTGCTGTATTGAGAATTTCACACTCAACGCTAAAGCTGCTATAACAATTGATGGAAAGCATAGAATGGTTTAATAATACATCAAATGAAAGAGAATTGATTCCTCTACAACCTAACGTCCAGTATTTATTTTTTTGCATTGTTGTTGAGTAATAATTTTTGAGTCATTTTCAAAAATTTTACACTTTTAAAAGTGAATATCTCGAAAACTAAAGAAGATATCACAAACCTCTACTGAAGAAAACTTGTAGGAAATTTATCCAGCTTTTTTTGTTCGGTTAGTCATGTCGCTAAAATGCATTGTTTCCAAGATACATGCGTGTAAGTCAGAAATGAAAAAACGAAACTTTCAAATCACCCTCATCCTTAAGCACAAAGGGTAGGAATGAGGACTTTTGATATATGTTCACCTTCTAACTAGTCCGAACCAAGTTGCAAAGTCAAATATTGTGTTCCAAACTTTCCCTCCAAATTTCCCTGTTAAATTTATCTTTTTTTGTTAAACTGATGATTAACTTGACTTGCGACTCAACACTATAACGGCTGTAACAATCGTAGGGAGATGCGTAAAATTATGAAATATTACATAAAATTCAAGAGGATATTATGCTCTATAAGCTCATGATTAGCACAGATTTTTTCAATGAATCGTTGAAAAGTTATAAGGCAATAGAGATGAAACAATCAGCTTGAAATGTGATTCTTTCGAGAGCTCAATATCTAGAAAACTAAAAGAAATATGGAAAAATGTTACAGATGAAACTTGTAGGCTAATTTGTAAGCATTAATTTTGTATTAGACAAAAATTTCGGAAAGACGCATATTGTTTGAGATATGTGCAAAAAACCAAAATATGATACTCCAAAACCACCCCCACCCCTTAGCACAGGGGGTAGGAGTGAGGACTTTTGATACCTTTACCCCCTTTCTATCCTTAGAAGAGCAGCGAGGTCAAAAATTGTGTTCCAGATATTCTGGCAAAATTACATTGTCAAAATAATGATCTATTGTTGCTGTATTGAGAATTTCACACTCAACGCTAAAGCTGCTATAACAATTGATGGAAAGCATAGAATGGTTTAATAATACATCAAATGAAAGAGAATTGATTCCTCTACAACCTAACGTCCAGTATTTATTTTTTTGCATTGTTGTTGAGTAATAATTTTTGAGTCATTTTCAAAAATTTCACACTTTTAAAAGTGAATATCTCGAAAACTAAAGAAGATATCACAAACCTCTACTGAAGAAAACTTGTAGGAAATTTATCCAGCTTCATTTTTGTTCAGTTAGTCATGTCGCTAAAATGCATTGTTTCCAAGATGTAAGTCAGAAATGAAAAAACGAAACTTTCAAATCACCCTCATTCCTTAAGCACAAAGGGTAGGAATGAGGACTTTTGATATATGTTCACCTTCTAACTAGTCCGAACCAAGTTGCAAAGTCAAATATTGTGTTCCAAACTTTCCCTCCAAATTTCCCTGTTAAATTTATCTTTTTTTGTTAAACTGATGATTAACTTGACTTGCGACTCAACACTATAACGGCTGTAACAATCGTAGGGAGATGCGTAAAATTATGAAATATTACATAAAATTCAAGAGGATATTATGCTCTATAAGCTCATGATTAGCACAGATTTTTTCAATGAATCGTTGAAAAGTTATAAGGCAATAGAGATGAAACAATCAGCTTGAAATGTGATTCTTTCGAGAGCTCAATATCTAGAAAACTAAAAGAAATATGGAAAAATGTTACAGATGAAACTTGTAGGCTAATTTGTAAGCATTAATTTTGTATTAGACAAAAATTTCGGAAAGACGCATATTGTTTGAGATATGTGCAAAAAACCAAAATATGATACTCCAAAACCACCCCCACCCCTTAGCACAGGGGGTAGGAGTGAGGACTTTTGATACCTTTACCCCCTTTCTATCCTTAGAAGAGCAGCGAGGTCAAAAATTGTGTTCCAAACTTTTCCCTCTATACCTTTTTTTGAGCATTCATTGCCTGGGCTAATGGATTATTATAGTATATTATTATATTGTGCTTAGGAGAATGAGTTTGGAAAAGAGATTGAGAGAGAGAGATAGAAAAAAAGAAGAGAGGAGAGTAAGAGGAAATGTTTATTAATATTTCATTTATTATGTTACTGTGTAAATTTTAGACAATTTTTAGACAAGAAAAAAGATTAAAGTAATAATTAGTAGATGATAGTGATATTAATGACTAAGGGAATATTCCATGACTAATGGAATTATTAAAAATAGAGTGAAGATATTTAACTAGATTATTTTTCTCAGGTTCTATTGCAGGTGAACCCTATATTATAAAGTATAAATGGTATAATATAATGGTTAGTTCAATCGTTATTCTTGAATTAGCTATTATATTATATCATTTATACTTTATAATATATAGGGCTCCTCTGCAATAGAACCAGAGAAAAATAATCTAGTGAAATATCTTTACTCTATGGTATAGAACCTAAACACAACATCAATGGATCATCACTAGAAAGTTACAGTACTTGTAGACGGTGATCAAGGAATGATGAACAATGGTATAATACCATCTTACTTATTGATTTACATGTGATCCAGAGATGATGAAAATGTTTGTCTTGGAAATATTTGAAAAAATTATAACAAAAATACTTGTTCTACTTAAATAGACCAGAAATATTTGAATTGAATTATAGTTTCAGAAAATTAAATCCTTAAATTTCAAAAAGACTCGAGTGGAAACTATTTTTACAATCATTCCACGATTTCAGAACGCATGTCTTGATAAATCTTGAGAAAAGATTTACTAAATTGAATTAGAATCTAATTTTAAATCTTGAGAAAAGATTTACTGAATTGAATTAGAATTTAATTTTAAATCTTGAGAGAAGATTTACTGAATTGATTTTAAAACTTGAGAAAATATTTACTAAATTGAATAAGAATTTAATTTTAAATCTTGAAAAAAGATTTACTAAATTGAATTAGAATTTATTTTTAAATCTTGAGAAAAGATTACTAAATTGAATAAGAATTAATTTTAAATCTTGAAAAAAGATTTACTAATTGAATTAGAATTAATTTTAAATCTTTAGAAAATATTTACTAATTGAATTAGAATTTAATTTTAAATCTTGAGAAAATATTTACTAAATTGAATAGAATTTAATTTTAAATCTTGAGAAAAGATTTACTAAATGAATTAGAATTTAATTTTAATCTTGAGAAAATATTTACTAAATTGAATAAGAATTTAATTTTAAATCGTGAGAAAATATTTACTAAATTGAATTAGAATTTAATTTTAATCTTGAGAAAAGATTTACTGAATTGATTTTAAATCTTGAGAAAATATTTACTAAATTAAATTAGAATTTAATTTTAAATCTTGAGAAAATTTACTAAATTGAATTAGAATTTAATTTTAAATCTTGAGAAAATATTCACTAAATTGAATTAGAATTTAATTTTAAATCTTGAGAAAATATTTACTAAATTGAATTAGAATTTAATTTTAAATCTTGAAAAAAGATTTACTAAATTGAATTAGAATTTATTTTTAAATCTTAAGAAAAGATTTACTAAATTGAATAAGAATTTAATTTTAAATCTTGAGAAAATATTTACTAAATTGAATTAGAATTTAATTTTAAATCTTGAGAAAATATTTACTTAATTGAATAAGAATTTAATTTTAATCTTGAGAAAAGATTTACTAAATTGAATTAGAATTTATTTTTAAATCTTAAGAAAAGATTTACTAAATTGAATTAGAATTTAATTTTAAATCTTGAGAAAAGATTTACTAAATTGAATTAGAATTTAATTTTAAATCTTGAGAAAAGATTTACTAAATTGAATAAGAATTTAATTTTAATCTTGAGAAAAGATTTACTGAATTGAATTAGAATTTAATTTTAAATCTTGAGAAAAGATTTACTAAATTGAATAGAATTTAATTTAAATCTTGAGAAAAGATTCACTAAATTGAATTAGAATTTAATTTTAAATCTTGAGAAAATATTTACTAAATTGAATTAGAATTTAATTTTAAATCTTGAGAAAAGATTTACTAAATTGAATGAGAATTTAATTTTAAATCTTGAGAAAAGATTTACTGAATTGAATTTAAAATCTTGAGAAAATATTTTCTAAATTGAATTAGAATTTAATTTTAAATCTCCAGAGATATGCCTGAGTGGGGTAAAAGTTTTAATTCCGAGAAAAGATTAACTAAATTGAATGTAAAATGTTTTCAGATGAAAGAATAAAGTGGAATAAACGTTTTGATTTGCAGTGGAATAAAAGATTTAATTCCGAGAAAACATTCACAAAATTGAATTTAAAATGTTTTCAGAGGAAAGAATAGAGTGGAATAAACGTTTTGATTTCCAGTGGAATAAAAGATTTAATTCCGAGAAAACATTCACTAAATTGAATTTAAAATGTTTTCAGAGGAAAGAATAGAGTGGAATAAACGTTTTGATTTCCAGTGGAATAAAAGATTTAATTACGAGAAAAAGATTTACTAAATTGAATTAAAAATGTTTTCAGATGAAAGAATAAAATGGAATAAATGATTTAATTTCGAGTGGAGTAAAATATTTAATTCCGATTTAATTCCGAGAAAAGATTTATTAAATTGAATTGAAAATGTTTTCAGACGAAAGAATAATAATCCGATGCTTTGGCAACCTTCCAACGATACCAGGACCTGATCCAGGTCATCGTTGAGAATACATCCTGACTACTAAACAAAGCTGCACAAAGAGAAAGCAAAACGAACGACCGAATACAGTTCAACAAACTTTCAATGACCGCCAGACAAGACAGACTTCTCTCAATTATTATTCTTTAATAAATTGTCTCTCGTCCGTTCAATTTATTTTCTCAACATTCACTCGATCTCGAGTTGTGAAGTCGAGCTGCAACTCATATTATTTCCAACCATCCAACGATTTTAAAAGTCACCTTCTTAGCAAACAACATGTTATTTCAATTTTAGTCCAGTATTTTTCTCGACGGTTCTATATGTATTTTGGAGAGAACAATTAATTACGAACAGGAATCCTTTTCGAATATAGTAGTGGTGGGAGGGAGAATACACCCAAAAATAGAAAATTATGTTCTACAGTCAAAATACAAAATTTTCATTATAATACATTTCCAAGGCCTTCCTAACAAAAAATACATATTTCGACTGAAATCATATTACGAGGGTTATATGTTTCATGAGAATCACCCGTTAGATACATTTAATTTCAATATTTCCTAGTGGGGGGGGTGGGTTATGCATAAGGATACATCAAAGATAAAAATTAAAACACTTATATCTCTATAATATCGTACTCGTTTTAGAGACTCTTGAAAACAGTAAAATCGCAGAAAAAGTGAGAAAATAAAAATCATCACTTTTTTCAATTGGATGTAAGTTTAGGCCGGTATTGTAGTCAAAAGTATGATCCATGGGAGCAAAAAGAGGAGAAAATTCTCTACAATCTTGACTCCTATTTGGATTTTTATCTGAAGTGTTTCACAAGATACACTACTTTGAAAATGCGAGAAATTTGCAATATTTTCCTCATTTTCAGTCTTGCATAATAAAAAATCCAAAAAGTAGTCAAGTTTGTAGAGAATTTTCTCCTCTTTTCGCTCCCATGAATCATACTTCTGATTTCAATAACGTTCTTAAGTTACAGCAAATTGAGAAATGATTATTTATATTTTCTCATTTTTTTCTGTGATTTCACTGTTATTCAAGAGTCTCTAAAACGAGTACAATAATGATAAGGAATTTCGATTAATCTGAAATGTAAGAGAATTACATGCTCTATAAACTGCGTTGCCTTAAATCCATCTTGCATCACTTTTTATTATCGAAAAACTGTCGAGACTGTAAAAATGAGGAAAATATAGCAAATTTCTTGATTTTTTGAAACAAACGTATCTCGCTTCACGATTATTTTTTTACAAAAATTATTTACCTCGCATGAAAGAGGAGATGGTCTTCAAATCAAGACCAAGTATCATTTTTTATCATTTCGTGTTACCAAGATACACAGTTTTGAATATAGACATTGGCGATTTTTTTGTGTATGTAAATATGGGCTAAAATACACTCAAGGAGGATTTTTTTATTTTTACATCAAATTTCAGTTATGATACCTGAATAACATGATTTTCAACCGCCTTGACGAGCTGAGGAGAATGAGCTGTAGTACGAGGAGATCTGATCATTCTGCTAAAAGTTATAAGTGTTTAAAGTTTTGATCCTTGATGTATCCTTATGCATAACCCCCCCCCCCACAAGGAAATACCGAAATTAAATGTATCTAACAGGTGATTCTCATAGAACATAACCCTGGTAAGATGATTTCAGTCTAAATATGTATTTTATTTATTTTTTTTTTTTTTTTTTGTTAGGAAGGCCTTGAAAAGGTATTATAATGAAAATTTTGTATTTTGACTGTAGAGCAGGTTTTTCTATTTTTGGGAGTATTCCCCCTCCCACAATACTAAATTGAAAAATTCCTAAGGAATCCTGTTCAGAATTGATTGTTCTTTCACGTTATGTGTGGTTTTTTATCATTGCTGGAAAAATAGGTTTGTAGAAGTGGTAGGTTTGCATAATTTTGAATGAAACCCCTTTAAAAAATACCCCTTTTTTGAAAATTCGTAGCTCTGGAACCAAAAATGGTAGAGTCCTGCGCAACCACACAATTGATTGGAAATTTTATTATCTTTAATTTTTTAAAGAATGATTTTTCTCCAGAAACTTTTCGAGATTAAATGGAAAAATTAAAAAACGTCCGAAATTTTAGGGGTTTTGAGGGTGAAGCTGCCCTCTGGCGTGTCAGCAAATTTCAGATTCGAATTCAGCGCCCCAAAATACATAAAGAACCGTCGAAAAAAATTATTTCGTGGCTTTTTTCTGAAAACGACCATTTGACTGGACTATTTCCTTAATGATTCAACGATATCGAAATAGCCTTGTATCTCTTAACCATTTTGTCATATTTTCAACACTCAACATTCTACTGATATGAAAATTTAATGTCGAGTTGAATTTATTCTTTACTATCAATGTAAGAATAAGAATTAATAATTTCTACATCTATTAATCCTTCATTCCTTTGAATAATAATATAGAGTATAGGTGACTGGCTGATTACTTTCTGAGTAAAATAATTCCAATCAATTGAATTATTCACTGTAATTTTTTATTGGTATTTTCATCTAGATTAAGAAATTAAAGAATAGTTCCAAATTTTCAACTTTAAAGATTCAACAAATTGAAGATATTTCTCCTCTACTATTATTTCCACTGAAAGTTTCACTTCTTACACTACAATAATATCGTGAATAACCCATTATTCTGAAAATTTAGAATTAGGCCTATATCAGAATGTATAAATATCACAGACTTTAGAATCAGATAACCATTTGATGTGGCTGAAGGTATGAGTAAACAGCGTGTAGCTATCCAGTGGTGAGTATATTATTTATGAATATAGATTTAGAGAAAAGAGAAGTTAGGAATTTGATAGATATGGAAAAAAGTGAAATGTGGATAGTTTTATGGAATCTAAAAACATAAATATATTTCAAAAATGTAATTGTAACTATGAAAAAGTGAAATTCAATAATGATTTATTGGAAACTCGAAGTTGAATTTAGTCATGATGATTACGATACCGTAGTGTTAATACAGTAAGTTCTGTTATGTTTTAGTAAAAAATCTGGTGTGGCGCACTCTCACAACTTTCCTTGCCGTTATGAAAATTGATCACCTGACGCTAGTGTTCACGAGTATCTCAAGTCTACTATTCTAAGATCTGAGCCAGCTGGTGATAGGACTCTATAACGCTGCAGCCACACGAGGTCTGCTATCTCTTCATAGTGAATGATTTAATAGAATCAACAGTTGCCAACAGTTTGCAATTGAATAATCACATCTTCTCGAATTTCGAGCTTACTTCCATTTTTAGGTGAAAATGTTACTGAACATTAATTGTAAAGATTTTCATGCTCAATCTTTTCCACTTGAATTTTTTTGTTCAAATTGTATCTGAAGCCTGATAATTAGGAATCTAAAATAAAACTCTGCATAGATGGGGCGGAGCTCCTTAAATTTTTACAGAAATTGTTTCTGTGGCAGTTGATAGAGCTTATCAATGACTATTTTAGGTATAAATTTGATCAAAATCGTTGGAGCCGTTTTCGATAAAATCGCGAAAAAACATGTTTTTGACAACATTTCCGCCATTTTAGCCGCCATCAAAAATCGCATTTGATCGAAATTGTTCGTGTCGGATCCTTATATTGTGAGGACCTCAAGTTCCAAATTTCAAGTCATTCCGTTAATTGGGAGACGAGATATCGTGTACACAGACGCACATACACTCATACACACCCACACACATACAGACCAATACCCAAAAACCACTTTTTTGGACTCAGGGGACCTTGAAACGTATAGAAATTAAGAAATTGGGGTACCTTAATTTTTTTCGGAAAGCAATACTTTCCTTACCTATGGTAATAGGAAAGTAAAAAAGTATTGTGAGCGTTGTTGAGACGCGGATATCTGAAAAACTACTTCAGATTCTATGTTGGACTGTGCTGATAATTAATTATTGGAATCACAGATGTCCTCTACTTCAGATAGTATTGAGAATATTATGAAATAATAGGTATTATCTTCATTGTCATAAAAAATATTGATCTGTAGATGATAGGCCTAATCAATTAATCATTGTTTGATTTGATGAGTATAGAAATATTTATAAAATAGAATTATAGTACCCTTTGAAATTAATAAAATAACCGAATTAGAATAAAAATCATAACTATTAATTAGTTTCGGTAATCAAACCATCTTCAGGTTTAAAAAAATAAATTTCCAATAATAGATTAGTAAACATTTATTGGAAATTTGTATTTATAACCTGACGATGGTGTGATCAACAAAACTAGTAGTTATAATTTGTATTTTTATTTTATTAATTTCAAAGGGTACTATAATTCTATTATATATATATATATATATATATATATATAGATATATATATATATATATATATATATATATATATATATATATTATCCTGTATCCTATATTATATATGTTATCCTGTTATATATATATATATAATATATATATATATATATATATATATATATATATATATATATATATATATATACAAGAAAGTAGCCCTAAATTCATACATTTTAAAAAAGATAATATTTTTTAATGTGTTTTCAATGATGATAGTTCACATCACTATTCATTTTCTTTTTGTATTATTCTGTGGTATTCTATGGGTATGGAATTGAATTATATTATAAATTGATTACATTATTCAACTTCATTATATCGCTGGCTTGGAGCAAAACTATCTCAAGTCCAATATCATTTTTCGGTTATGGGTGGGTGGAGCTGATCGTAAATTGGTACATCTCCCTGGTGCAGAAGTATTACAAGTCCTATGTTATCCTGTTCCCTTCTATTTCATTAAAACTGTTCAAACAAGCTGAAGTCTACATCGTCATTTCTATCAGAGAAGAGCTATCTTATGTCCGAAAAGCTTATACTGATTTCATAAAATTCACATTTATCGTTTAATTAATAGCGCAAAAGTATCTCATGTTCATAAAGCTTGTTCTGCACCAAAATGTGGGCTGCATTCATGTGGCATTGACTCATCTATGGATCTCATCTATATATTATAAAGTCCGAGATAAGTTAGTTCTAGACTCATCGAATTAATTTTGGTGGTACTGAACTCATATTGGTGTATGAGGAATAGGGAACCTAACCTCATATTTCCATATTGAATGAAAGAATGAAAAGGTTTTTATTCTTAAAAAGCAACATGTTACAAACATTTGAAATGTAAACTTTACAACAATTTAGAAGAATAGTATAAAGAATATCTAGAACGAGTCTGTGTGTGAGGAGGGTCGTGTACAATATAAATCAATTTGCGTAACACTTGAAAACTTGATATTAGTCCTTAATATGGCAAGCTTCTGTTCCAAGATTTACAAATTTCATATTATGGAGAACATTGAACAATTTTTGGTCAAATTGGCTGAGCTATCACGGTAGTACATAAACGTCTAGTAAAAACACTTCACTTGAATTGGCTACTTATACAAATAATATTAATAAAACAATATTCAAACTTGAAGTACCCTTTATTATTTAAAATATAACAACATCTAGTTTCAACCATAACTTTTTTAAGTCATTTCTAAGTTGAAGTGTGGATAATAAATAAACAAGTTGATACTATTTAATAAGAACATATTTATGCTCATTTTCATATGATTAATTTATTTCTTATTCATTATTTTTTTGGTTGAAGATATTAAATTTAATAAATTTAAATTTATTTACTTTCAATTTTATCAAAAATGGGATTATTCAAGTCAAATTTAATTATATTTATTAATTTATTCTTATCTAATTTTGCAGTTTTATAGATATAAAATTCCTCTTTTACATTCAATTTATTACTTTCATTACCAATGCTAAATACTTTCATATTAGTATTTATATCGATATAACTATGATTAGTTTCAATTAAATGTTCAGCAAACGCCGATTTTTTAGTAGTATTTTTTTCATTTTAAAGCCTGAATATGTTCATTGAACCTTCTTTGAGAACATCTACGTGTATGACCAATGTAAAATTTTTCACAATTACTACATTCCAGTTTATAAACAACTGATTTTTTATAAATTTTTTGATAAAATTAAAAGTGAATAAATTTAAATTTATTATCTTCAACTAAAAAAATAATGAATAAGAAATAAATTAATCATATGAAAATAAGCATAGGGCCTATATGTTCTTATTAAATAGTATCAACTTGTTTATTTATTTTCCACATTTCAACTTGAAAATGACCTAAGTTATGATCGAAACTAGTCGTTGTAATATTTTAAATAATAAAGGGTACTTCAAGTTTCAATATTGTTTTATTAAACTTTTAGTAATATTATTAAAAGCAAAAATTCAGTAATAAGTGATTCAGACACGAACAAAATAAATGTTGCATTAAGTATTTTTGCACCAAGATAAATAATATTCTTATTTCTGCTTGAATTAACGTCGTATAAAAACAAGCTCTACAGAAACCGGTCTAGAGATCCGTGTTCCTTATATGGAGCGGCTATTTTGTGTTGCTTTTGGCAGCACATTACAAAATCCACTTCAATTCCAACAACTTATTCGTAGCAAAATCAGCATTTAATAATGCATTTTCAAGTGTAATAATTATTTGTTTCATCTTTCTGATCAACCCAGCTACAAAGTTTTAGTGAAATGTATATAGACTGTAAATTGTTGTGATTTTTATAAAAGTGTCTACATAACCTCATTTGGACTATTTTTATCAAAATAAGGGAGAGAAACAGTTTTGGGTTAATACTGTCGATTCTCTACCAATCATTAATTTGATACTAGGTTATACTTTATTATACTATTTTTTATTTCTTTCCTCGTATTTTTCTTCCTCTTTTTTCCTTATCTTCATTCTTCTACTTCTTTTTCTTCTTCTTCATCTTTTTTTTCCTCTTCACCTTCTTCCTCTTCTTTTTCCTCGTCCACTCCGACTTCTCCTTCGTCACCCTCTCCTCTTCCTTCTTCCACTTCTTCTTTTCTCTCTCTCTCTTCCTCTTTAGTCTATCCTATCCTCCCATCTCTCTCTCTGAATAAACAATGAAAAATATGATTTTTGTTTCAAAACAGCTGATTATCAAATCATAAGTTGAAATGTGAAAATTTTCAGCTCATCGATCCCTAATAAGCAATGACACAAAGTTAAATAATAACAAAAATTGAAACTTTGTTCGTACATTCCTCATGTCCAGGATGACTTTTCAAAATGTAAGGAGTTGTCATTACAATAAAAAACATGTTCGTCTATTAATTGTATATTCCTCTTCATCTTCTTTTTCTTCCACTTCTTCTTTTCTGTTTCTTTTTTATCTTATTTTGGACATACACAGATTGCGCCCAGCGGTCAAATGGGAGTGATACATAGCTCCCATACTCACGTACACTGTTTACGTAGTGACGTCATCACTGCTATAGTGAGGTCCACGTTATAATGGCAGTGGAGAAAAGAGGAGAACAACGTTGCCGATCCTCAGTCTTGTCAATGCCTTCTTAGACAATACAGGTTTATTGATAAAAACACTTCACTCACATGGGCTTCTTTTTAACAAATTAATAAAAATAGTATAAAAATCTTGAAGTACCCTTTATTTTTTAAAAACTTTAAAATAGTTCAACAACTAGTTTCGACCCTAACTTAGGTCATTTTTCAAGTTGAAATGTGGAAAATAAATAAAAAATCTGGTGTGGTGCACTCACACAACTTTCCTTGCCGTTATGAAAATTCATCAACTGACGCTAGTGTTCCCGCGCATCTCAAGTCTACTTTTCTAATATCTGAGCCAGCTGGTGACAGGACAATAGCGCTGCAGACACACGAAGTCTGCTATCTCTTCATAGTGAATGATTTATTAGAATCAACAGTTGCCAACAGTTTGCAATTAAATAATCTTATTTTCTCTAATTTCGAGATTATTTTCAATTTTAGGTGAAAATGTTAATGAACATTAATTGTAGAGATTTTCATGTTCAATCTTTTCCACTTGGAATTTTTTGTTTAAATTGTATCTGAAGCCTGATAATTGGGAATCTAAAATCAAACTTTGCATTGATGGTGCAGTGCACCTGAAATTTTTACAGACATGAGACTTGTGGCAGTTGATAGAGCTTATGAATGACTTTTCTAGGTATGAATTTGATCAAAATCGTTGGAGCCGTTTTCGATAAAATCGCGAGAAACCTTGTTTTTGACAACATTTTCGCCATTTCAGCCGCCATCTTGAATTGCATTTGATCGAAATTGTTCTTGTCGGATCCTTATAGTGTAAGGACCTCAAGTTCCAAATTTCAAGTCATTCAGTTAATTGGGAGATGAAATATCGTGTACACAGACGCAAATACACTCATACACACACACACACACACACACACACACACACACACACACACATACAGACCAATGCCCAAAAACCAATTTTTTGGACTCAGGGGACCTTGAAACGTATAGAAATTCCAACAACTTATTCGTAGCAAAATCAGCATTTAATAATGCATTTTCAAGTGTAATAATTATTTGTTTCATCTTTCTGATCAACCCAGCTACAAAGTTTTAGTGAAATGTATATAGACTGTAAATTGTTGTGATTTTTATAAAAGTGTCTACATAACCTCATTTGGACTATTTTATCAAAATAAGGGAGAGAAACAGTTTTGGGTTAATACTGTCGATTCTCTACCAATCATTAATTTGATACTAGGTTATACTTTATTATACTATTTTTTATTTCTTTCCTCGTATTTTTCTTCCTCTTTTTTCCTTATCTTCATTCTTCTACTTCTTTTTCTTCTTCTTCATCTTTTTTTTCCTCTTCACCTTCTTCCTCTTCTTTTTCCTCGTCCACTCCGACTTCTCCTTCGTCACCCTCTCCTCTTCCTTCTTCCACTTCTTCTTTTCTCTCTCTCTCTTCCTCTTTAGTCTATCCTATCCTCCCATCTCTCTCTCTGAATAAACAATGAAAAATATGATTTTTGTTTCAAAACAGCTGATTATCAAATCATAAGTTGAAATGTGAAAATTTTCAGCTCATCGATCCCTAATAAGCAATGACACAAAGTTAAATAATAACAAAAATTGAAACTTTGTTCGTACATTCCTCATGTCCAGGATGACTTTTCAAAATGTAAGGAGTTGTCATTACAATAAAAAACATGTTCGTCTATTAATTGTATATTCCTCTTCATCTTCTTTTTCTTCCACTTCTTTCTTTTCTGTTTCTTTTTTATCTTATTTTGGACATACACAGATTGCGCCCAGCGGTCAAATGGGAGTGATACATAGCTCCCATACTCACGTACACTGTTTACGTAGTGACGTCATCACTGCTATAGTGAGGTCCACGTTATAATGGCAGTGGAGAAAAGAGGAGAACAACGTTGCCGATCCTCAGTCTTGTCAATGCCTTCTTAGACAATACAGGTTTATTGATAAAAACACTTCACTCACATGGGCTTCTTTTTAACAAATTAATAAAAATAGTATAAAAATCTTGAAGTACCCTTTATTTTTTAAAAACTTTAAAATAGTTCAACAACTAGTTTCGACCCTAACTTAGGTCATTTTTCAAGTTGAAATGTGGAAAATAAATAAAAAATCTGGTGTGGTGCACTCACACAACTTTCCTTGCCGTTATGAAAATTCATCAACTGACGCTAGTGTTCCCGCGCATCTCAAGTCTACTTTTCTAATATCTGAGCCAGCTGGTGACAGGACAATAGCGCTGCAGACACACGAAGTCTGCTATCTCTTCATAGTGAATGATTTATTAGAATCAACAGTTGCCAACAGTTTGCAATTAAATAATCTTATTTTCTCTAATTTCGAGATTATTTTCAATTTTAGGTGAAAATGTTAATGAACATTAATTGTAGAGATTTTCATGTTCAATCTTTTCCACTTGGAATTTTTTGTTTAAATTGTATCTGAAGCCTGATAATTGGGAATCTAAAATCAAACTTTGCATTGATGGTGCAGTGCACCTGAAATTTTTACAGACATGAGACTTGTGGCAGTTGATAGAGCTTATGAATGACTTTTCTAGGTATGAATTTGATCAAAATCGTTGGAGCCGTTTTCGATAAAATCGCGAGAAACCTTGTTTTTGACAACATTTTCGCCATTTCAGCCGCCATCTTGAATTGCATTTGATCGAAATTGTTCTTGTCGGATCCTTATAGTGTAAGGACCTCAAGTTCCAAATTTCAAGTCATTCAGTTAATTGGGAGATGAAATATCGTGTACACAGACGCAAATACACTCATACACACACACACACACACACACACACACACACACACACACACACATACAGACCAATGCCCAAAAACCAATTTTTTGGACTCAGGGGACCTTGAAACGTATAGAAATTTAGAAATTGGGGTACATTAATTTTTTTCGGAAAGCAATACTTTCCTTACCTATGGTAATAGGGCAAGGAAAGTAACAAGTTGATACTATATAATATGAACATATGCTTATTTTCATATGATTAATTTATTTCTTATGGGGTCACCATTATCAGGATACCTTGCTAACATATATATGAACAATTTGGAAAAGCAATTAGGAAGACTTTCATAAAAAAAATTATTTAGGATAAAGAACAACAAATAATGCTTTTGATTTAATAAAGAAGATTTCTAATAAGAAAATACAACAGGAACAATTTAAAAAGTCAGGCGTTTATAAACTGGAATGTAGTAATTTTATTGTGAAAAATTTTACATTGGTCAGACATGTAGATGTTTTCAAAAAAGGTTCAATGAACATATTCAGGATTATAATAAAAAAAAATACTAATCAAAAATCGGCATTTGCTGAGCATTTAATTGAAACTAATCATAATTATATCAATATATTAAGTTCTAATATGAAAATATTAAGCAATGGTAATGAAAGTAATAAATTGAATGTGAAAGAAGAATTTTATATCTATAAAACTGCAAAATTAAATGGGAATAATTTAATAAAAATATAATTCAATATGAATTGAATAATTCTATTTTTGATAAAATTAAAAGTAAATAAAATTGAAAAAATTATTTTTTTTATTTATTAAAATTTGATAGCTTCAACAAAAAATAATAAATAAGAAATACATTAACCATATGAAAATAAGCATAATATGTTCATATTATATAGTATCAACTTGTTTATTTATTTATTTTCTACATTTCAACTTGAAAAATGACCTAAGTTAGGGTCGAAACTAGTTGTTGAATTATTTCAAAGTTTTTTTTAAAAAAAAGGTTACTACAAGATTTTTATATTGTTTTTATTAATTGGCTTTATTGATGTAATAGTCTAGTCACTATATACGTTGGTGCATGCAATTTATATTGTAGTTCTGATTTTCGAATATATCATTTGAGTACATAAGAGAAGTCCAGAACCAATTTCTTCATGCAAAATTTCCTTGTGCTAGATACAGAATGGCCCAAAAACCTCGATTTTTCGGCTCATTTTCCAGTTTTAGGCTATTTCTGCCAAATCTCGTAATCGGACAGAAAAATTTGCTCTCACCTTTTTTCTAGATTATAAAATTCTTAATAAAATGAGATCATTCGGAACTCTCTATCTCCAATGAGTACTGAGTTATGATTTTTCAAAAATGAGTGAAATTTGAAGGAAAAATACATTTTGATGAATTTTAGATTTTGATCAACAACATCTTCCGATTGTTACCATTTAGATGTATAGTTCAAAATCCCTCTGGGCGTATTTTTGTGCTCTACAATCTGAGATCAGGTAGAGCGCTCTATCTCATATAGATTTCCAGAATTCATGCATCAAAACTCAAATTCGGTCGAAAAATTGAAAATTTATTGTTGAGTGTACTTAAGCCCATATTCCAATACCCAAAAAATGGCCAATTTCTATATTCAAAGCTATGTATCTCGGTAACCCCTTATTATAAAAATCATTACTTGATCTTGAACTGAACAATACAATTATCTCTTTCATCTGCTGTAAACGATTCATGAAAAAATATGCTCGTAAAGTGAGTTTTAATTGTTGAAAAAATCCGGAAATTGTAGATATTTTTCTCATATTAACGGTTTTGGCAGTTCTGTGATAGGGAAAAGTGACTCAAGATGGATTTTAGGCAACTGAGATCGTAGAGAATGAATTTATCTACAATTTGGAATCAATCGTGAGTTTCTATGATGGATCAGACTCGTTTTAGAAACTCTTGATCAACAGTAAAATCACGAAAAAAAATGTAAAAACTGAAATCGCCTTTTTAAAAATATTCTGTAACTTTTGAATTGTATTGGAATCGAAAGTATTATTTATTGGAGTGGGTAGAGGGGGACAATTTTCACATTCTCACTAGATTTGGAAATTTTATCAGAAGTATTTCACAAGACATGCAGCTTTGAATATAGAAATTGGCCATTTTTTGTATATTGGAATGGGCTTAAGCACACTCAACAATAAATTTTTCATTTTTCTTCCGAATTTGACTTTTGATGCATGAATTTGGACCGCCTCGACGAGACGAGAAGAATGAAGTGTAGTACGATGAAATCTGAGCACTGTGTCGAAAGTTATAAGTAAAATTTTGATCCTTGAGGTGTCCTTAAGCGCGCCTCTCCACTAGGAAATACTGAAATGAAGGGCATCTGACGGGTAATTCTTATAGAAAATAATATCATGAACTTATGCCATTGTGCGAAATATCAATGTGAGGACAATGTAGTTGGTGATGATGGTTGAAGCTGAAAATTAGGTGTTTTCCACAATACAAGGAGCATTGTTGTCAGGTGTACCTGGAAATCTTTATAAGATAGAGCACTCTACCTGATCTCAGATTGTAGAGCACAAAAATACGCCCAGAGGGATTTTGAATAATACATCTAAATGGTAACAATCGGAAGATATTGTTGATCAAAAACTAAAATTCATCAAAATTGATTTTTTTCTTCAAATTTCACTCATTTTTGAAAAATTATAACTCAGTACTCATTGGAGATAGAGAGTTCCGAATGATCTTATTTTATTCAGAATTTTATTATATAAAAAAAGGCGAGAGCAAATTTTTCTGTCCAATTACGAGATTTGGCAGAAATAGCTGAGAACTGGTAAATGAGCCGGAAAATCGAGGTTTTTGGGCCATCCTCTATCTAGCACATGGAAATTTTGCATAAAAAAAATTGTTCTGTACTTCTCTGATGTACCCAAATAATAAATTCTAAAATCAGAACTACAATATTAATTGAAAGCACACCCCCTTTTTATGTCTATATTGACTGGACTATAATATTAACTGTTCAATCTCGTTTAAAATAATCAGTATATTTTATTAAGCAGGAAATATATTTTCTGCAATTTCATAATGAATTTTCATAATTAAGATGAAATATCTTGTTAATTGATTATTAATTCTAAATTTCTGAAAGACAATCTGGGAACAGAGCAAAGCGAGAAATATATAACAATATCCGATCTGTTGAATGATGGACAAGGATAACAATACCATTGATAATCAAACATTGCCATTATAATGTGGACCTCACTGTAGATGTTATGATTCATAAGGCATTGGGACTCCGGATTATAAAGAAAAATGCCAGGCTAACCTCAAAAAGAGTTAACAAGTTCTCAATCAAATCTAAAAATCAACAATTCAGTTTCTAGTTGGAATCTAAATACTCTTATTCTGTCGGAAGATTTATTTTACAATTCCAAGCCAAGCAATTTCCCATTTTTATCAAAAAATTGCTAATAATCCATCATGCTATTCTAAATTACAATGATAACAGCTGATATACTCAACATGGCGATTTTGCAATGAATGACGGGATCGTGTCTTGACCTCTTTCCACAGACCTTGGATGAAAACTAGTGACCCCCTGGGTTGGAGAACTCGCTCATGAAATGTTGTAACCTGCTGAACTGTCTTTGAGACCAGCAACTTTTAATTATACAGAGTTGATGGGAATACGGAAACAGCTAAATATTTTTTTGCAAGAATAATTTGACAGTAGATTTTATTGGAGATACTATTTGAAATTGAAAACTACTCTGTCGCTTCGACAGCTTTGACCCTCTCATATGAATCCAAATTCATTTTCTTTTTATGAGAAGGAGATTTCGATACAGAGTACTAAGAGAAAATAAAAGGCAAAAACCGCACATATCCGGTAGTTTATTATATTTCTGCATTGTCTACAAGCAATTACAAATCAAGTCAAATCAATTTTTATTGTTTACATTACTTGTAACATCAAAATCATCAGTAAAAGAAGAACACTTTTCTTCAGTAATAAAATTTGACATAAAATACAGATGACTTCCACCACGAAAAATTAGTTATAAATATTGAAAATGCTGATGATGACAAAAATAATTATTGAAGCAAACAATAACATTCTACTACTCACAAAAAAGCAAGAAGTTTTTTGAAAATAAGAAAACACACAAACCGTGTGTGATTGGCCCCTACCCCTATCATTTTTAAACACTTTTATTCTAGTTTCTCTGACAAACTTCTAACGTGCCATGGTTTTTCGATTATATCTCGGCTCATAGGCCACATAGAGCCTTCTGGTTTTCACTAGTTTATTGGTACCATCTGACACTACAATTTAAGTAAAATTGA
Organism: Nilaparvata lugens; assembly: GCF_014356525.2. NCBI lineage: Eukaryota > Metazoa > Arthropoda > Insecta > Hemiptera > Delphacidae > Nilaparvata > Nilaparvata lugens. Next base: position 16,265,569 of record NC_052504.1, read on the forward strand.
TTGAAGGATTCAAGGATTTAAGAACGAAAAACAGGAAAGAGTGTGAGTTGTTCATGATTTTGCTGTTTCGACCCTTGAATATAAAAAAATTCCATCAGAACTTCATAGAGCGGTATGGTCTAGGAGATAGAGAGTCTGCTGTAGCAGCACAATTAGGCTAGTGCTAAATTTATTTTTGCAATAATTGTGATGGATGTATTTTGTTTGAATTAGTGTTGAGAGCAGTATCAATTTTTGATATATTAATAATATTAATCACTTACCGGGCAGTGGGATAGTAATATAGCATTTATCATTGAGTTCTTTAGCATTTATCATTGATTTTATAACTGAATTTTCCATTCCCTAACTGTTGAGTCTTGAGTTAGCTCGTTTCCATTTATTGGATTTCTACATGAATTTAGAGTGTAACACTACACTCTCATCCTTACAGGATCTCTCTGTCGAAAAAGCCATAAGCATAAATAAAAAGATAAACTACACTCTACGTGAACAAGTGTAAAACTTAAATGAATCTAATAATCTTTGACTTCCATTTTAATTAGTTCAGCGACTAGGAAATTCCCAAAGTCTCTGTGTGGTCTAGAACTTGCTTCTAGAAGATTTTGTTCACATTTTTAGATAGTGAATAATTTAAAGTGAAAACTAAAAAGATAAAAATAACATTCATTTAGAAAAAATATCAACACTTTTAAAAATGCACTAAAAAGAAGAAAATAACTTTTTCCTACAGCTACCTCGGAAAGTTGCTGTTCCTGTACTGATTACAATACCCAAAGATTCACTTTTTCGCTCTAGTGCGTGATAATGTTTTTCTGCACGCCATATTTGCAACATGGCAACACAAAATAGTTGGTGGGTTATATGGAGGATTAGTGCACGAAAACAAAAATTAATTTGGTAACAATGACTGTGGTTAGATTTAGATAAGAATCATTTCAATGGCTACCCTACATTTATGATAAAATCCCTATCTAGAAATCCAAAACAAGAATAATGTTCATCTAAATCATAATTAAATAATCATAATTTACGAGTTCTCATCATTTAATAATAAATAATAGTTCTTTTTTATTGATAATTATTATTTCAACTGCAAGAAATGAGAAAAGTAGCAAATATACATTATAAAATTCGAATTTTGAGATTAAATGATTACCGTTCGATATTCATATAAATAAAAATAATAAAAAACATAATAATACTACTATAAATATTCTCTGTTGTCTATGTTATTTTTATAAATATTTTTCAGTTTACTTTCAGCATTTTTCTCGGTAATTTGCGCAAAAGTCTAAATTTCTGAATCCTGTTACAGTAGCTGGATGAAACAAACTTAGGTACGATTCTTCCCGCTAGGTCGCGCGCTTGTCGGTTCAGCCATCTTGCTGCCATCTTGTTGGCATGTATTTTGAATGCGAATTTTTTGTTCTATCTGTATTTTTTCTGGTTCTTGAATGAATAAAAATGAGAACTTTGGCTGAGAATTTTCAACTTCAATTGGATTATTAATTTTTAAATGAATTAAGGTTGTTATTAATAACAGCATCACACACACAAACATTTGATGGATTTCAGCCATCATTTTACACATAATCATTTAATCAACCACTTCTCATATTCAATGGTAACTGTAGGAAAAGTTTAATGTGAAATACATGAGCAAAGTTCCTCTGCTGCACTCAAGAAGCCATTCCGCCCTCGCCTACGGCTTGGGCGTAAACGTTTCTTTCGGTGCAGCAAACTGTCACTTTGCGCACTAGTTGCACAAATAACTATTTTGATCACACTTGGTTAAAAAAAATGTCCACTTTATATCCCTGAAAAAATTTATAATTATAAGTCAAACGATAAAAAGTGTGGCTCAAACTTAGCGAAGCTGGGTACCCTGATATTGAAGCTTAATCAAGTTTGAGCCACACTTTTTATCGTTTGACTTGTAATTAGAAATTTTTCAGGGATATCAAGTGAAAATGTTTTTTAACCAAGTATGATCAAAAAAGTTATTTTCTTCTTTTTAGTGCATTTTTGAAAGTGCTGATATATATTTTTTAAATCAATGTTATTTTAAAGTAGAAGTTGTAGATTATGTTGTATATTAACGAGCTGACATCATGTGTCAGCGCTTGTGATAGCTCCCCAATAGTCTCAGATGATGTTATGAATGAATGGGGAAAACTGTAGTATTGCAAACAATGAATTCTTCAGCTGACTAAATGATAAATCACAACATTTCTTCTTATGCACTTTCAATGTTATTTCTATATCCTGAAAAAGGACAAAGGAGTAAGTCAATTTTGTTAACCAATGAGCTTCGGCCTGTAAAAAGGTTTGAAGAGTACGTCAGAACACTTCAAAATTTGAAGCAGATTGATCAATTCTCTCTAAAGTTACTGTAGGATATACAAAAGACTTTGGCCTTCAGTAAGTCAAAAGTGAAAACTCGCTAACGCTCTTTCAATAATTTTTAGGCTGGCGTAATCCAGCTTTGAGGCCTATATAGATTGATAGGGGGGGGGGGAGGCCAAGTTGAGTTCAAACATGTATCACATTGTTGTCGATTTCCAAGGATTAGCTGAACAAACATGGTGAAAAGTTAAAATTCTTGTTTCGATTTTCATTTTTTATTGTTTTTAATGGCTACAATAGGTTTTAAAATAGTGCAATCTTGTGTGAAATTTGACGAGGAATCCAATGAAACCCGTTTCAAGTTTGCATCTTTAGTAGTATTTGAAATATTGCGCTATTTTTGTTTTTGAAAAATGTGCTATTTTTTTGCTTAAAAAGAGGCTAAATTGTTTACTTGGTGATTGATAGGTATTTTAAACTATTGAATTTTGTAGAATACTAATAAATTATGAAGAAAAAATGATTAGTCACTTGATAGCCTAAATTGATTTCAAGTTCAATACTGAAAAATAATTGAAACGATTAAAAAGATAGTTGGAAAAGAAATCAACAAGCCTGGGCACGACCAAAGGCATAACATTTTTTGGAAAGTTGTTTGTGGCTGATTTTATCAAATGCCTTCCAAAAATCTGTATAAATGACATCCTCTCTACCTCCAATATCAAGGACCTCAGAAACATCAGAGAAGGACTCAAGCAAGTTAGTTGCTGTTGAACGAGCCTTTAAAAAGCCATGCTGACTCTCAGAGACAAATGGACCAATGTGAATCATCAACTTATCTTAGAACTCTCTTAAAAGCCTTAGCAAAAGGTGATAACTGAGTAATAGGGCAGAAATATGATATATAATTTCTCCTACCTGACAAAAAAATCGGAATAACTTTTCCAATTTTCCATCTAGAGGGAAAGAGAGAGGTCTTCAACAACAAATCAGAAAAGAACTTGAATGAAGAAGCAAGTATTTCAGAACATCCCTTAAAAATGTATGGAGGAATATTATCAGGGCCACAACATGCTCCAGCCCTTAAGTCACAAATTGCAAAATTGCAAGTAAGATTGTATTTAATTCGATAGATTCGTTAGGGTTACTTAAGGGATTTCGTGAAGATAGAAACAGATCTAAAAATTCTGATTCTATGGTACCTCAGGATATCCGAACCACTTGATGCAAATTTAGGGGGCGCGACTGGGCCGCGTAATGGCCGATTCAGAATGGCGGGTCCAGCGTTCATAGAATGGTTACCATTGATGATAGAGATCTCTAGTGAACGCGAATCGAATCACAATGAACTACCTATTCCACAATGTTTGATATTACACATTTCCACCTAAAACGTGATTTTAACCTACAAAAATACACTTTTTCAAAAACATTTCATTTTTCAAGAGTATTTTTTCTGAATAACTACTTTCAATTACGATATTTTGATATAAAGTGCCACAGACAAAAGTTATTTTGAAATATAATTTTTTTATTAAATCCCATTTATTTAAAGTTTTCATCATCTTTTGTTCTGGAGTTATGATTTTTTTATTATTATGTCATTCTAGCTGCTGAGCAAAGTAACAATAAAAGGAACTGTAAAATCGATTTTTCACGACTACATCATGATAAAGACTTGCAAATTGTCTCAATCTCTTCGTTACAACCAGCCAAATAAGAATGTTGAAGAGAAAGCAACGAACATATTTTTCATAATTATTGATAAATACAAGATGGTCATAACTGACAATTTTTTTTCATATCGATTGCTTTTCAGTTATAGTGAAGTTTTATCATATTTATTCTGGGGTTATGTTTTTTTATTATGTCATTCTATACTCTGTCCAGATTGGCATGAACTCTGAAGGATTAGGCCGACCCTCCCACTACTCACACGCACAAGCGCAGTCTCCTTTTGTGTATGTGAGTAAAGGGACGTTTGTATACATAGTATATCAATGACGCAGGTAGGCCGGGCGTGTGTGCCTGCACGTGGGGGAGCGATGGTTGGCTTAATCTTTCAGCGATCATGGCAGTCTGTACAGAGTATAGCTGCAGAGCCATGTAACTGTAAGGAACTATAAAATCAATTTTTTCACGTGATAAAGATTTGCAAATGGTTTTAATTTCTTCGTTACAACCAGACAAATAAGAATTTTGAAGAGAAAGCAACGAACATATTTTTCATAATTGATAAATTCAAGATGGTCATAACTGACAATTTTTTCATATCGATTGCTTTTCAGTTATATTGAGAGATATTGGATCGATTCTACCACCAAAGGGTTCATAACTACCCAAAATATAATATTCCAGAGATTAATCTCATTTTAATTACTCTTTCCATGATTAATACAGTTTCAAAAAATTGAAACATACATTCTTCGAGGACCAAATTTCTCTTTACACCCTGTAATTGTTTTCACAATGGACATAACCTACTATTTTTGAGACTATATTGTAGAATATTCCTAAATCTTCAAAATTACATCTAGTTAAGGCTGTAAGTCCATTTTCTACGTCAGGAGCATCATTGGTAAAAGAGAAAAGTACGGTTTGCAGCCGAAATCACGTTTTTCCTCCATATATTAGGCCTATGCCAAACCTGACAATTGGAAAACCGTGTATCTCAATAATCCTTTAAGGAACAGACTTGGAAATGGTATAAATATTTTCGTTATCATGTGTGGAGAGAGAAAATCCATGATGACAATCTTAAAAATATTTGTTAAAAAAAATAAAGATGGCTGCTTGATAAAACAAGATGGCTGCCGAAATTTTGAGATTTTTACAATGTTGCCTTTAAATATGAAAATGTTGAGGATATCGAAACTTTTTTTCCACAGAATTGTTAAGAATGAAATTGACTATAGAATTGGATAAATAAATCTGGTTTATACTATATATAACGTGTATTACTGAGCTCAATATTGTAAAAGCCTATGAAGTTCTGCCCTCATCTAGTTTTTTAATGATGTCAAATACTTTTGCGATCTTGATCATAAATATTCTTTCTGTTTACAAAGAAATTGATACTATATTCAAGTATGTATCTTCAAGGAGTCATGAGTTACACGGGTTTTACTTGTTAGGTTCGGCGAATGGTGGAAAATGCGTGAATTTCCGCCGCAAGCTGTTCTCTCTTCTCCTCATGCCGCTCCAGCCATTAAAAATTGGCCTACAATCTTCAACTGGACGTCATTTCAAAGCTTATGGAATAGTTTTCAACACTGTGTTAATGATATTAGTGTTTGTTCACTGCTGCCACATTTACAGGGTCTCGAGTAAGAGCAAGTCCACAAAAAAATAGAGATTCATAGTTTTTCAGTTATATATTGAATGAGATAAAGGTTTAACAGCTATATGACTATTAAATATTGTAGTATGATTGTTTTGAAACTACCAGATGGCAGAATTGATCTGATATTCTCAACATCAATAAAATTGCAAACGATTTCTTGGAAATTGAATTTTTTTGCCGCCATCATGTTTTTTATAATGACAAATATTTTCAAGATTGCCATCATGGATGAAGATGCCATCATGAAACGTGATTTCGGCTGCAAACCGTACTTTTCTCTCTTTTTCCAATAATGCTCCTGACGTAGAAAATTGACTTACAGCCCTTAACTAGATGTAATTTTGAAGCTTTAGGGATATTCTACAATATAGTCTCAAAAATAGTAGGTTATGTCCATTGTGAAAACAATTACAGGGTGGAAAGAGAAATTTGGTCCCCGAAGAATGTATGTTTCAAGTTTTTGAAACTATATTAATCATGGAAAGAGTAATTAAAGTAAGATTAATCTCTAGAATATTATATTTTAGGTAGTTATGAACTCTTTGGTGGTAGAATCGATTCAATATCTCTCACTATAACTGTAAAGCAATAGATATGAAAAAATTGTCAGTTATGACCGTCTTGAATTCATCAATTATGAAAAATATGTTCGTTGCTTTCTCTTCAAAATTCTTATTTGGCTGGTTGTAACGAAGAGATTGAAACCATTTGCAAATCTTTATCACGTGAAAAAAACGATTTTATAGTTCTTTATAGTTACTTGGCTCAGCAGCTATACTCTGTCCAGACTGCCATGAGCGCTGAAAGATTAAGCCGACCATCGCTCCCCCACGTGCAGACACACACGCCCGGCCTACCTGCGCCATTGATATACTATTTATACAAACTTCCCTTCACTCACACACACAAAAGGAGACTGCGCTTGTGTGTGTGAGTCGGCCTAATCCTTCAGAGTTCATGCCAATTTGGACAGAGTATAGAATGACATGATAAAAAACATAACTCCAGAATAAATATGATAAAACTTTAAATAAACGGGAATAGATGATAAATTCTATTTCAAAGAACTTTTGTCGGGCACTTTAAATCCTAAAATCGTCATTGAGAGTTTCAGAAAAAATGTTTTTTGAAAAAGTGCATTTTTGTCGGTTAAAATCATGTTTTAGGTGGAAATGTGTAATAACAAACATTAGAATAGCATAGAATATTCATTTTATTCAACAATAATAATACAGAAAAATTCCATACAGTTGAATAACGTCAGGAAGATATACAGTCAAAAAACTTTATAAAAGATAATTCACACGGCAAGTTATGTAAATCATACATTAAAATTACATTGGCATACATGAATAACATTGAAACACACTACGTTCCATTTAAAAAATCTTCAATACTATAGTATCTCTTATCAACTAGAACATATATAAGTCTGTTTTAAAGGTATGCGTCCTAGGATTAAAATGAGTTGGCAGCCTATTCAATAATTTCACATCAATATAACTTATAAAGAGAAAGTCTATGATACTGAACTATGCCTAGTATTATGATGGTGTTTTTCTGATGCATCTAGGCAAGTGTGGTTGAAGCCTAAACCTGCTAAGTATCTTATTGCCCTTTTCTGCAAAATAAATATTTTATTCATATTCTGCAAAGTTGTAGCTCCCCAAAGTTCAATGCCATAAGAAATGTGTGAATAAATCAATGCAAAATATAGGACTCTTCCCGTGTCTAGGGGTACATAGCGTATGATGTTTCGCAGGACAAATAAATTAGTACTTATACGGCTGGCAATTTTTTCAATATGAGCATCCCAAGAAAGGCTTCTGTCAATTACCAGACCTAGAAGATTTGCTTCTGTGACATTTTCTACCTTTGAGTCTCCAATATTAATGACCGGTTCAAAGAAATAATTATTTGTAGAGTAGGTAGTTCATTGTGATTCGATTCGCGTTTACTAGAGGTATATATCATCGATGGTAACCTTTCTATATCCGTTTTAATGAACGCTGTATCCGCCATTGTGAATCGGCCATTACGCATCCCAGTTGCGACCCCCAAATGCGCATCAAGTGGTTTGGATATCCAGAGGTACACTAGAATCAGAATATTTGGGTCTGTTTCCATCTTCACGAAGTGCCCACGAAACCCTGTTTTTGCGCCATAAGAAGGCCTACTGGCAGGGACATTCAACCCACACTCATAGCCTGTTTCATCTCCTTCCAAGTGAGAATGATCAGAAAACACAGATGAAAAATACTGGGCAAAACCATTTGTAGTCCAGGCAATGAATGCTCAAGAAGAAGACAATTTTTGACCCCACAGTTCTGTTTAGGGTAGTAAGGAGGTAGACATATCAAAAGTCCCCACCCCTACCCACTGTGCTAAGTGGGTGGGGGTGGTTCAAAGGTACTATTTTTTGGTTTCTCGCATAAAACTCCAAAAATCTGTATCTTGAGGACATGACTGTCATATAACATTTAAGCTTACATAATTTCCTACAATATTGATTATACAACTTTTTTCATATCTCCTCTAGTTTTAGAGATATCCGTCTTGAAGTTGTGACATTTTTGAAAAAAACATGTTTGGCACCATTTTTTTTTTCAATTTTTGCTCTTATAACTTTTTAAAAATCGATGGGAAAAATCCATGCTGATTATGAACTTATATAGCATCAAATTATTTTCAATTTGATGTATAATTTCACACTTTTACGGATTTTCCTATACCTTTTACAGCAGCTTTAGTTTTGAGTGTGAAATCTCCATTTTTGCAACAATCGACCAATTGACATAGAAATTTCGAGGGAATGTTTTAAACAAAATTTTTGACTTAGCAGCTTTGTTGAGACTAGTTAGGAGGAGAACATTTCAAAAGTCCTCATTCCTAACTCATGTGCGAAGGGGATGAGGGTGCTTTAAAAGTTGCATTTTTCAGCGTTTTGCTTCCACGCTCATATCTTGAGAACAATGCGTTCAACCGACATTACTAAATATTCAAAAATGAAGTTTGATAAATTCTCTACACTTTTTGTTTAGTGGAATTTTGTGATACTCCCAACAGTTCCTGAGATATTCGCTCTTGAAGGTGTGTAATTGTTGAAATAACAGGTCTTTATCCAATGTTTTGCTCTTTCAGGGCTTATAACTCTCCAACAATGCATCGTAAAAACTAATGATTATCGTAGGCTTGTAGAGCATTAAATTCTATTTGAAATGATGTATTATTTCACTATTCCAAGTATTCCTTTAATTGTTATAGCAGCTTCAATGTAGGGTGTGAAATTTTCATTGATGCAATAAGTGTCAACTCAGCGGTTCCACACCTTCAACAGAGGAGGTAAAGACCCGCACTTTTGCTATGTTCACCTACTAACTAATCTAAATCAACCTGCAAAGTCAAAAATTGTGTCACAGACACACTCTTCAAATTAATTTTCAAACGATCAATATTGTTGCAGCAATTAAAATTTTGCACCCTACATTGCAGCTGCTATAGACTGAATTCTTGGAGTTTTTAGAACCTAGTAGATGGTTCTTCGTGTTTCAGACCGTATACAAAATCAAATGCACTTTGAAATCAGATTTGGGAGCGCTTACTTTTTTATTAGTCAATAAATCGTCGAAAGTTTACTCGTTTGATCTAAATGTGTATGCCACATAGTGACCTATGCCATTTGCATTGTCTGTACCGAGAAATCCTACACATCCCCTTAAAAACATCTCCTGGTGTCCGATGACAATCCTTCTTGGTAACTGTCTAACCTTGAGAATGCATTGAATAAGGTGTGATTTATTCCATACGTCAATCGGCTCTATGAAAATATAATTATTTAATTCATTATCTATAGATTTTTGCCTTGGCAGTAGTTGCCGTTATCTCCAACTTGAAAGCAAGTCTTATATTTGCTTTTCAGCTCCTCATCAATGAGAACATTCAATTTGTTCATCTGTCCACATTGATTAATTGAAATGTATAATAAAACTTTCTTGTTTAAATCATGTGTATCATATATGTTTTTCTTTCGGCTCAGTCACCGAGCACACACTCTTTTCAACCAGCGACGGCTGGCTCTGTAAGAGCTTGAGAGCCAGAGTACTCACCGGAGCTTTGCACCTCACTAGGTAAAGACCTTCTGGTAGGAGCTCTGTATTGTTCTTATATAATGGCGCTAGTATGTTTATCTTTGCGCGGTACGCTCTTCTATCCACGCCATCAACAACAATCTGTTGCACTAAAGATAGGAACTCACACTTGGTAGAATTAACGAGTTCTCTGAAACGCAGGCTATCACAGTAAGCAACCGCAAAAAGTTGTAGCATACTGTCAAATCAATACCTACTATTACTTCAGGCCCCACAACTAATTAATGACGTCATAACATGTAGAATGATTCTTCTTAGATCATAGTAGTTTCTACTAGCTTATCAATGTAACTTTTGTTACTGTATCGATTTTTTTTTGGATGGATTACTATCTAAATTTCAGATTAAAGACACTTGTATTTTATCAAATAGAAATTTTATTGAAATAAGAACACTTTATTCCACAAATGCAATAATTTATCCATACTTTCAGCTTGATTATTGTTAATAATTTATACTCTATTCAGTGATAGAGCTATTGATAAAATTCATCTCAACCAAAAATACTTAATAATAGCCTGTATCAGAATCGAAGAAGAGGAATATCAAAGATAACCAAATTTGATGTAACTCTTTTTTAGGAAAGAGGCTTCTACAAACTTCTGATCACATTAAATCTGTGGTACAAAGAAACCCATCAGGAGACTGTTTTTCAGTTAGGTAAAACCTTCAATATTATGATGTCATAGACAGTTCCAACACTTTGCATTTACTTTCTAATTTATCAGTTCAAAATTTTCTCACACACTTTATTTACACTGTTCTTCCACACTCTAATTACACTGTTATTTCACATTTTATTTACACTGTTCTTTCACACTTTAATTAAATTTTCCACTCACACTTTATTTACACTGTTCTTCTACACTTCATGAAAACCGTTGTTTTGTAGAATTGAAGTTCTTTCTCCTTATCGCTCGTATCCATTCTCGTTTTAAAGTTTCCTCTTTCGAAAAAGAAAATACCGTACGGATCGAAACTTTTGGAGTCTTGTTATAATTCCCGCAACAATTAGGTACACAACAGTATCCCCATGATTTAAAACCCCAAATTCATTATTACTTTTCACAAACGAATATTAGAAGAATGATAAACAAGCAATATTCATTGAAATGGAAGACCGTGAAAATTGAATTTGTAATCCTAATTTTGTTGATTACCGTATCAGATGTGATAACAAACATCAGCGCTCTTATTTCGCTTGCTTACTGCCAGTAGATCATGGATCTACATGTGATGACGTCATAGTTTATTAGAGATCAGTAGGGGCCTGAAGTAATAGTAGGTATTGGTCAAATGCACATGTGTTAGACAATATGTATCCAACTCCAGCGATATTTACTGTATCTAGTTTCTCACTGGGTCCGTTTTTCAAGGTACCAATAGGCACTACAGGTTTTGCTCCCCTCAGATCTGAGAGTCAGTCCAGGCTCCTTTTTTAAATAAAAAGAAGGTGTTTTTTTGAAAATCAAACCACCCCAGTCTTCGTGTTCCTTCAGTTTAGAAATTTTAGAATCAACAGCATTGAAGTGTTTAGAGTTCATTGTCTGCTTCTCCTCAATTTTTCCTTTGGAAGTGCGGTAGACCTACACAATTGTTGTCTACTACTTACTTTCATTCCACTTGCAGCTGCCATTTTCATTACCCCTTCTAATGAAATGATATGATCAAAAATGAAATCATCAGCTCTCATAGGCAAAGTTTTGTTTAAAGAAAAACAGTTTTCAATATTTTGAAATTTGTTTTAACAGGAGATGATGTGGCTGTAGCTTTTCCATACCCAAACTTGGGAATCATGATGCCACTCCAAGTTGGCAACAGAGGAACAACATCTTTTACGATATCTATTAGGTTCGGCGGATACTGTTGGTTGCCCCTGTCACCAATAACAGCATTACTCATTGCATGTTTCTCAATGCCTGAGAAAATTTTTCCAAATGCATTTTCATGTCGTTTCTTGTTTATACCTGGATTGCCACTTTCAACAGTTTCTTCAGTAACACTAAAAATATCCTCTTCTGATTCCGGTATTAAACCTCCAATTCTATTTATCAACAACTTCTTACTTACTTCACAATGTGTATCATTCCACTGTCTGTCCACTCCTTCAGTCTCAGATAGTGCTACAATGAGAATGTGCCTGATAATTGAATTGGCCTCCTCTATACTTGTAATTTGAAGAATTTCGGCTAGACAGCTCATGAAGAATTGTTTCGTTATCTTCAGACATTTTCCACAGAAACATTTCCATGAGGACATCATTTTTATTATGTGCTACATCATGTCCAATTAAACATTCTGGTAGGACATTTGAATATTTTCCATCAAGTTCCAAAATATCTGCTCATCGTTGCAAGTAGGAATTAAGAGATGTCAGTGAGGTGAAGGCTTGAACTGATGCTGACATCAGAGCTACAGACATGTGTGTGACAATCTCTTGTGATAAGGGTGCTTCACTTCTTAAAAATTAGGAAAGCCAATGCCTTAGGGTTTCTGTATCATGTCTCTCAGAGACTAGAGAACATATTGGATACATTTTATGTAGTTTTTTATCTCTTATTACAAAACTATATAAGAATATGTGCCCAGATCGGATGCCTAGACCTCTTCTGAGCTTTTTGATTATGCCTCCTGTAGCATCAATTGCAACAGACACAACTTTATTCTTCCTACAAAACTCTTTTTAACATGAAATTGAGTAGCACTGTGGTATCCGACCTTGAATTTATCATAACCAACGTCTCTTATGATGTTTCTAAAACGTGATTGGTGCATGGCTCTTGCTATCGATATAATTGGATCTTCATCCACTCTGACTTGAGTTAGGTTAATCTGGTTAGGGAGCTTTGTTTAACCAAACATTTCGCATTTCTTGATTGCGGTAAACTAGGTATATGGACAGGCTCAACATTTCCTAGCTCCATCAATTTGTCAGCCTCTATTCTTTGTAAGGCGAGAGGTGCAACATTTGTATTCAACATAAGGTTGATCGCCCTTTCTCGCTCTGTACCTTTTAGGTCTCTCTTACTCTCTTCTGGATGTTGAGTGGAAAAATTACCTGAATATGTGCAATTGAATTCCACAATTTCGCCCTCTCCATCTGGCAATTTATCAGCAAATGCATAAAAGTTTGCTTTACAAAATGAACATTTTCCAGTTATAGTAGTTTTGTATAACACATTATTTGTTAAATTTATTCTTCCACCACGACATGTAATTCTACAAGGGAGCTTTGTTCTCTTCCAAAAATGTCTATCTATAACATCGGTCCATGTTCTTGGCCTTAATGTTAGATAAGTTCTTCTCTTACCGAGTCCTTTTTTGTCTGGATAGGAAACAGCTTCTGGTCTAATTTCATCCCACTCCTTTCTGTCAATTGTGAAGACAAAGTCCAGTCTCTCGTTGTTATCATTTCTCTCCCCAGTACTGGATTCGGTAGAGGATGAAACAGCAGATGAAGATGTAGGCCTAGAGGATGAATGATCTTCTGTCACTTCAGGTGAATCTCTATTGGAGGTGTGCTCAGTCAAACACTCTTGAAGTTGATATCTGTGCAATTCACGATTGAGAAACAATTAATACGTTTTCTCCAATAAACTGTAACTGATTCTTACACGTTAAAGCAAATTGATATTTCATAGTATACAGATATAGAGAAGGGTATACAAGAGTTTCACTTTAAAAATATTTAAAAAATAGCAAGTGAGCCTCCCTGGCTGGAAGAGCTCGCTTGTGAACTGCAAATTTGAAATTGGCAACTTAGGCACGATTCCCATTTCACGTAACTGAATACACGCAAATGGGCATCGGCCATCCTAAAAGAAGATGATAACGATAAATCTCTTATCCACCGTACGGGTGGGTTAGTTATATAAATACTATATTTTTTTGCACTGGGAATATTCTTTTCATTCAAAATTTGCTGCCCAATAACAGATGACGGTCATAATAGAAACTACATGTTCTGATAACGTCAAGCTCCGAGAATATGTTTTCAAAATCTAAAGCTGGTCAAAGCGTTAGAAAGTTATTATCGAACATACAAACCCACTGACAAATGGATAGCTTCTCGAGCCACGAGTCAAAACTGAGTACTCGATATGCTTGTTCAATAGTAGGCCTACTTGAAACGAAAAGTATCTTTTAAATTATTCTTATATTCTATTATGAATATCAAGTCAATAATATCCAATAATTATCTGCTCTTGAAAGTCATCAACAATTTGTCAGAAGGAAAGTGGAGCAATTTATTATATCACGTTATTATTCTCATGAAGAATAAATTATAAAAGAACAATTCTGCAGGCTTCATTCAAATTGGTTCAAATTATACGCTGCAGATTATAGACAATGGATATATCACTTCTGTATCACAAGATTTGATACAAAACTTTCAAATTCAAATAACTAATGTTGAGGAGAGGGGCAAAATTATGTTTTCTCACATCAGGTGGAAAACGTCTTTCTGTAATCAATGAACCGTTTTAATCACGATTTTCAATTTTTTCATAATTTTTCCACTGTAATGAAAATTACAATAAAAGAGGTACAAATTTATTTTTCAATTGGAAAGGGAAGAAGAGGTTCCATTTTCGCTATCAACAATGATAAATACCAAAATATTAGTTTCAGTGGCCAAAAGAATAGTTTTTTCCTTTTGTATCATTTTAATTGGTTCAAAATGATACACTAAATATAGTAGAAAGGAATGATTACTCTGTATCACAAGATTTGATACGAAACTATTAAACTCAAATTGCTTATGATGAGAAGGGGTACAAAATCATGTTTTCTCAGATCAGGAGAAAAACGTCTTTCTGTAATCAAGGAAACGTTTTAATCACGATTTTCAATGGTTTTTCATAATTTTTCACTGTAATGAATAGTACACTTTCCACCTCAATAACACGAAATGAAAATGGGTACATAATTATTTTCCAATTGGAACGGGAAGAAAAGGTTCCATTTTTGCTATTGACAATGAGATTGACCTGACCTTGAGATTCTTCAAATCAGATGTGTTGGTACTGGATAATTTATATAAATCTTGGGAACGTATTATTTCCAAAGATTTGATAATCAATGCTGTATATCGCTGCTTTATCCAACTTATTCGGTGAAGAATATAGTTGAATTTCAGTTCTAGTGGCCTAAACAACAGTATTTTCTGTTTTTTAGTATTCTAATTGGTTCAAATGATATGCTGCAGATTATAGACAATGAGTTTATAATCACTTCTATATCACACGATTTGATACAAAACTTTCAAACTCAATAACTTATGATGAGGAGGGGTACAATAATTTTTCTTGGTGGTACAAAAATCCAGCTTTCATTTGTTATGGGTTTCATTGCATTTTCTCAAGTCGGGGTCCTGCCCACGACTTTTCAATCTCTTGTACCCCAAAATGGGAGGCGGTACAAATTTTTTATTGGTGGTACAAAAAATCAGAGAACACAATGGTATAATTTTAGTTCAAATCTGAGCAGGTCGGGGATAGGAATAAACCTGTACCCCGACTCATCAAATGTAATTTTTTCAAAATGGGGAGGGGTACAAAATGTTTTCTTGATGGTACAAAAATACGGTATAATTTTTTTCCGAATTTGGGAAAGTCGGAGACCAGGTTTATGCTGCTGGTCTTTAGTGTATATGAAACTCGATGTCGTCACATCCCAGGGTGGTCGAAAGATTACATCAAAATATAGTTGAGGGAGATTGGTAGAAAAACATAGAAGCCATAATTCATTCTAATTACCAATAACTTATTATCAACTTAAGATCCCGTAATCTGAACGTAGTGTGAATATACCTTTACTATAACAATGTCTTAGCCAATTAATATATAGTGAGCCGGAACAAACATCATCAAACTTTGTTATTAAAAAGTTGTAGTTGTCAAATTACATTCTTACATAGTTCTTCTCTATTTCTTCTTTCTTCTTTGAAGCTTCATGTATACATTGTTTATAACTTATACTTTTCCAGTGACAAGTTCTTCATTGGGTTGCATCAATGCTCTCGAGGTGTATCATCCTCTCAGTAATTTTTCTATCATGATTAAACTCATTATCAATCAAGAATTAACTATTCAAGGATTCAGTATTCAAGAATTACTTTATCCTTCTCAAACCACAAACATTTTTATTCCAAATGAAGAACAGACTCCTCTCCACACACAAGCTTAAGCCTTCGTGGACGAGATGCATGTTAATTTTTCTTTTCTTTTCACTTTAGTATCATAAGGATTAGCCTATTAAGTCTTTATTGTACAATACTTTTGATCATGTGCGATAGATAACAACTTATAAGTGTACATGTTGATTCATTTGTAATTGTACTAATTGTGAAGTATATTCAATTGTGTATTTATTTCATGCGATAAATGAATTTGAATTTGATTGGGGGGAGGGGGGTGAGGTGTAAAAACCGCGCGCTCATAAAATCGGATGTCCTGCAGTTAAAATTCATAGTACAGCTTTGGCTTTTGTCTAAATATTATCTACATATAACTGGCTTTCAATATGGTCCTCTACATTTTTACGATTTTTTTTCGCTCCTGTTACACGGTGCTCTATATGATGTATATTATTTGTTTAATTTAAATCAAATCAATTTATTCTCACAATTTACAAATCATACAGTACAGTTACAGTACATATTTATAGATACCCTTACGTTGTGAGAGACTCGCATGTAGGCTTGAGCCTGTGTTTGTGAGGGCCTGGCGTAATTCGCTGAATTTAAAATCGATTAACTATAGTAAACTAAATTTGAGAAAAATACAGATTAAAAAATTTATATAAATAAATGTTGATATTATAGAAAATAAAACAAATAATTGGCTGCGGAAACAGCCAGTTATAATTAATGACTAAAAAATTAGTAAAACTAAAAAATATAGTTACCCGTGTGGAGTTGCTGATCACCCATCGGGCGCCTTCCCAGGTGGCGGATTGGGGAATGCCTCCTAGATATAGGGGGTACCGGGGAAATCAAATACCCGGCGCGGAACAAAACCAGCAGCTGCTGCCTTGTAGTTCGGCATTGGGCTGCCAAAGGCTAGGGAAGAACACCCGAAAAAATTACCTGGTCCACCAGGTTGGGGGTTGGGCGTGGGGCCAACGACCCTATCCTGTAAAAAATCAGCTTTTTACGAAACCTCAAAATGAGCCTCGGACGGACAGGATACTTATCAAATCAAATTATTTATTTCGCCATTTAAAAAACAATCACAAACAAAGAGCAAATCAAAAATAATGAACAATAAATGTAAACAAAATACAAGTGTTAACTTAAAAATAAGAAAGTAATAATACAAAATCATAAATATTTCTTTAAGTATGTATATATAATTTACGTGTTATATATGGCATCACCAGCAAAAGAATAAACTTTGCCTGCTGGTGACCGTTGCAAATCGAAAATAGTATAATATAAAAAAAAAACTTGAAAAACAATTTTGGAAAAAGAACTTGAACTTGATTATTGGAACATGGAATGTGAGAAGCTTGTACAGGAGCGGTGCCTTGAAAGATTTACTCCAATTTATAAAACAATATCGATTGAAAGTACTTGCTGTAGCCTACAGGAAATGAGAAGGCCTGGCAAGGGAGTGTTTGATACCCAGTCTCACACTGTTATGTACAGTGGGAAGGAAGGAGATAGACATGAACTTGGAATTGGATTTGTGGTCGAGAATAGCATGAAAAAGAATATAATAGATTTCAAGACAGTGAACAAGAGAATATGCGTCCTGAGGTTTTCAACCTCTCACTCATAAATGTGCATGCCGAAAGTGAAGACAAAGATGAAGCTGTTAAGGATGAATTCTACTGCAAGCTGGAACAGACATACAACAGCGTCCCTTCAAATGATATTAAAATGGTTATAGGGGACATAATGCAAAAATTGGTAAGGAGATGGTATTCAGAAAAGTGGCAGAAGCACATAGTCTGCATGAAGATAGCAATGAGATAATGGAATGCGTATCTTGGGTTTTTCAATGTCAAGAAACATGATAGTGGCCTCAACTCAGTTCCCAAGGAAAGACATTCATAAGTGGACATGGACATCACCAGATGGTCAGCATCATAATCAGGTAGATCATGTGTTGGTTGATAGAAGAGCAGCTTCCAGCATCACAAACGTCAAGAGTTGCAGAGGTGCAGACTGCGACTCGGATCATTATCTGGTGAGAATCGACTTCAGATGCCGAATCCCAAGTAGAGATAAAACAAGGTAGCAGACGACACCAAAGCTGAATGAATATAGATAAACTAAAAGAGGATGGTGAAAGGCAGGAATATCAACAGGCACTGGAAAATCTCCATCATGCACAGGAGGGAAATAGGACAACTGAGGAGGAATGACAGGATCTAAAGAGGCTATGAGGCAGGCAGCAGAGGAGACTATTGGATATAGTTCTCGGGTGAGACAGGAGAATTGGTTCAATGATGAATGTAGGGAGGCTGTAGAAAGGAGAAACGAGGCCCGAAAGCACTATATAGAAAGACCAACCAGAGCCAAAAAAGTACACTATGAAATTCTAAGAAGAGAGGCTAAAAGTGTGATAACAAAGAAAAAGCGAAAATATTACAATATGAAGGTCACCAAAATCCAACAAGATTTTGATAAGAAGGACCCTCGTGAAGCATATAGAGGAGTGAACTTGTTCAAGAAAGGATACAAGCCAAAAACAACTCTTTGTAGAGATATGAATGGAAAAATAATTGGAGATAAGGATAGCATTATGGAGCGATGGAAGACCTATTTCAGCCAGCTGCTTAGTCCCAACCCAGATCACAATGAGTTGTCAGACCAGAGACTAGAAATTCGTGATGAAGAAAAATAATCATTGAACCTATGAACCAATGAATAATCATTGTTTTTTCAAAACCTAATTCAGGACCCCCTAACAATAATCCGAAGTCAAATTCTCTGCCTCTATCATGTATGCTCAATGTAAGCCAGCGCCTGGACTAAGAAATTTTCGATCGTTTGGGAATCCTATCACTTTCGGTCAGTTGGGACTCTCAACACTTTCAGCTCAATGCGACAAACAATTCTGTCGATTGGGAAAATTCTTAAAAGTTTTCGGTCATTTGGGATTCGGCTGAATGAAAAAGTTCCAGTTTCAATATTTCATTAATTCTGTCGAATGGGAAAAAGTAGTTTTCGGCTGTTTGGGAAAATATAGCTTTTCGGTCGTTTGGGATTCGGTCAATTGGCATGCCACCGTAGGAAACAAGGCGGATCGTTGATCTTTGTTGAAAAATTGTGTTTTGTATAAAATAAAACCCCCTTAAGTTTTTTGAAAATACCACAGTAAAATTATTATCGAGCTTGCAGCTGTATTCCTGGAGGAACTAAACATTGTTAATATTTATTTATACTTTAATCTTAAACTTTGATGTTAGCAACAGGCCGTAATGCGATATATTTTGTAATTATAAAAAAATATTATCGATTGTTTTTCTCTCTCTAATAATATATTGGATCATGAATAATTACTCAATTAAATAACTAATGTTTGAAATAAAATACGTAAGCTCTCGCCACTGCACTCAGCCAAATTGACGATTATCTTACCTGCCAGGACTGGAGTCAACATCCTATGTACCAGACGCCTGCAAATACATGCTTGGCTCCATTTCAAAGTCAAAGATGATATTCTTCACCTTTCTGTTCCTTTCCTCGGTTTTCCTCTCCATGAGGAAAAACACCGCCCCGAAAGCCTAGAAATCAATGAGTTAATGACTTTCTGCATATGTCATTATACTGTATACAGAAAATACATAATTTTAGTAATTATTTATTCATTTATTACTACATTGATCCATCAGGGTGTCCACTGAATCAGGCTTTCCCGTATATTTCACGTTTTTCCCGGCTGGTAAAACACATGATTAATATGTAAAAATATAGGTTGGGTGGGGGGGGGGTTTCTATGGGGTAACTCAGAAGGAGGGTAATTTGGAAAAATAGAATATTCTTAAATAACAATATTTCAAAAATGCACAAGCTGAAAGCGGCTCTTCAACCTGAGACCAGAGAGCACACAAAATTACGCCAAGAGGGATTTTGAATTATACATTATTTGAATTGTGGCTATCAGAAGATATTGTTGATTGAAAACTAAAATTCATTAAAATTGATTATTTTGTTGAAATTTCACTCGTTTTTGTAACTCAGAAGACATTTGATATAGAGAGCTCCGGATGATTTCATTTTATTCAGAATTTTATGATCTGAAAAAAGGCGAGAGCAATTTAACTGTCCGACGACTGGATTTGGCGGAAATAAGCTGAAAACTGGGAAATGAACCGAAAATACGAGGTGTTGGGGCCATTCTGTATCCAGCACAAGGAATTTTTGCATGCAAAAATTGGTTCTGGACTTCTATTATGTAACCAAACAATATATTGAAAAATCAGAACTACAATATTATATTGAAAGCAAACCCCCTTTTCATGTCTATATTGACTGGACTATTATTAAATAGAACATTTAGGTTCTGAAAAACATGTGTGATTTGATTTACTATCAATAATTTCAATATCGATAATACCTACACTAGATACGGAACTACACATCAAATGGATATAAAGGTATTTCCACACATGCCGAACCGAACCTCGAACAGCTTAGCGAATCGTACAATCCGCCGTGCATCGAGGCGTGCAGCGAACATCAGGCATATGTTTCATAATGTTAACGCTCAGCTGTTAAATAACCGCCGCGCAGATCTCCAAACCGTTCGTCGTCCCACTAGCCGCTCTTTTAACCGTCCTCCAAGCCGATCGCTCAACGCTTAAGTTTTCAGTCAATCAGAGGCCTCGATTAAAATTCGCCATGCAGCTTGCGGTCCAATTTTTACGGTGACGGTGCGGTCTCGTTTAACATAGAGATTGAAAAACGTATTGAAGAGATACGGAATTTTCCAGTTTTGTACGATCAAAGTGATGAGAAATATGGTCGAACGGAAAATTAAGTTATGAATAATAAAATGAATAACAAAAAGTATAAAAGAAGGAACCCGTGACTGTGTCTTACATTTTAAATTTAAAAATAATTACGTGTAGATGCAGAAGATAAAAATTTTATTGCTGATATATATTTCCGATACATGACTAAAGATGGTTGTTATGCAACGAAATATATACCAACACTATTTAACCATACAATATCATTCTCAACTATGAATGATTGGAAAAGGAACAACAGGCTTAAAGCCCAAAACTGTTCCTTTCCAAAATTTAGATAGAAATTGTCCAAAAATAGGTTATGTTTACACTTCATGATTTTTGGCCAATTTTGAGCCCAAAATATATATAAACTAGAAATTTATAATTTAGAAAAGTTGAAAATCAAATTAAATAAGAATACTTCACTTAATCATAACTGATAACTGAAAAATACTGTATTAATAATTGAAAATTTTAAAACTTGAAAAGAAACTCAAAATTAGGCCTACTCCAAAAACAACAGCAGTTATTGAGAGACAACCTAGTTTCTTCAAAATCTATTTTTACTACTTAATACCAAAAAATATCATATTATTTATTTATTTATTTATTTATACATTAATAGATACAATCATTCTCAACTATGAATGATTGGGAAAGGAACAACAGGCTTAAAGCCCAAAACTGTTCCTTTCCCAAATTTAGATAGAAATTGTCCAAAAATAGGTTATGTTTACACTACACGTTTTTTGTCCAATTTTGAGTCCAAAATATTTATAAACTAGAAATTTAGAATTTAGGAAAGTTGAAAACCAATTATCTGTATCAAAATTGAAATATTTTCCAAGTGTATTGTTATCAAAACTATAGATGATATATATGTTTTACATTCAACTGGAAGTTTACAGCAGTTATTGAGAGACAACCTAGTTTCTTCAAAATCTATTTTGACTACTTAATACCAAAAAATATCATATTATCTGTATAAAAATTGAGATATTTTCCAAGTGTATTGTTATCAAAACTATAGATGATATATATGTTTTACATTCAACTGGAAGTTTACATTAATTTTTACTATGGGAATTAATCTTTCTACTCACACCGTAGGTCTATCTATTCACAGTGATAAAATTTGAATACCGTAGTCAGTTTTCTACGGTATAAATTTCAATTTTAACTGAAGGTTTATTGGCCTGTGAATGGTGTGATTTTACTTCTTCATAAATATACTTATTTACTTTATGTGGCTCTACAGTCCATGATGAGCTTTGGCCTCCTCAACATGACGCCTCCACGTCTTTCTATCTTGTGTTCTCTGCCGCCAGTTTGTCACTCCCAGCACACGTAGATCACCCATCACATCACTAATCCATCTTCTCCTTGGCCTTCCGCTTCTCCTCGCCCCAATCACTATATCATCCATTATTCTAACCGGTCCTCTTTCTTCAGCCATTCTCACTGACCCAGCCATTCTCATGACCCAGCCATTCGATTCTTCTTGCTTTTATGATGCGTATGATATTTTCTTCCCGATTTTTTCATCTATCTCATAAATTATATCTGCCTCTCTATATACCTTGGTTACATATTGGACCCCAAATTCTTCTGTACATCTCATTTGATTTCATTTTTGCTCAATATCGTCCAAGTTTCAGCCCGATATATTACAACCGGCCCCCTGTGGGTTGGGGGAGCTTTGAGTCGATCATCGTACTCAAGAATGTGTTGAGAACCAGAATTTATCCAAAGTATCCATGCTTGTCGTAGGAGGCGACTAAAATGGATCTCAAGGTAACTCCAGAAGTTGCCTTGCCTTCAAACCCACGGGATCTGCCCCATCAGGGCAGTTTCGGAGGGACAAAAAGAAAAACCCAAGATACCAGAGATGGGTGAAACTCCAGGCACAAATGGATACAGGCAGTTTGGCGTCCCCTCTCTTAGCGGAAGGACCTACAAAAAGGCCAGGAGTGGAACTCACGTAGGTCACGAGTTTGTGGGTGGAGAGGCAAAGACTCACCACTGCTCGTAGAAGGGCGGCCATTTAAGCAAAGGTTCTTGAGAGGGGTGAGGCTTTTGACCCTTCAAAGTTTCGGAGGGGCAAAAAGAAAAAACCAAGAGACCAGTGATGGGTGAAAAACGAGGCACAAATGTGGGTCAAGAGACTGAGTCAAGGGTGGCCGGGCGCCCTAGAGGCAACTTGATCGCTCCTTCCTCAGCGGAAGGACCAACAAAGAAGGCCAGGAGTGGAACTCACGTAGGTCACGAGGACTAATCAGTCTGAAGAGACTACCAAGCATATCACACTAGATTGCGACAAGGATTACAAACAGGTGATGAATGGTTAGTATAGGGAAAAACTCCTGGTTCTTGTACAGGACATAAGTTTTGGTTTGCCTAACTAACATGCTACTTGGGAACACAATAAGCTTCGGTTGACGTGTGGGGTTCTTTGAACCTTTGGATCCTTGAATCCGTCCCTTCAAAAACAATAAACAATATTACAACCGGCTTTACCAATGTTTTGTATTCTTCATAAAAATATAGTGCATCATTTCATTCGACTTTTGTTTATGAGTTTTGTCTCAATTAAGCTCTAACGATGTAGAAATTGACCTGCTTGATAATAATAACATTTCGAAATTTCTAAAAATAGTCTCTTCAAAATCTATTTTGACTACTTAATACCAGAAAAATATCATACCAAACAATACCCACATACAGCAATTATGCAATAATTCTATTTGTAAGGTACCGACGACCGGAGTGACTTTGTCCCACCTCGCGGAAAAATATTCCAATCCATGTATTTCCGATCTCTGTTATCCGAAATCGATGTTCAACATTGAAAGCCGTAGCTCTGATCAATATCGAATTTCTACAATCGATATCTTGTCGAATATCGATATATTATTTGAAGAATTATCGACATAAAACCAATCTGCTTGGTTCATCTTGTGATTTCATTGTCGGAAAACTTCGTAATAGAAAACTTATACTAAGAGACATGGTATCGGTGAGTACATTTTAATTTTGCCATATTATTACATTTCAATATTGGTATATAGCCCAGTCAACGGAGTGTTATAGAGGGAAAAGTTTGGAAGACCATTTTTGACCCCGCAGTTCTGTTTAGGGTAATGAAGAGGTAAACATATCGAAAGTCGCCACCCCTACCCCCTGTGCTAAGGGGGTGAGGGAGGTTCAAAGATACCATTTTTTGGTTTCTCGCATATAACTCGCAAATTATCCCTTTTTCAGACATGACTATTCTATATATCCAGTCAAGGAAAGGTTATAGAGGGAAAAGTTGGGAAGACAATTTTTGACCCCGCAGTTCTGTTAAGGGTGGTAAGTAGATAAACATATCAAAAGTCCCCAACCCTACCCACTGTGCTAAGGGGGTGGGGGTGCTTTAAAGGTACCATTTTTTGGTTTCTCCCATAAAACTAAAAAACTAAGTATCCTAAGGACTTGACTGTCATATAACAAATTAAAGCTTACATAATTTCCTGCAATATTCATTCTACAACTTTTTTTATATCTCCTCTAGTTTTCGAGATATCCGCCCTTGAAGGTGTGACATTTAAAAAAACACGTTTGCCACAAATTTTTTTCTATTTTTGCTCTTATAACTTTTTAAAAATTGAAGGGAAAATTCCATGTTGATTATGAGCATTGTAGAGTATTAAATTCTTCTCAATTTGATGTATAATTTCACACTTTTACGAATTTCCCTACACCTTTTGTAGCAGCTTTAGTGTTGAGTGTGAAATCTCAATTTTTGCAACAATAGACCAATTGACACAGGAATTTGGAGGGAATATTTTAAACAAAATTTTTGACCCTGCAGCTTTGTTGAGACTAGTAAGGAAGAGAACATA
Source organism: Nilaparvata lugens (assembly GCF_014356525.2). NCBI lineage: Eukaryota > Metazoa > Arthropoda > Insecta > Hemiptera > Delphacidae > Nilaparvata > Nilaparvata lugens. The sequence goes on from NC_052504.1 coordinate 16,290,261, forward strand.
TCAAAAGTCCCCATTCCTGAATCATTTGCTAAGGGATGAGGGTGGTTTAAAAGTTGCATTTTTCAGCGTTTTGCTTCCACGCTCATATATTGAGAACAATGCGTGCAACCAACGTAACTAACTAATCAAAAATGAAGCTTGTTAAATTCTTTAAATTTTTTGTTGGCTGGAATTTTGTGATATTCCCAACAGTTCCCGAGATATTCGCTCTTGAAGGTGTGTAATTGTTAAAATAATAGGTTTTGTATCCAATGTTTTGCTCTTTCAGGGCTTATAACTCTCCAACAATGCATCATAAAAACTTATGCTTATCGTAGGTTTTTAGAGCATTGATGTCTCTTTGAAATGGTGTAATTATTTCACTATTCCAAGTTTTCCTTTCATTGTTATAGCAGCTTCAATGTAGGGGGTGAATGTTTCATTGCTGCAAATTGAAGAGGAAACAAAGCTCTACAAATCTACGGTGAGAATCTATTTTTACGATGCAGAGTTGTATGCCCTGGAACATCAAAAAATATGATTAAAAGCTGTTATTTTAACAATTTTACACTTTTAAGAGCGTATACCTCGAAAACTGTTGGAGATATCACAAATCGCCACAGAACAAATATTGTAAAGAATTTATCAAGCTTCATTTCTGAATAGTTAGTCAGGTCGGTTGAACGCATTTTTCTCAAACCACCCTCATCCCTTTAGCACAGGGGTAGGGATGGGGACTTTTGCAATGTTCACCTCCCAACTGGTCCCAACAAAGCTGCGAAGTCAAAAATTGTGTTCAAAACATTCTCTCCAAATTCATTTGTCTATTGGTCTATTTTTGAATAACTGAAGATCTCACACTCAACACTGAAGCTGCTGCAATAGTCGTGGGGATGTGCGTAAACTTGTGAAATTATACATCAAATTGAAAAGAATTTGATGCTCTATAAGCTCATGATCAGCATGGGTTTTTCCCATCGACATTCAAAAAGTTATAAAAGCAAAAATAGCAAAAAAAAAATGAAGGAGAATTTGTTTTTTTTTTCAAAAATGTCACATCTTTTAGAGCGGATATCTCAAAAAGTGAAAGATATATAGAAAAAGTTGTTTGATCAATATTGTAGGAAATTATGTAAGCTTTAATTTGTTATAGAATAGTCATGTCTGTAAAATGCATAATTTTATAGTTACATGCGAGAAACCAAAATATGGTACCTTTGAACCACCCTCACCCCCTTAGCACATGGGGTGGGGACTTTTGATATGTTTACCTCCTCACTGCCCTAAACAGAGCTGCGAGGTCAAAAATTGTCTTCCAAACTTTTCCCTCTATACTCTTTTTCTTCATTGCCTGTGGACTAATATCCATAATATCCATGGTTGAACTGGTTGGGGTTCTGTTACTAGTTAAATACAAGGTTTTTAAACTTTAGGCCACACACTGAGGTGACTGTCTCAATATAAAAATCATGATATAGTGGACTCAGGTTACAACGCCTCCGGTTAGAGTGCTAATCCGTTTATAGTGCTCTTACAAGACAGAACCGGCCAATATCCCGTATAATTAAGTGTATTTCGTATACTTTTATAACGCGGTGTATCTCTGGATATAGCGCTGTTTTCACATAATGTCTTCACATAGTGTAGCTTTCTTGTTGCTCTCAGTGAGTAAAATTCCACAAAAATGGACTATTATCAAACAATTCACCAGTGACTGGACAAAAGTGCTATTTATGGAATAGTTAAGAGCCTCTCCCACCTCTTGGATTAACCAGTTTGTATGGTGTCAATCACCCTTATTCTTTCCTTCTCTGTTACTGTACTGAAAAGACTTTGTGAACTGGACATTGTCAGTAGACTGACAGTGGTGTTCATGATTTTGAAGCAGATTGTGAAGTGAAAGAGAAATTTTTGAAGCCTCCAACTCTTTCTCGGGCTTTCAATGAAGTGAAACAATTGATTTCTTTTAATGAGTGTAGGAGAGAGAATGAGAGTGATGGTATGATACTGTCAAATTTGTATGAGATTTCAAGTGGCATAGACAGAAAATTCCTAAATTCTAGAGAAATTCAAAAACTATCAATGAATATTTTAGGAAGAGTAATATCATAAAATATTTATCAAAAACGTGTTCAGTGTTCAGTATATCAAATAAGAATGGCATAGTAGTATTTAAATAGCTGTTTAGTGCTTGATTGTATTAGAACCCATTTCCACTGTTGATGAATGGCAACTCTAGTTATAGCGCTGCTTTGGCTATAGCGCTCACAACCGGATGGTCCCTTCAACCGCGTTGTAACCGGAGTCTACTGTATTATACAGGATATGAAGCATCAAATACAATGCAAAATATGATGCATTTTATCTAATAAAACAAAATATCCACCTTACTTGAAATTAATACGTTCTGAATATTAATTTTTTGCAGATTCTACAGCTGGAGCCAAGATGCCTTGATGCTAAATTTCTTTGGGTAGCAGAAACTGAAATATTTTTCAATAAATAATTTGTGATTTTTCAAAGTGGATTTTATTTGTTTTTAATATCATTATTCATTTTAAAGGTTAACAAATGGTTTCAATTTGTCTAACTCTTGAAAATGAACTTGAATCCAAAGTTATATATTATAATTTCCAATATTTTCCAAAGTGAGACAAAATCACCCCAACCCTTGGTTGACATTGTCTCTTATATTAAAAAAAAATATCCTTATTAAAGTGAAGAAAAATATTATATTTTTATAAAGGAGAATACTCTTTAAATATTGCATAATACAATAAAAAATATTGCAAGAGATTTGTAGCAGCTTACATAGTGATTGCAAGCTATTTAAAATTTTAATACCCCAAAATTGGGAAAAAGTCACCCCTGTCTACCATATATTAGTAGGTACTTTTATATTACATTTATTTCACTATTTTATCAAATACGTTTTTCACTTGTAGGCAGTAGAATAGGATAGATTTGTCTATTATAGCGAATCCATCAAACGATCCAATTTGTGCTATGATAAATTGAGCATCTTGATCAAAGAGAAATTCACACCCACTTTGAAGGCATTCAAGAGCATTTATAAAGTTTAATAAAATCCAATGTCCATATAAATGACACGGATCACGGATGGTGGAAACCTGTTGCATACCTGCTGGCCGTTTGGGGACGATTATGAATGTTACGTCCCCTCGGTCTCTTCCCTTGGCTACACTGCTCTCCTCGAAAGCTTCATCATCCTTTTCGCTTTCAATCTTTTACATTTTATCGGTCAGCAACAGCTGTTGGATGCCTGAAAATTATACATAGTATAATAATTATTATAATTATACATTTATAAAAAAGTATAAATATTATATATATATATATTATAAGAGAATAGGGTTGTTTGTTCGCATCAAAACATGTCAATCTGTGGATTGCATACCGGAAAAACGGGAATGATTTAGATCTCCGAATTTTGTACATAGATTCTAAAAATATCAATCTCATGCACCTCGAAGCTCAAATTTTAATTTTCCTTCTAGATTTTTTCAGAATTAATGATCAAATTTCATTCATGGGACAACAATATATTGTAATTGAAATGTACATAACATTGTGTTAGATATAATGTTAACTATAATCTAGATAGACTACCTCATCGAAACATATGGTTAAAATTTGTAACTAATAAACATTATTTTTTCAGGTTGGCATTACTGTAAGTTGAGGAAGATTTGAGTTCTGTCACTTTATCATGTTAGTACCAAGTTGAAGAACTTACCTATACTATAATAAAGGAAAGAACTAGCTTAGAAATTTATGTTTGACGTATCATCACATCTAAACTACTGGACTGAAATTAACTTGAAATTTTAAATATAGATTCTAAATTAATTGAGGATGGTTCTAGGCCTACTTCAAACTCTTCAAGATTCCACTCGGTCAAGTTTTCAGATTGTCAAGTTTTAAAATAGACCCTTGAGAAGCACGGGTTACCTGCTAGTGATACTAGATATACGTATTTATAGCTATTGTACATTGGTATTTTTTATAATTGAATTGAAGATATTAAGTAGATTGTGAATTGGTTGGCAAATAATGTCTTCAGCCTGAATGACCATATGCCACTTTACAGCATTACAGAAGCCCATTACACTATCAGCATAGCCACCTATAATACAAGGCCGCGGCCTACGATATTGCAACGTCGCAGTGTAGGCCTAGAATCTAATACCGGTACATGATGGGTGAAAAAGATCAGCTGATATTTTTTTAAATCTTTTCGCCAATCATGTATTAGATTCTAGGCCTACACTGCGACGTTGCAATATCGTAGGCCGCGGCCTTGTATTAGAGGAGGCTATGCTATCAGCTATTTCATAAAAAATATTTGCCCAACCTGTGATAAATATTTGATTCCCTGTTAGACCCTTATTATACTATTAGATTTTTAAGATGAAATCATCAAGTATTTTTTCATGATTAATTGACAGTGTAATGGGACATTGAGTAATCGGGTAATGTGAAAATAGAGTTCATGGACCAGTTCGAGTAGAAAATATGAATATGTGAAGTTAGTATTTGGGTATTAGGATTTCCAGGTAACCAATGCAATAGGATAATGATGAGCAAGGCAAAACTCATGTAAAGCAGTTTTCAATGTAAATCGATATCTAGTTGATTATGTAGAAAAAGATAACGCAATACAACAAAAATAATTGATATGATAAATTAGGGGGTGCACATTGTCAAAGATTACATTATAATTAGGCTATCCAAAGATATCGCGGGATACTACTGCAGTGAATAAGATTAATTTTGATTTTTCGATGTCATTGCAGTGTTATTCAGATGTATACACATGGGACAGGATGTTTCCAAACTCCCTACCAATATTCTAGGGCATTGTTCCTGGGTACGAAACATATCCGAATATCATTTTTATACCGTCTGAAAGTTCTTAGTCACTCACACAGCCACCATTTTGTTTTTTCAACACTTACTATTTTTTTGTCAACAATTTATGAATATATTATGGAAAAGAAAATTTGCACAATAATTCATGACATCAAGACAAAGCGAAAAATAAATTATGAGAATTTTTCAAATTCATAAAGAAAAGGGCAGCCGTTTTAAATTTATTTTTTTGAATAATCATAAAACCGTTGATTTTACAAAAATTATAGAAATAATTTTTTTATTAAATTTAATTACAAATCGATTGTCACCTTATTTATTAAGATTGAATAAGTATTGAGTGAGATAGAGCAGCTTTTGTGATAGGTGACCACTGAAAGTTTGTTGCAGTGCACACCAAGGCATGTTGATGAAGACGCCTCAATAATGCAACAATTTCCATTTGCATTGCATGTTATTAGTACGCGATTTTAGGTCAATTCAGACAATAATATAACGTTACATACTTACATTACCCTCTAAATGTAGGTCACTTGAACCTCGCCAGCATACTTTGCATCTGTAATGTAAAGAAGAATGAGAATTGAACAGTATTTGTATAGGTATTTTGTAATGTTAAGTTGTAAAAGTCTTGAAGTATCTTAAATTTTTAAAGAAAGAATGCAATTTAATGTCTGTCATAGATTATCGTTAATTATACCGTAAGAGATTTTATTAAAAAATAATGATCAGTAAATAAAAGAATAATTTATTCTAGAGCTCCTGAATTATACATTAGAAATTAATCAAATCATTTATTGAATTATTAAAAATGTTACTGTATTTAATTTTCAATGTATTTTAATCAAATGTTGATTGACTTAGTTTATTGTGAATTCTTAATTATAATCGAATTTCTAATTTTTGGATCAGGATAAATAACTAGCCTATTAATACAAGAAGGTTAAAATTTGGTCACTAGGTAGAATAGAATGAATAGTTAAACCTTTAGAGCAACTTGACTTTTTGAAGGTACTTCTCTATCAATAAGTTCAATTTTTTGCCTAGACATAACTTTAACTTGGTTGGTGTTAAAATATAGCCTATTTAGTTAGTACTCAAAACTAAAAACACCAAAATGGCAGCTTACTGTATATTTATGTATGAATGAATAGCCAAACAGAAACTCTAGCAAACTTAATCCTTATAGATTCTATCAGATTGAACATAACTTATCATACACATGATGATCATATGTGTTTGTCAAGTTCCGTTCAATCTAATAGAATCTATAAGGATTAAGCTATTAGCATTTTGTTAATAACTTTGGTTTAAACGCGGCTTACATAAGTTGATGGAAAGTAACAAGTGATACTGTATGATAACCGAATAAAATTCAACTGTAGGCTAGTATATTTTGGAAACATTGCAATTATAATAAAAATATCAACAACTGAATACATCTGTATGCAATAAACAAATATGTTATACAAGTAATACAGCTAAAAATAGAAATAACTTCCCTAAGCTTATAAGGTTAGGAAAAACTAACCTCAATTGAGATATGTCAAACTCTATGTATTAAATAATTTTAATACATGTGAGTGGAAGAAGCAATTTTAAAAACTTATATCTACAAGAAAAACACTACCTATTCAAGTAATACTTTTAAAAATATGGACTGACCAATAAAGTTTACTCACCTACACACATGCCCTCACATGGAGGGTTTCTGTCAACAAACAAGGATCATGACCGTTATCACGCGATGTTCCCCATAAGAAACAAACTTTTAGATTCATTTACAGTTCCAATAATATCCAAAAAGGGGAAAAATTCATTAATAAGCTTGTTTAATATAAGAATCGTAATTTTATAAATACTGGCAGCGTGACGCATGATGAGTTGATGACACACACAGGCACAGGTTATATTTTATGTGTGAATGAAAATTTGAATGTATTGCCAACATAAAATTGACATGTACACATGATGAGTATCATATTCCACAAAAAAAAATGGGTAGAAAATGTAATTTATCTAAATTTTCTCATTGAGGAAATAGAATTGTGAGAATTTCAACAGATCTTCAATGAAAGTATAATTATAATTTGAAGATTGATGTTCAGCGGGAAACTTCAAAATACCGGTAATATTTGAGGCAATTGATTTAACCTAAATAGGTCCAGGAAATAAATGCTCAAAAATCTGGTGTGGTACACTCACACAACTTTCCTTGCTCATTGAACTGTAAGCCTCATTCTCAAACGAGAATAATTTAGGGGAATAACATCATGACAATTATTGGCGGCAACATATTATTTGCAACTACGATCAGACTACTGTATATGTGTACATAATAATAAATTATTGTTTTCAGAGTACTTTTTCCTTCCTGTAAATTGTGAAATTAGATGATTTTTTTCAAAGTCGTCAAAACAGCTGTTCTACAGATGAAATATCTTGACAATGACTGTGTACTTTTTACTTTCCTTGCCCTACTACCATAGGTAAGGAAAGTATTGCTTTCCAAAAAAAATTAAGGTACCCCAATTTCAAGTTTTCTATACGTTTCAAGGTCCCCTGAGTCCAAAAACATGATTTTTGGGTATTGGTCTGTGTGTGTGTATGTGTGTGTGTGTGTGTGTACGGTATGTGTGTGTGTGTGTGTGTATGTGTGTATGTCTGTGAACACGATAACTCCATTCCTAATCAACCGATTGACTTGAAATTTTAAACTTAAGGTCCTTATACCATGAGGACCCGAAAATAAGAAATTCAATAAAATTCAATTCAAGATGGCGGAAAAAATGGCGGATAATTACTAAAAAACCATGTTTTTCACGTTTTTCTCGAAAATGGCTCTAACGATTTTCTTCAAATTTATATCATGGATAGCTATTTATAAGCCCTATCAACTGGCATAAGTCTCATTTCAGGGAAAATTTCAGGAGCTCCGTAATATTCTTGAGAAAAATGGCGGAAAATGACTAAAAACCCATGTTTTTCACGGTTTTCTCGAAAACGGCTCCAAAGATTTTCTTCAAATTTATACCATGGATAGCTATTCATAAGCCCTATCAACTGGCATGAGTCTCATTTCTGGGAAAATTCCAGGAGCTCCGTAATATTCTTGAGAAAAATGGCTGATAATGACTAAAAAGCCATGTTTTTCACGGTTTTCTCGAAAACGGCTCTAACGATTTTCTTCAAATTTTTACCATGAATAGCTATTTATAAGCCCCATCAACTGACATGAGTCTCATTTCTGAGAAAATTGCAGGAGCTCCGTAATATTCTTAAGAAAAATGACAGTTACTAAAAAAACATGTTTTTCACGATTTTCTCAAAATTGGCTCTAACGATTTTTTTCAAATCCATACCCTGTATAGTTATTTATTAGCTCTATCAACTGACATGAGTCTTTTTCCTGGGGTACTAATGAGGGGTCCACCCAATCCTTGAGAAATGGACTTTGTAACCTCCTTCTCGTTCATGAGATAGGTAGGAACACGGTTTTTACTATTTCTTCTTCCATTTACCGTGGGTACGGTAGGTAGAGCAGTTTATAAAAAGAACACAGTCATAGTCAAGATATTTCATCTGTAGAACAGCTGTTTTGACGAATTTCAAAAAGAATCATCGAATTTGACAATTTACATAAAGGAAAAAGTACTCTGAAAACAATTGTATATACACATATACAGTAGTCTGATCGTAGTTGCAAATATGTTGCCGTCAATCGTCATTATGTTATTCCCCTAAATTATTCTCGTTTGATAATGGGGCTTATAGTTCAATGAGCAAGGAAAGTTGTGTGAGTGTACCACACCAGATTTTTATAAACTGCTCTACCTACCTACCTCATGCACGAGATGGAGGTTACAAAGTCCATTTCTCAAGGATAGGGTGGACCCCCCATTAGTTTCCCAGGAAAAAGACTCATGCCAGCTGATAGATCTGATAAATAACTATACAGGGTATAAATTTGAAAAAATCTTTAGAGCCGTTTTTGAGAAAATCGTGAAAAACATGGTTTTTAGTCATTTTCCGCCATTTTTCTCAATAATATTACGGAGCTCCTGAAATTTTCCCAGAAATAAGACTCATGCCAGTTGATAGGGCTTATATATAGCTATCTATGATATAAATTTGAAGAAAATCGTTGAGCCGTTTTCGAGAAAACCGTGAAAAACATGGTTTTTTCGTCATTATCCGCCATTTTTCTCAATAATATTACAGACCTCCTGAAATTTTCCCAGAAAGGAGACTCATGCCAGTTGATAGGGCTTATGAATAGCTATCCATGGTATAAATTTGAAGAAAATCGTTAGAGCCGTTTTCGAGAAAACCGTGAAAAACATGGTTTTTTCGTCATTATCCGCCATTTTTCTCAAGAATATTACAGAGCTCCTGAAATTTTCCCAGAAATGAGACTCATGCCAGTTGATAGGGCTTATAAATAGCTATCCATGATATGAATTTGAAGAAAATCGTTAGAGCCGTTTTCGAGAAAAACGTGAAAAACATGGTTTTTTAGTAATTATCCGCCATTTTTTCCGCCATCTTGAATTGAATTTTATTGAATTTCTTATTGTCGGATCCTCATGGTATAAGGACCTTAAGTTTAAAATTTCAAGTCAATCGGTTGATTAGGAATGGAGTTATCGTGTTCACAGACATACACACATACACACATACACACACACACAGACCAACACCCAAAAATCATGTTTTTGGACTCAGGGGGACTTGAAACGTATAGAAAACTTGAAATCAGGGTACCTTAATTTTTTTTGGAAAGCAATACTTTCCTTACCTATGGTAATAGGGCAAGGAAAGTAAAAAAGGGTATAGAGGGAAATGTTTGGAAACAATTCTTGACCCCATAGTTCTGTTAAGGCTAGTAAACATAAAATCACACATGTTAAGGAAAACATATCAAAATTCCCCCCCCCATCCACTATGCTAAGGGATGGGGTGGTTTAAAGGTACCACTTTTTGGTTTCTTGCATAAAACTCAAAAACTTACGTATCTTAAGGACTTGGCTGACATATAACGAATTAAAGCTTACATAATTTCCTACAATATTCATTCTACAACTTTTTTATATCTCCTCTACTTTTCGAGGTATCCGCTATTGAAGGTGTGGCATTTTTGAAAAAACACGTTTGCCACCATTTTTTTCTATTTTCGCTCTTATAACTTTTTAAAAATCGATGGAAAAAATCCATGCTGATCATGAACTTATAGAGCATCAAATTCTCTTCAATTTGATGTATAATTTCACACTTTTACGGATTTCCCTATACCTTGTGCAGCAGCTTTAGTGTTGAGTGTGAAATCTCCATTTTTGCAACAATAGACCAATTGACATAGGAATTTCGAGGGAATGTTTTAAACAAATTTTTTGACTTTGCAGCTTGGTAGAGACTAGTTAGGAGGAAAACATATCCAAAGTCCCCATTCCCAACTCATGTGCTAAGGGGATGAGGGTGGTTGAAAGTTACATTTTTCAGCGTTTTGCTTCCACGCTCATATATTGAGAACAATGCGTGCACCCAACGTACCTAACTAATCAAAAATGAAGCTTGTTAAATTCTTTAAACTTTTTGTTCGCTGGAATTTTGTTATATTCCCAACAGTTCCCGAGATATTCGCTCTTGAAGGTGTGTAATTGTTAAAATAACAGGTTTTTATCCAATGCTCTTTCAGGGCCTATTATAACTCTCCAACAATGCTTCATGAAAACTTATGATTATCGTAGGTTTGTAGAGCGTTGAATTTTCTTCAAATTGATTTATTATTTCACTATTCCAAGTTTTCCTTCCATTGTTATAGCAGCTTCAATATAGGGGGTAAAATTTTCATTGCTAGATGACTTTTGTAAATGAAATTTTCAAATTGGATTATTCAAAAATGTAGTATTTAACAATAAATAAGTTAGGTAGTATAGTAGAACAAGTATTAAAATTTGACCTTTCCATTCATTTTGTATGGTACCATACCCTAATGAATATTGAATCGGACATTGACGATATTTGACATAAATAATATTCAATTTTGAAAGCCCTCATGAACCATAACTAAAATCTACAGTCTTAAAATACAAGTCCAAAATCTAAAATCTACAGTCTTAATAAAATATTTAACTGTCTGCATTTTTTTCCCTACAGTACCTATTTCAAAAATCAACCCGAAGCTGTAAAAGTGGTGAAAAGTGAAGCACAAAAAGTGGTGGAGGGAGGGCTTTTTCGACTTCGACAACATATCAGTGAATTGAAGTTTCATCAATCTTTAGCTTTTACAAATTTTTATTTGGAGCATTTTTCCTAAGTTCAATAGTTATTGAGATACAGCAGGAGGGAAACAAAAAATTGCATCTACTAGTATCACGAAGCCAATAATTTAAAGATACCCTACTTTGAATTACAGTAACTATATAACCATAGTTATATATTTACAGTACCTACTTTGAATATACTGCATATAGATTAGAATAGGAATAGAATAATTATGATAAGATATACAATTAATATTATAAAAATGAATAATAAATTATGTATCATCTGTAGAATATCCAAGCATGAGATAAATTGAAGGGTGAATAAGTGCAGAAATACTATGATTTTTAAATATTACATTAATGAAACTCTGAAGCTTTGCACAATCAACAACGCTGCTGAAGTAAGAAGACCCGAGCATGGATGAACAAACAAAAAGACATAAAACATATATTTCATTGAATCGCTCTCTTTACCAGCTCTACACACCACTGTACAATATTATTGTGCTTTGATTCATTTTTATTGATGAAGATATGATTATTATTTAAACTCTCGTTGAAAAATATTTACTTCTGTGAGGGAATAACACCCACTATATCCAATAAGAAACATCGTTATTCAAGTTGGAAGACAGGCTTTAAATGACATACTTATTCCTTGATGTTAGAAGAAAAAAATCAAAATTTTCAATTACCGCTACACAGCATTGAGCCTCAGAAGTATTTTGCAAAAATTCTTCTTGCAATCATTTTTATGGATGTTCATGATTTTCAATTCATTTAGTATGGCAAATCGTTCCTTGACTATCATCAATCATAAAGTAAAGAAATATTTCTAAAGATTATTTCTTCAATCTACGCTATCATATACAGTCGAACCTCTCTATAACAAACCACCACTCAACGAAATCCTCTACACAACGAATTTTTACCTGGTCCCATGAAATTTTAGAGTTTTGGCTGCTTATTTACATCTATTTAACGAATTTCGGACCTCTCAACAAAAAAGTTTTTTCTTGACTTCAACATACAAAATGTAGTGTGTATAGGAAGTAGACGGTTCAAGGAATTGTTTAGTTTCAGCAGAAAGGTCAATAGACTAAAAATAATGGCAATTCAGGTAGGAAGAAAATAGGATGGTAGACAGTCAATAGAGGGTGAAACACAAGTCGGGAATTGAATTCCAAGAACTTGTCATTATTGTAGACTAGGCAGGTGAACGACTGGGCTTTCCATTCTTTCTTTTGTCACACATTTCAATTCTTTGAACTGACTATGATGATGATGATGGCTGTGACAAACCTGAGGAGAAGAATCCGTCAGATCAAGAAGTTATAGAGGCTTTCAAAATTATCAGGCAAGGATTAAAACTGAAAAATAGTGTACCAGACATGTCTGTTTTAATAGATGTGAGTCGTTTATCGAACATGATGTTTTATTCAAATGCAAAATTCAACCGAAAATTACTCACTTTTCCTAATATAAAACATTAAAAAATAGGAAAGTTGAGTTATTATAGTATTATGAAGTTATTGACAAGATAACCGTATTTTGCGTTCCATCTAATATTAGTGTAAAAAGTTGAAAAATATTGCTACAGAGTATGTACTTTGATTAAACTCTACTAATAGTACAAATCAAGCTTTCTGGAAATAAATTGGTGAGTTTACCTACTTATTACATTCTATAAATATTTAAAAAAAAAACATGTTTTTTCAAACAGCATGAATTTTCAAATTTCCATATCAATATTGGCCTAATAGGTACCCTACCGTTCACTATGATATGTTCTATGTACCATATTCATTTACTGTACCGCCGTGATACGATATTATAAGATCCATAGGAGCGTGGCAGTTTTCTTGCAGAACCTCTCAATAACGAATACCTCTCTGCAGCGAATTTTTTCTCGGGATAATTGACTTCGTAATACAGAGGTTCGACTGTATAAATATAGTGAGGTTCACATTATAATGTCAGTGGAAAAGATAGTTCAACACACAGCACCGTTGCATATTCTCCATGTTGCCACTGCCTTCTTTAGTAGCTCACTCCAGTAAATCTGATGTAATATTACTCTCCTCTTAATAATCAATTTTATCGTATTCGCTAAGAAAGTATTTTATTTCTTATGATACAAATGGCACTAATGTAATAACATTATTGCTAGATAAAATAATAAGGTAGTTCTTGAGCTATTCTTCTTCCAAATTTTGTAGGCGATGACACAGTTCAAGATAAGATTAATAAGATTAGAATTTCACTTGTACAATTTCAGTCCAAAATAAACATAGAAAATATAAGTATATTATATTTCAATGATTAAATACCGATTCTAAATTTGCATTATTGAGATTAACTATTTTAGTAAACTGATTATATTTCTATATCGTTCAAAAAAATCTGACAACGTTGCGGAGCTCGAAAAGGATATCGCTATCTTCTTCGTCTAATGACATACTAGGATAGCAACGCCAATGTTAATCAAGTACTGACTTTATAACGTGGACCCCACCATAGTTGATGATCGACCAATGTTGATCACAGATCACCAAGTGAAAGGGGTTGCAGGCACTTGTTCAAACGAAATCTGTTTTAAAAGTAAACTTTGACGATGAGCCTGAGCATTGGAGAACAATGCCGGTCACATCTGAATCTGAATAATGAAGCGGCAGAACTCGAACACCACTAATGAAGTCCAGTGGATAAGCCGCTTAGCTTGTGCGCTGCGGAGGGCTGGGCATTCTTTGTGCGAGACCGCTAAGAATGGTGATGGAGTCATGGGGACTCCTATCACTGTTAATACCATCAAAGGCACCCAGAATACAATCAGCTTACACTCCTCTCCCTCTGCCAAATTGATCATCAATACTCACTCCTTTCTGGGTCTGTCTCTTCAACGATTTCCAAAATGATTCTTCCCTTTCATCAAAATATCCGACAAGCAGTTTATCCTATTCCAACTGAGAGCTCAAATAACAGACAACTAAATCCCTCGATGTAGTTAGTGAACTGAGAGTTGAATATTGTTGTTGACTGTCCACTTTTTAATCCTGTTCAGAATTCGACTTTTCATAAACGAATCTCTTTCCATGTTACACGCAGCTGTATGAAGATTTCAAAAAAATTTGAAATAGATTTCATGGATGGTAAAGCATGTTTTATGCATTTCTATGGGAAACAAATGAAGTCAAATCTATAATGTACAAGTTAAACGCATAACTTGGAAAGGTATAGCAGTCTTCATCCCGAAACACAATCTTGAAATATAATAACTCATAACTTGAGTTATAATAAGCCCAGTTTCTTACTATGCTCTTACATTTTTTATGAATTTGAATTCCCTTATATAGAAGGCCCAACCTCTCTTTAGTAGTAATATTCATTAATGATACGTAATTTGATTACGAGTATATTGATTATTTGATTCACGTGAAATTCTTTCGTACATGCACCGTAATGGATGCCAATGAAAATTATTATTATTATTATCATTGTTATCGAATTTATTGAGCATCTCCCTTTCTATGTATGCAATCTGAAGATGTATTAAAACGTATAAATTCAATCAATAATTTTATTCAATTCAATTCAATCAATAGAGAAATCAAGAAGATACAAAAAATCACAATCAAAAATAAACTTCTAATAAACTATAAAAACAGGCTTCATGGTGGGGTGTGTTGAAAAGAAAGAAAGGAGGAAAAATACTTAGCCAACTATGGTTTCCCATGTAATAGGCAGGTAGAGGGTATAAAAGTACCTACCATGAAGGGTGAAGAGGAGAAGAAAAGGGAAGTATTGGAGAAGAAGGTAGGAAAAAATGAGCAAAAATTGTAAGCGAGTCCACTTTCAACAAATGTATCCAAAAGAAATGGCCTTGTAGTTAGAGCAGAAACCTCGAGATTCATACGTCGATATGGAAGAAAAAGTTACTGTAGGTCCGGGTTTTTATTTCTAGTTTGGTTTTTCTATTAATCTTAGAGTCTATGAGAAAGTGGTCCGGAATAAGGGTTTTTATTACAGTACTTATTGTATATAGATCTACTATTGCTATTTTTTTGAACGAAATAATGTAGTTCTATATTTCAAAATAATGTTCAATTGCAAAAAAATGATTTATTAGATTCATACTCATATAATATATGAAGAATGTGCTCGTAAGAATGTGCTATCATTAGGCCTATCACTACTCTGAAACCACAGATCTACACATCTCGTAGGAGTCATCAAGGTCAATGTTGTTTTGTCATTCATTTTCAAATAGCAATCGTATCAGTCGGTTATTAGAATAATTATTGCAATTCGCCTCTGCTGTCAGTTGCAATGATTTGGGCCCGGCGGGGTGAAGGGTGGCATTTGGAAGTGGGGTGAATATGCAGTGGCTGAAAAATGGGGTGTCGCTGATTGATTCGGCGATTATAATGGAGAGCACAGTGCACAGTGCACAGTGCATTACACGCGGACACTGTTTTGTGACGATGATAATAGAGTCGCGCGATCATATTTTCGCGGAACGCAGATCGCACAACCGTGGATCGATGTCACTGGAAACCGCACGCTGGCGGTCTAATTATTCTATAAATATTGAGCGAGAATATCGTGGCCGTTGTGCACTGATTTTTTGAGCGTCATTTAGTATTCCGGAACCATTAGTCGCCGGCAGTCGGTGCCGTCCGTCCGCATGTTGCGGTTTCCTGATTCGCTGCTGCTGTATCCTCCTCGGCTCACTTGCCGCTTGCATTATGTTTTCAATAAAAGCAGTCAGCCAGCCAGCGATTCTCTCGGCCATCGACTCTTGCTCATCACCTGATCTCATATTGTTTTGTTGTCTGTCATAAACACAGCAACCATTCATCATTACTGGCGCTTTATTAAAATTCAATTCGGAAATCTCATTTCAAAACAGCCGTTAGTAGAAATTTTGTGCAAGGATCAACGGACATGGAGTATCCAATAAACTGAATAAATGAGTAGGTCACATACAGATTACTAATGCATGATAAAAGTTGATCATTATTCGTTCATATAATTAGATACGGTACTTGAAAGTCCGTCTGGATTCGATGAACATTTTAATAGATTTGATGAATGGAGAAGCGCAAGTTTTCTCTTTCACAATAATGCTTAGGCCTACATGATAGTATGCGAATTTCGGATGTGGTTATTGGCCCAAGATATTGGGTCACATTCTGAAAGTAGGCTACAGGACGTAGCTTCATACCAGATTTGTGAGGGAGCCAAATTATAAGATGCTGGTGTTTTGATGGAGTATTATCAGTATGGAGAGTACGAAGGGAATGTTGAATGTTGAATCAGTATCCTCTTTTATTCTGATTCCCGATATTATCATTTGATAAAAGCCTACCGTACAGCATTGTTGAAGAGATGAAATATTCAGTTGATAAGCAAGAGAGAAGGAAATCAGATTAAACAAAATATATAAGTATTAAAAAATATACATGTACAGTGTTGAGTGAATACTATTTGTAGAGTATATCTGCACTTGGCAGAGGTGCCCTCAGGGTTGGACGCAGGGCCGGATCCAGGGGGGTGGGCAGCGGGGGCATGTGCCCCAGGCGCCGAGTTAGAGGGGGCGTCAAATTATAGTCACCATTTTCTTCTAAAAATATATAGGTAATAATAACTGCTTTAGGCGTTTATATCTGACGTAATTGTTAATTTGAAGTTTCAATAGTCTCCGTACACATTCTAAATTTATTTTACGGTACTCAAATATTTTGGCAAAACCAACAGAACAAAATAACAAGTATTTTTACAGCCGCAGTGTACTTCCGCTGTATGAGCGTGGCAAAGCAAAGAAAGTCCGAAAAATTATAATTATTTAAGAACTTAATCAAATAATGATCTTGTGGATCTGTTTTTTTTTTTGTAACTACAATATTTCCTGCTCTATTAACTAACTTATCATTTCACTGCATAACGCTTTTGTTTTACTTAGTCTGTGACCATATCTAAATTTGGGAGAGGAATAGCTAAAGGTTACCTTCTTTTTTTCTCTCCCTATCATTTTGATGATGTACTAATTGTATGAATCAATAAAGAATAATATCTTACGATTTCAATAATTAATCTTAAATTTTTGATCAATTTCATAGCTCCAATTGAAAATTGAAGAATATTTAATACTATTGCATCACCTGGATCAAGCATCACATAAAGGTGTTTTAAGAAGCAGATCCCTAAAATAGGAATGTACTTGGAAGAATATCATCATATTATCATCACAAGAGAAATTTATGACACAAAGAAGTTATAAGTATAATTTTCACTTGAGTTCATTGAAAATTATACTCCTGTACTTTTTTATTCAAGTAAATGATTCTAGAGATTTTTGTGAGGTTTCATGATCATTATCTACCTACTTACTAATTAATCCTCAGTATTAATAGCAACATTCATATAATTCAAAAATTCTTACAATCAACAAGTTAATTTTAAAGTTGGAGCTTTAATTTTTTCAGCATTGTTTTCAATTATGTATGTTGATGAAAATGAACAATGACACAATTTATATTATCATTAAAAATGACTTCTAATTCAACCTCAGTTTTATTTCAACCTCGTATACGACTGATATAGCAATAATCCCTCTCATTTTTTGTAAATCGGTGATGGTCGATCGTGATGGGTCGCCAAAAGTAACGCTTTCCCCCCCCCCCCCTAGAAAAATAGGTAGATCCGGCCCTGGTTGGACGCAAACTGCGTCCTTGAAATTCTTCAGGTAGGGCTTCAAAATAATGTTGTGTGGGTACCAAAAAAGGCAGCAGAGCTTGAAATGACCACTGATGATTTCTGGGTTTTCTCCTATTTAAGGGGTGGGCTGAATTTTTTTTAAATATAGAGGGGGTGCGTCCATGGACTTGGTGGGGGGGAGGGTTCAACTATGCCTCTTTCCACTATGGTTATTACAATATAGATTTAGTTCATTATCGTAGATAGGAAAATATGGAAAACGATTATTTTACACTTGTACAAAACGTCAAAGTAGAGATCCGGGATGTAGATAAGAAAATATTACTTTGTTAAGAAATTATTTTACTCTGATAAAGTGAAAGGTGATATGAATGTAACAGGAAAAACGTCAACCACAGAAAGAGAAGGAAATCCGTAAAATAGTCAATAGAATAGGCTACTTTTAATATTCCTGTAGCTGAATCGCTGTAGGCTATCCTCCAAGAAAAGCAGGAGAGTCAATAGTCATCCCTTCTTTTCCAAGGATCGATCACACAGGGAACAAGGATCTTTCAGAAGTAACAGTTCTAACCTATTTTCTTTATTATCTGTGATGAATAATTATTCAATTTATTTCTATCTTTATCACCTAGTTGTTTCGAAAAAATAATAATTCTAGTTGATGACATTTTTCTAGTAATCACGAACATCTCTAATGGCAACAATAGTGTCATGATTTGAAAAGGTAGCTTGGTTGAATAGAAGTGTCAGCATCCACAACGATACGGTCATAGGTAACAAATGACCGAGCCGAGGTGTAAAGGTGGAGAAGGACTTCGGACAGATGAAAGCCATTCCAGGAGTGGAGAATCGGAACACTCGACACAACACAGCCAGCGAATAAATTAGGCCTTGTTTGAGGCGGTGGAATGATGGGTTTGGGTGGCTGTCTGAAGGAGGAACTGTGGGAGGGGGAGAAATATTATAGGAGGGCGATCCGTGTGAGAGGTTAATTGACGAGGGTCTAAAATTGATTGACAATTGGCTAAAACTGTTCAGAATAAAGTCACAGGTTGTAAAATTAATACTTGTTTTCAATAATAGTGCAACTCAAAATAAATTATGATTTATCGTCGAGGAACTACCCATGATTATAATATGTGAAGCGAAACCCCTCCAATAGGCACCATCTCGGTTTAAACGTAAAAATCTGGTGTGGCGCACTCATACAACTTTCCTTGCCGTTATGAAAATTGATCACCTGACGCCACCTCAAGTCTATTATTCAAAGATGTGAGCCAGCTGGTGACAGGACAATAACGCTGGTGACACACGAGGTCTGCTATCTCTTCATAGTTAATAATTTAATAGAATCAACAGCTGCCAACAGTTTGCAGTTATCAAGAATCACATTTTCTCGAATTTCGAGCTTATTTCCAATTTTAGGTGAAAATAATACTGAACATTAATTGTAGAGATTTTCATGCTCAATATTTTCCATTTGAAATTATTTGTTTAAATTGTATCTGGAACCTGATAATTGAGAATCTAAAATAAAACTTTGCATAGATGGGGCGCAGCTCCCATGGTAACAATCGGCGCGCCTCTCCACTAGGAAATACTGAAATGAAGTGCATCTAGCGGGTGATTCTCATAGAACTTATGATCTCATGAACTTATGTCATTGTGCAAAATATCAATGTAAGGACAATGTAGTTGGTGATGATGGTTGAAGCTGAAAATGAGGTGTTTATAATACAAGGAGCATTGTTGTCAGGTGTACCTGGAAATCTATATGAGATAGAGCGCTCTCCCTGATATCAGATTGTAGAGCACAAAAATACGACCAGAGGGATTTTGAATTACACATCTAAATGGTAAAAATCGGAAGATATTGTTGATCAAAAACTAAAATTCATTAAAATTGATTTTTCCTTCAAATTTCACTCATTTTTGAAAAATCATAACTCAGTACTCATTGGAGATAGAGAGTTCCAAATGCTCTCATTCTATTCAGAATTTTATGATCTAAAAAAAGGCGAGGGCACATTTTTCTGTCCGATTACAAGATTTGGCAGAAATAGCTGAAAACTGGAAAATGAGCCGAATATACAAGGTTTTTGGGCCACTTTGTATCTAGCACAAGGAAATTTTGCATGAAGAAATTGGTTCTGGACTTCTCTTATGTACCCAAATAATATATATTAAAAAATCAGAACTACAATATAAATTGCAAGCACACCCCTTTTTTTATGTCTATATTGACTGGACTATACTGTTTTCTGTTATCCGCTATCCCGTATCTACTAAACCACTATTGTTTGGCTTCCACTCAATCGATTGCTGGGCTTATCTCATATTGTAAGTGAATTTTTGAAAAATCAGAACTACAATATAAATTGCATGCACCAATGTATATGGTGACTGGACTATAGGTGTAGTGTTTGTGATAGTTGAGCTCTTCAACTTGTAATTTTTTCAATGAATAATGACGATTGTCTCAACATGTTGTATGTTTTATGCCAATAAACGATGATTTGATATGATTTAATTGAACCTCGTATTATTGTAGTAGATGGTATATAATTATGGCTCCAAGATATGTAACAATAGGAAAATAATGTTAATAAGGCAGATCATTCTAATACTGCGTAACGCTGATATAGAAAATTGGAAATCCTCCCTTCTACTTACAGCTTCACGTACATTTTAATTTAAAACAGCCCGCTAAAAATCGATCACATTGCAACATGTGATGTTACTTTAGAATGAAACTGTCGAAAAATTGCGCCCATTCCTGGTCTGGGTGAAATTTTTCGACTGTTTCATTCTCAAAATGTCCTTTTGCTATTTAGTTCTTTGGTCAATATTTGCAGTAGCAGAAGTCCTTAGTTCGATTTATTCTCATTGGATATTTGAAATAATTATTACCGATTAATTAATTTTTGTATGCAATTGGTTTAAACTACAATTTCCTATAAAATCTCACATCAAGTGTGATGTAATTAAAACGATTAGGCGAATTGAAAATTACTAATTTTGATATTGTCTTCGTAAGGATAAACCATAGTCTATTAAAGTGGTGAAGGTAGTGTCATAGAATAAACAATCTAGAAGTTTTCTCTGCTAGTGCGTAGCAGAGGAGGAAGCAGAGAAGGTAGCTGAAAAAGCTCAAAAATATCTAAATATCTCCGCTTCCTTCTCACCTTGAGGGTTGAGTGTAAGAGAGGGCCGGCTGCGCCCAACTCCGCCCTCCTAGGTGAAAAATAAAGGCAGCTATTCTATTCTATTCTCTACTATGTTCTGACCTTCTGACACATATAAAAACCTGCACGTAACATGAATTACTTTTTAACACTCTCAGCTACCTTCAATGATACCCTGTACCTTTGTCGCTTCAGGTTTTGTATTTTGTACAGAAACAGTAGGATACAGGAATAATTAGCATAGCATCAACTACTGATGAAAAGTGAAATTGTTTGTGGCGTTTTTGTGGCCCGTGCGCACCTTGTGAAGTTGTGAATTGTAAATCCTTCACAGATAATACGATGTTTCTGATATTTATAAGAGCAGTCTCTAAATTCCCTCTTTTGCGAATAAATTCACAAAAAATTAAGGCCGTCCGGCTCGCAAAATTACTGAGTTCAAACCTCAGCTCTAGCTCAGTGGTAGATACATGAATTTTACAAATATATATAATCACCATAAGGTTCAAGGACCGGTGATTGATAATTCTTACCGCTGCTTCTATGAAGTTCTTGAAGAATACCAATAAGGAAAGTAAAAGAATATTTGATGACTGATTATCAGTAACCATGTACCACTAGAGAATAATAAGGACCAACTATAGTTGTTTCTAGTTGATTCTTAAAACGCTCGTCGTGAATACAAGTATTCACCAATATACCCTTCCAAAATTCCTTAGAACTTACAACGCCAGTTCTTGAAGCTCTCTGGATCCTTATATGATATAACTGGAACCTTATTAATATAATTTCTTAATATACTTGTTCTGGTAGATGAGATGAATATCATCAAAGGATGATAAATATTGAGTGCTCTGAATAAGATTAATATTACTTGATTCAATAATTTTAAGTGCTGCTAAATATTTGTTGGTATTAAAACAGCTCAAACTGTATATCACGAGATGAGTTAGGATATAATAAAAAATTCTATGAGTTTGTATGCTGACATAAAACACAAAATATATTCCCATAAAAAAAAAATGTGCATAAAATATTCGATATATCTATAATTCATTTAAATAATCTATTTCTAAAATCTGAATAATTATCACAGGCTTTGCTAATATTCACAATAGTGAGTTTCAAATTCATAAATATATTATATTTAATACTGATACTTATACTTCCAATCAATACAAAATTCTGCAAACAAAAACCTGTTCGGTCTATAAGTTTGATATGATATACTTTGTTCAATTAACAAAATTATAATTAATAAGTTAATATTCAAACATGAGATCTCAGGGATTTATATGATTCGGGCTGTGCATGGAAGTAAGCTTCCTACATATATTAAATAAATTTATAAAATGTTCTTATGAACTATGTGATATTATTCAACACGTGGTGACTTTTTATTTAATTCAAGTTAATTTGAATAGCGCTTTTTTATTAATTCCCCCACTGTAAGTAGACCTAAAACGAGCTCGTTTGACTTATCACTCACTGAACTGAAGTTCTTGATGGTCTCGTGGATTGAATTAATTATTTCCAATAATTAATTAGGTAGGCTCCTTTTCGTCACTGCTGGGCTAACGCATGATCCAGATTCTTATAAGTTTCTTTCGAATTAAAGATATTTTTATGGGAATCGTTACAAATTACGAACTCTTTGACAGCACTGAGTTCACAGATAATTGAACATTTAATACAAATACTTTACATTAAAAAAGGGTTTGGCTTAATAGTTTTAAAATTCTAAAAAGAGGAAGAAAGAACCCTAAACTCCATGTGCATCCTCTCAGGTCGGGATCTTAAGCCAGAAGAAAGAGGTTTTCAGAAAAATTTGTCTCTTCCACGAATAATTCTGTAAGCTACTCTCTGATTGGCCTTCAATTTAATAAACTCAATACAATTGGTTGCCTTGGGAATCAGGGCTTCCTCGGCTTTATAATAGAAAAAATTAAATAAAAAAGAGTTTTTATACAAATGTATGAAGTGTTTATCTTAAATTGATTTCATAAATAAATCCTAACATGCGATTTTAATACATTTAGTTTTTATATGAGTTTTGTATACTCTTGATTTATCATGCTTTTTTAGATTATAATAAATATTTATACAGAAATAATGGGTGTTCGTATTTCTACACATCGACTTCCTTTAGTATACAACATAATATCCTTTATGAGTAAATTTTATATAATTCAACCTGTTATATGGGTTGATCGAATAATCAGCTGATTCGTTCAGTATTGATTCTAATAATTATCGATTTATCCAAGATCGACTAATTCAAAATGTAAACAAATAATTCTAACCTCAATGTTCATGCATTTTATTTTTTATAATCTGCCAATAATAAGTAAGCCGCTTTATAATTTTTTGATCTTACCAATGGGTTCTCATAATTATTAAATCACAATTATACATGTTTTCCTATCGTTTTTGATAACGCTATTACTCCTAATCGCTAATGATACTTGATTTAAGTTGATTTATCCTTTGAGTAGGTCTAACCTTCTTTCCAATTTTATAGTTCTATTACATTTCATTGGTTCATTTTAAAATATTTGGTGGTATTAAATTACCACGTGACAACCTTTATATTGATTGTATGAACGTTCATTCATGAACATTATAATGTTCATTATATAAATTATAATGTATATCATATTTTATTATCATGATTGAATGTTTGTTGTATTGCGTGAAGTTCAACCTTATTAACATTAGCATCAAGTTTTTATCTATTAGCATTTCTCATTTCAAATATCGTTTAATGGTCTTAAATCCAAGCTCTGAATTTCCAAAACTATCCTTCCAAGTATAATTGTAGACATTTAATATAATTCAACCTTTTGTGACACCCTCTAATTGGTCTTGCGTGATCAAAAAGTCTGTCATCCGTTATTGAACTGAATAGTAAATCTCTAGTGGATTAATATGTATGTATGTGTTGAACTACAGAAATCCGAATAGGTTCAAGATGAATGTAAAGTGGAGTCTATAAAATAAAAAGGAGAGATGGAAGAAGTTTCAGTGGAGAGTAGTGCAAGACGGCCGAATAAATGGATGATGTAGGATGATAGAGGTAGAAAGAATCGTTTTGAAAAATGAGATGAGGAGGAAACACGCGCATTATGAATTGAAACAACTCAATAAGACAGTCTGACCCGTGTTACAAATTGCCAGCTCACTTGGACACTATTCTTCTCAAGACTCGTCTACAGTATGGATGGTACTATATTCATGGTATAAAAGACTGCCCTGATTATTCTGACCATGAAAGAGAAAGGTATATTATAGATAAGGACGAAAGAAGGCTTGTTAGTTGGAAATTGAGTGAACGGAGTACTTACAGCATAGATGAATTGAAAATACTAAAAGAACTGGGACTAGATAACTAGATTGAATTCAATAATTTTGTACTAGTGGATAGACTGATAAAGTCATAAAGAATTGAATTTGATTATAATTCATGATCTAAATTTGAATATCATTGTATTATATACTTGGATTTCCTTAGTTCCATTCTTCAAAATACTTCAAGAAGGATTTCTAGGATTGATGTCTTATTGAAGCTTCTGAATCTTTCCTAACAAAACAATAATTATTATTGTAAAAGGTCGGGGACTGGAATTTTTTTCTCTGATTGGAAATTCTGGTAACTTGTGGTGAATTGGTAATTCATTTGTGAACTTTCTGTGGATATGTGACAAAGGTGATGAAGACCATAAAAATAGTGCATTGGTTAAATTGTCTGCTCTTGATGAAGGCAAGAACCGAACGAGATTAAATTCGAACTGTTTATCGAATAAAATTTATTCAGATGATTTTTGTGAGTAGATTTATTGGGTGAAGGTAGCCTATATTGTATGAACTCTAGAAAATGAAGTGGTGAGTATGCTAATCATGTATCAAGTAAGAGTACGATTATAGAGTAATGAATCTATTATAATCTGCAAGATATTTAGAATATAATTTAAAATTAAGAATATCAGAGCTCTTCGGTATATTTTTCATTCATTTCAATAGGCTACTTGAAAATCCAATTAAATAGAACTACTGGACCCCTTTTTGACACTTGATAATGGTGTTATTAGCCGTAACTAGTATCGTATCTAAAATAAGAAAAATGAAATGATATTATTAGTTCTATGTTATTACAACTCTACAACATATAAATGTGAGAGGTTACAATGTGGGAAGCATCTTCTTTTCTGCATTGGGAGTCATCATCGACTTCTAAAACTTTGCAGGATATCTTTAACATTTTCTCCACCTCCCACCTCTTTGGTATTCTCAAGTCTTCATCCTCCAAGACTATGAGAGCAAAATTAGGTCTATAGGTCCTTGAGCGCATAGTTCTAGCGAGTGATCAAAAACGAAATTTAATAGTGTCCAATTCATGAAGAGCTTTAATGATGGAATGATGGATTTGATAGAAGAAAACGTGATTAGATAACAATAGCCTTTAGTAGTATGAGATTTTATTTAAGATTTTATTCAACTGGCAAGCTATAAAACATACATTTCATGCGAATTCAATCATGTCAAAGAATAGAAAAAATACATTTTTATACAATGCACAGTTCTTATTAATAAGTTTCGTACATGAGAAGTCGTTCTCCAAAAATTATCAAAGACTTATTGGATTACTTCGGCAGGTGAGAAAACATATCAAAGACGTAGGCAGACGAACAACAAGAAACAAAAGAAGAAAATATGATGATGATAATAATGACAATGATGGAGGTTGTGCGCATGCGCCAGGACAAGTTTGGTAACCAATCAGGAGTGGAGCTCGATGAAGAGAGAAGTCGGTTATTGTTGGAGGGGTGGTTTATGGAAGGAAGGGGGGATTGCCTATGAAATTATGACTGTTCCGCCGCGACCGGTCCCTGATTAGGGGAAGGGGTGGGGGAGAGCACTTGCTGGCAGACCGCAGGAGAGAGGCAGTCAGTCCTTCTCAGTCCTCAGTCGGTATCCAGGAGCATAGCAGTGTGCGTGGCTCACGTGACGTGACGTGACGTGACGTGGTTCGGACATCGGAAAACGTGTTACAGTTCCGAAAACTGTTACTTGCCGAAAACTGGTTTTGGACGAGGGAAACTGTGGTGATTTTGGTTTGGAAAATTGTGTAAACGTGCGAATTTCAGCTGTGTGACTTTTCATTGAAGTGACAGTTCTTCAGCTGCGGAGGCTGTGACATTTGAAAATATTATAAATTAATGGATTTTCTCTGAATTGGAGTTTCCAATGATATTTTCGTGTCTATGGACAAGCGATCATCTTCAACTCATTCAACAGTATAATTGAGATGTTTTTGTAATACATTGAGTTTAAAAAGAGTTTTCACCACTTTTCAATGAAGTAGATCCAAGAGCGGTCTTCAGTGCAGGAATGTTTTCTCTGATGACAATTTGGGATTCACGGGATAATAATTGATAGTTTAGTTTTCATAGGTTTCGACATAAGGGGTCCTGGCTGACAGTAGTAAAACGTGCCACAAATAGGAAAGTGAATGAGGAAATCATTCTTCAACCTGTGAAAATCTTTTTGAAAATTTTGTTTGAACTTCTCTTAAATCCATTTTAAAAACTTTAACGTATTCCAAACTATTAGGGTCGTGAAGAATTCAGTAGCCAGTGTTCGAAAGGTACGTACGTATATTGGAATTGTGAATGTATTCAAGTGGACAGTGAAGAGCTCACAACCATAAGAAACGTAAAGCAACAGATTGGTTTAGATTTGTAACTACTTGAAAGTGTTTTATAGCAAAATAATTTGTAAAGTAGGAAGTAGTTAATTACATAAAAAGTGTAAAAAAATTGATTTGGAAGAGTTGAGAAGCTATTCCAAACGTGTAAAAGCAAAAACCCTGTAAGACTGTTAGTGAAGTTGAAAATCTAAAACCCTCATTTGTTTGAATCATATTAATTCATATTGGACGTGAAGTAGGCCGATGTATCTTGAAGGAAGAGAGCGTGGCATGCTTTAGCGTGAGCGTGCAGTGGCCGGTGGGAGGCCTCAATGCATCTGCCGGGGATCATGACGTCGGATCCGTGCGGCAAGAAGCGTCGCCGCTGCGTGGAGGCGGCGGGCGGGGAGACGGGGGCGGCGCCTGGAGGCGGCAGTGACGAGTTGTGGTGGACGGAGCGAGTTCTGTGCGAGGCCCAAGCGGAACACCCGGGGGAGTTGGTCCGCACCGGAAGTCCGGGCTTCCTGTGTTCGTCGCTGCCTACGCACTGGCGCTCCAACAAGACGCTACCCGTCGCCTTCAAGGTGGTCGCCCTGGGTGACGTCATGGACGGCACGGTCGTCACCATCCGCGCCGGCAACGACGAGAACTTCTGCGCCGAACTTCGCAACTGCACCGCCGTCATGAAGAATCAGGTGGCCAAGTTCAACGACCTGCGATTCGTCGGCAGGAGCGGCAGAGGTGAGACTCAACTCAAATTAATGTCAAAACCAATTCAGTTACGGCTAATGATAGTTTTGGCAGGTGTCACTTGCAAGACTTGAATGCCGCATCGTGAGCTCCATTGAAGATGTTTGCTGTAGCCTTGGTGCAAGGGGCATCCAGCGACATGATTCCGTGTGGCTTCTTGGGAATACGACTGCAAAGTAATACAATACAAAAATAATAGTGAAATTATCTCTGTTTATGATCTGTAAACTCTCCATGATCTTTTCTCTATGATAAAACCGTAGATGGAGAGGGCATAATATTATATTATTGTGAATCCTTTATCTAGTAGTGCCCACCAATCCCACCAAATCATGGATGCACCCCCTCCCCCCTAAAATTAGGCAAGATTCAGCTTCCACCCCCCTCATAAACTGAGAAACCAAAAATAGTCGGTAGTCATTTTAAACACTACTGACCTTTAGTTTGATTTTGAGCTCCCCTCTCAAGACATCAAGAATTTAAATGACGTAGTCTGCGTCCAAACCCCCCCCCTTGGGAATCACTGGTTGATAGAGCTGTTGAACAACTGCAGCTGGTACAGCTGAAGAAGACGAATTTCTCATGCGATCCTGGTATAGAATTTCTATTAAATCCAGTTCAGAAAAAGAGTAGCATCTGATTTTTGTTAACAAAACATTTTTATTAGGATTTCAAGAGAAAATATAAGGAGAAAGAGGCCTGAAGTGTCTATTGTGATTCGTTTGAATCTATATTCTAGAACTAGAAGAGAACTAGAATCACATTGTTACTGCTATTTTAAATGAATTGGAAATCGTAAACATCTCTCATTTTCACATGGCATTCAATATACTGTGTAGTGTGTATCTGTGTATAAAACAAAAAAAAACAAAATCATCAAATTAAATTTAAGAGTAAAGGGCTCAGCTGGAAGAACATATCCAAAAGCTTTCTAATTCTTGATAGAATTGGACATCGATCCACTTTCGTTTTGGTCAATTTCAAATTCTACTCTGATGGGATGAAGATGATGAATTTGACACGTCTCTCCAAGTCGAACGAATTTACCTTTAGAATGTTGTTTAATTTAGGAAGCATCATGTTACATGCAACGATCAATAATATTGTTGGTTGATGATCATGACTTCATCGATTATATTATGTAGTTATTACATTACTTTCATTGATTCAACTACACAAAATGCAACCATACTTATTGCTGCCGCTATATCTGGGGTTATCGTTTCCGCATTCTCCATCTGACAATCATTAATAAATCCAATAAAGTTTGTTAAAAATAGAGAAAATGAAATAATAAATAAATATACATTTATTGGATGTAAATTCATTGCAATTATACAAGCCTTCTATACTTAATAAATTAATTTATTGGTTGTAACTTTATTACAATACAAGCCATCTAGACTACCTATAATACAGGAAAGAAATTTCCACTATGAACACAGATGTAGAATTTCTCCATATTAAGGTGAAACAAAAACGATATTGTCAGTTTCACATAATTTATTTGAGCCAGGAATGACTCTTGTCGTTATATCGATTATATTATGTAGTTATTACATTACTTTCATTGATTCAACTACACAAAATGCAACCATACTTAATTTTTGTAATAATAAAGATATGCGACCAGTAGCCTAGCCAAGAATTATCATTTTTTTCATAATATTTTATTATACTGATGTAAAATTACGAACGAATTTTAAAAATTAATGTTTCAGTCATGAATTTCATGATCGGAAAAATTTTTTAATTTCATATTATATATATTTTTTGTTAGAATTCCTGCTGCTGCTTCATTTTTAGAAAGATTTGATTCAGAAGCTCTAACGAATTTCATCAACACATTCTAGGCTCTCTTTCTGCAACTTGGTGCATATAAATTTGAAAGAAAATGCTTTAATGATTTATTGTCTGAAACTATATATAGCTGTTATAGGGAGTTGTCAATCAATAAAGTAGTCAATCGAACATTTCTACATTCCAATTCTTCAACTCTAAATAACTCATTACTAAAACACATACTGCACACAGAACAAAATTTCAGACTCCAAAGCAAATTGGCAGATTTCTCGTGCCCCAGTACTATTGGTCAACACAGAATAGTTGCAATAATAGAATTTGAACAACTCTATTTAATCACTTGAATCGATCTATTAAATAGATCCAGTTTGTACAAGAATGGCTAAAGTAGTATTGGTTCTAATATGCTGAAATCTGTTACCACATCCAATTATTGTCAATTGAAATGGATTCGCTTGATTTGGATTGAAATGTGCAAATAAATTACAGCGGTAAAGCTGAAACCACAGAATAGTAGATTCAGTTTAGACTAGAAAGCCTAAACTACTTGAACCAAGTCACTATTTTACCTACGCTAAACAGGAGACCACAAACACAAACCCGCTATTGATTCAGGTCTACAACACAACTGTTGCTGTTGCATAGTGCACACAGTAGATGACGTCACTGAAAGAATAGCTGTGTAGTTAATTTGAATTTGAACATCTATTCCTAAAGAGTACAATGATGATTCGTAAGTGATTTTGTATTTAACATTTCAACACTAGTTACATTTGCTGATATTTCTTCAAAAGTAGACTCTCAGTGACATTAACATAGTGTTCCGATCCAAAAAGCAGGCTAAAATTTAAATTTAAAACTAATTTTTCCTCTGAACACTTTAACTCAGAACATTGTATACCCTCATAACACTAGTATCATCACTAGTTCGTTTTTGGAAGGATGACGTTGAGAGAATGTAAGCAGGTAGGATTCAAACTCTGTTATGGAAACCGGGTGAAAGAAGAGATGTCAGAAGACCATTAAAAAGATCAAAATAAAGAAACAATTCAAATTATTTATAATTCAGATAATCATTATAAAATTATCATTAATATAAAAAATACAACAATCTATATAATAATTATCAATTGTGAGTCGAAACTGGCAAATATGCCTAATCCTTGAAGGCAAGAAAACATAAGACAGTATCAACCTCATTTATTGTCTCTGAGTGAATTCTCACGAATTTTTTGCGGAAAATGAATATAGCTTCATGATCCACATCAACAGATAATAATCTTGTCCAGAAAACCATGCAGAAGAATAATTGCTCCATTGTATTTCAATTATCGTTGAATTGATTATACGCCTATAGCCAATATGATAATATTTCATGAGTGCAATATTACAGTTAAAAGTATGTGGTTTGAAGGGAATTTAGGAGTTGCATATAATGCAGAAGGGCTGTATCTGCGTTCACTATGGAATAGTATGGTATGGCGCGTATATGAAAATCTCCATGTCTATAATGTACTGCCACAGTGCCACCTGCTCTCGTGCTATGTATCATAGAACTTTCCCAATATCATAGAGATCCCAATCAACCATGCTTTAGTTCGAATTTCCTTTAATTATTAATTGAATTGTGAATTCAGGCAGTAATAGAGTATTATTATTTCTACAATTAGTTTTAAAGAAGAGAATTCAATAACAATTTTACAAATACAAATTCATTACTATCATCGGCACGATCAAGAATGAACTAATTGGAGATTATTTTGTTGGTCGATAAACGAACATAACAATAAAATGAATTTGCTCACTGTCCGGTCAATTAATGCCGCCGAATGCTGGGCTTGAGGTTATCGATATCAATAGTCAGATTTATCGTTGCCATCACTTTTGCACTGTGAATAATTCAGGTGGCTGTGATGGTCATACCTACCTGGTCATGGGGAGAGAGAGAGTGTGTGTGTGTGTGAGAGAGAGTGTGACAGAGGGGTTGTTGAGCAAATGGTTAGCAGCAACCGGCGACATGCGAATTACATGTCGTAGTAACGGTGAACGGGTGGACGAGGTATGCATGGCGTTATGTTGTTATAACATGAGAGACGTTGCGATTTAATTGCTGCGTCGAATGAAATGCTGCTGCCACCCCCGGCTTGTGCTGCCCCCATGATGTGAGTGACATGTTGGCGGGGGCGGGGGTGAAGGCGACGATCTGGCCGTGACAGCTACACTGGTCCGCGACAACTATTGCCCTATTGCCACCGCTCAATCTCAAACGATTTCCTACCACCGAACCACTCGCTCACCTTCCCAATCAAGCCAGGCAAATGGCTCAATGTTCCGAAAGAAAAATGTTGATCGGCAAGCTGAGAAAGGCGTATCGCTAACTTTGAGACAATAAACAGCAAATTATCTTCAGTCTCTCGTCTACTTATTTTTCCAACCCCAGTCCATCAGATGGGGTTTTCTCGGCATATCAATATTTAATTTGTTACGACTACAAAGATATAGTTATTTAAGTATTGCAGTTTTCCTCTTCTATTAAGTTGATTCAATTCATGTATTTTGTTGTCAAGATTCATGTAACACAATTCACAGAATGAAAATCTTATATTAAATAAAAAACTTTCAATATGAAAAACTTTAATTCTATATCACTGAATAAATTTTGTAGAAAGTTATTATAACACGCAACAAGCAACTAATAACTTATACCCCAACTCATATCATTTATAGTGGGGTGTATATTTTATTCATTAAATTATCTATGCCTATTAAGAAATTGTTCAATGCATAAAACTTCTTTGTTTTATTTGTATTAGTATAGTTATTATTATTAAACGAAAATCCAAATTAAATGCTGCAATTCACCCCGAAGACTTCTGCTACTGCAAATATTGACAACAGGGTAAACAGCTAGATGGAAATTCGATGAGCGCTACTATTCAACAATTATTTGTCAGCCCGGAAACAAATAATTTTTGAATAGTAGCGCTCATTGAATTTCCATCTAGCTAGCTGTTTACCCTGTTGTCAATATTATTGCAGCAGCAGAAATCTTCGGGGTGAATTACAGCATTTAATTTGGATTTTCGTTTAAGAATAATAATTAATTCATTGGCATTTGAATAATTGCAATATCTCAGTGATTTCCATCTGTAGACTGGTTATAGTATAGTATAGTATCGAAATTTGTATAGTGATTGTTTTGATGAATGAACTTTGACTTGAATCAGAATAAATTCATCTCGGTTAGCGCAGAATAAACACATTATACCAAAATTAGTTTATTTAAATCGCTGGCATATTCGTTTGACATCAATACAATCCATTAAGAGCCCCGTTTGGGGATCAAGCATCGGACATCTAATATATTCAACTAGCCTAATTTATATTTCGAATTTCTATTTTCATGAAAAACTATTTCGCTTGGAGGCAAAGTATATATCATTATAACTGAGATCATTTTCACATTTCTTGTAGGACTAGACAATGTTCCAATGTTGCATTAGCATCCTATTATTATTTAAATTGTCCATTATCTTATGGATTCACCTAGAAGTAAAATTCTTAGGATTTGTATCTCTGAGAGTTTTAACCTTGTTAAGACTGATCTTCAAGGAACTAAAAGGATCAAAAGTTCATTATCTCATAGGATTAGGTCCCAGTGATGAGTGGCAGTTAACAATCTGTTACTAAAAGTAATACGTTCACAATGTATTGTTTCTTCCACTTCCTATTCATTCACAAATTAGTTGTAAGTTTGTGAAAAGACACATTTAACGGATGAGCCGAGAACGGTGAACGTTTAACGATCCAACAGTCATAAAACACATTGGAAAAGGAAAGAGTAACAGAAAAGCCGGCAGAATTCTGCGAATCGGATTTCAATTTTTTCAGCTGAAAAAGGGATAGCGAGTTTTCTTTTTGTGCATAGATGATCCATGTGCAAGTATAGGTAGATCTATAGGCCATTGCGATCTTCAAAGACCTCTCACCGCCGAGAACTCTTCCTACAAATGTGACTCCCATCCAACCGTTGTATGATTTACAAGCTCAGTTCAGCGCCTGCTTCCCTCAGTAGGATATATATTACTTTCTAAGCTGAAGTCCATCTTTTATAGGCGAGGCTACCGACAAATAAATTTATGACAAACTCTTCAACTCTGTATCTAGAGTTGCAGACATCGTAGATGGCGCTTTAATGCATTTCATTCAAGAAGCTGTATGAAAATGTTTGAGACCTCTGAAAAATGTAATATCTCAAGAAGTATAGCTTTTTTTAGAATTCATGAATCTATGATTTCAGTTCACAAGATAAGCAAAACAAAAAGAACAAATGGAAATTATATTATATTATATGAGAATATTTCCTATTATAGCTATAATAATGAGAAATATTTCTTCTATGTTTAGTTTTGAAGCATCTAAATTTTAAAATCTACTTTGTGAAAATACTTGAGGACTGAAAATTTAGTGAATTGAAGAACTACAAGACTTGACCTTTTTCGGACTATGTGTTATCTATATTTGGGAGAGGAATAACACAAGGTTACCTTATTCTTCCTCTCTCTATTATTTTGATAATGTATAGCCTACTTATTGTATAAATGGATAGATGAATGAATAAAATAGTAGGCTACTCAATTCTAGAAAATGTACGTGAATCTCCTAATTCTGCACTGTAGAAGCCTATTCAAAGTATCTTGATATGAATATTTTCTTAATCCAATCGTTCGCCAATCGAGTTTCAAACATCAATTATCAATGCTAATTTTGAGAGTGATTCCTAAGGAGATATACGTAAGCTGTAGGCTTGTGCGTGGGTTATCGGAAAAATGTATTCTGAGAAATTAGAGTAACGGAGAGACAATTTAGTTCACTACATTCCCATCAATAAATGTTCCTATAACTTTTACTTGTAATTGTAATAATAGGCCTACTTTCAACTAAGTACTAATACTTTTAACTAGTGTACTGTGCAGTTGTGTGTATCGATAATACATTTCTTCAGAATGTAATGTTAATCATTCCAATAGCTTTTATATCTTTACTAATTTCATATTTTTTCTACAGGGAAGAGCTTCACAATAACGATAACGGTCGCCTCGTGTCCACCTCAAATTGCAACTTACAATAAAGCAATAAAAGTCACCGTCGACGGACCAAGAGAGCCTCGTTCTAAAACAAGTAAGTTCATTACTTTTTTATCAACCTAATATTCAAGCAATATTGATACTCCATTAAGCTATTGACAATGATCATTGATTTAATCATAATTCTATAATATTTTGTTTTCTCCTTTTTGCATTCTTCTTGTCACTTTCAAGTAGACCTTTCGAGGTTGAGTGGTAGAGAGGAATTAAAAGTCCTAACTCCGCCTAAAAAAGATTTTTTCATTTTTCATTTCATCACATTATCTTTCATTTTCTTGTGTCATCGTTGTGTTCTATATTCTTCATCCACCTCTAAGCAAACAATATCATTCCAGATCCAAACCTAATGCGAATTACTCAAGGTTAAGACTTATTGATTCGTAACTTTCGTTCATAAGCCCTCTAATTGGAGAGCTCTTCTAGTGTTTGAAGTGGACTCAAGATTTCTAGCCTTGTAGCCCGTCTTAACAGTCCATCTTGAATGATTCAAGATGCAGTTTCTCTACAAATGGTCATAAGCGTCTTGCTAGTTCTGAGAAACAAGCAGAGAGAATAGTGCGGGTTGAAGGAGAGAGATGAAGTTTGATCGAAAATTTATTTATTTGCAGATGAGAATCCAATGATTGATAAATTATTATCTACTACGTAAATAACGGAAATTGAAAGAAGGTAATACTTAAGCTGAGAACGAATTCTTGAAGCACATCACTATCATTATATTCAATGTAACCCACATCTTTTTCAATTTCAGAATTTTGAATGTTTGAATGATTTCAAAAGTAAAATGTTGGTATCCTTTTGGAAGTGAAACGAAGTTGGATTGAAGATCATTCAGCAAACAATCTTTTAGATTTCATAATTATTCTTATTGAAGTATGTTCATTGCTCAAAGAGAACAAGAAATGAGTATGTAAGGTTAAGAGCTTTGAAATGTGTTGGAAAACCCAGAGCATTGAGGGAGGCGAGAACATTTTTCCAATTGTGTTGTTCGTTTTTTCAGCCAATTCGAGTCAAAATTATCGATAATTCATCGATTGTTGCGTGGAACTCCACTTCATTCCTGAAATCTGCGATGTGAATGTTAGTTTGTGAAAAATCATATTTTGGACTATAGCCTATATTTAATAAATTCTGGACCAGAAGAAGTTTAGGTCGAATGCTTGTTTCCATTTTCTTGAATTTGTGCGTGGCTCAAGTCCAACTCAACATTATACACTGGTGTGCCTTTTGCTACAATCAGACTCCCCGAACTATTGTATTCTACACCCGATACAATAAATAAAGTATTTTTCTCTTCCTCGATGTAAATTGTATATATTGAAAAACAAAAAGGTAACCTGTTCTTTGTCTGAGAAAAAAACGTAAAATTGGAAGAAAGGAAGAAATCCGAATGATAACTAATTATAGAATAGGACTGAATCGTGTAAAGGTCGAGATGAGGGAAGTTGAAGTGGGAGAAAGATAGGGTTGAAGGGATCTTCTCTCTCCATGGCAAAGCAACAGGGATAAGAAGGAAGACCCATTACAGGCAAATGGTGAACGACCAACCAATAAGCAATATTGAGAATTGAGTGCTGAGTGACTAGAGGCCACTTTCAGCAATCGGCCTGAAAGCGGAAGCCAGCAGCAGTGCACAGCCCATCAATTATTCGTCACCCGGCTAATGACGTATTCGGGCCCATAATGTCCGCTGGTAAAGCGCAGTTAAAGGCCGGTGCAGTGCAGTGCAGTGCAGTGTGCATCATGGAAATCGCGTTAAGACGACAAATTGGCAAGCATTAGGCCACCTATGTAGTCCGGCGCCTAATTTTGTTAGCGCTGCGTCGTCGGTCGTCTCCGGTGACGCTTTGGCAAACTTCACTCGCCTTGAGCCTCGACGCGCGTCCCTTTGACTTTGACCGGCGCCGCATCACAGACACAGGCACAGGAACGGCAGCTTAGCGCCTGATCGAATAAGTCGCTCCTTCCTCTTCACTTGGCCAGAGTGCATCGAGGCCTTCTCTCCCAATCATCCTGTCATTGCCTATTCTCATTGCTCTCATTACCCTCAATTCACCATCGATTCTCACCTTGAAAAGACAGGGGAATCGTATTCATGGTGGAGAAGACCTGTTCAACTTATTTGTAAAATTTATTACTTGATGGCAGATTGTTTAGGCTGATTTAAAAATTCTTTGATATGGGAATCGTTTGTAAAACTCATGACAATGAATGAGAACGTTATATATAATATGTTACCATAAATACCAGAAAAAATGCATTAATTATGACTTCCGTGAGATCATTTACTCCTATTTTTGTATGAAAAACAGATTCAAAGTGACTCAATTTTTTAGAAAAGTTACCCATAATTGCATAAAGTTATAAAGTTTGTAAACACAGTATGTTACTTTGTAACTTCTGCGCCGTATGCTGGGGGAACGCGGAATTGAAAATGTCCGTAACTCAAATGTACACAGCATTTCCGATTCCGTAATCCCGCGACAGCTAGTTGATGCTACTGTTGTCCCTAGTCCCTGTTTGCAGGCTGCTGAACATATCACTATCTAAGATCAGATTGACAATTTCTCATCGTTCCGAGTTTTAGAAATGAATGCTCCATTGATTCGAGCTTAAATAACAGACGAAGCTTTCCTAAAACTCGAATGACTTTGTAGAGAACGGTATCTCAGGTACTTTCTTTAAAAATTTTCAATTTATAATAATGTTTTACTGCTAATATTTGAGAAATATTTTTTTCTTCTAATCATGCTTTGTTATTCTATTGTACAAATAAATGAATCCTATAACTATAATTATTGATTTTATTTGTCCCATATTTTTTTGTCCCATAGTTACTGTTTGTCATCATCATTGCTGTCGAATACTGACTATAGTTCTCCAAACGAAAATGGGTCTCTCAAGGCCACTGCAATGTTGCCACTGTTGTCCACCCATCACTCGACCAGTCTATATACATTGACTATATTTCTACACCCTGAAGATAGCTCTTTCCTTCTCATACCTTCCCTCTTCCTCTTTTCCGTCACTACCTGTCACAAATTCTTTTGAGCACGTCAGATTCAAAAGTTCTATTGTGTCATTCTTTGAAGTAAGAACAATATCATCCCCCGTTACCTCCTCCCCACCACCGCTATCTTCTTCAACATCATGAAATGGAGGAAATAATATTGTTATGTATAATGTATAACTCTTTATTGAGTCATGACATCAAGAAATCCAATTTTATAATCATGATTAGATTTTTCTTCATAAATGCAACTATTTATAAACTGAGCTATTACTTCATAAAGGTTACTTGAATACTTTTATAATAATCAATTGGAAGTGGAGTGATGTAATTTTATTTATTTTATTCAATATTCCTGTAGTGTCCACTTCACTCTGCATTTTTCAATTTGCATGAATTTTCATTTGATCAATTCTCATTCAAACACAAGTACAGCTGTTGAAAGTTATATGTATTATATATAATATATCTTTACATTATGTACAATACATTTGTAAAACTGTGAACTATATATTGTCCTCGTCATAGTCAACAGTCCATCGAAGACAAACAATACTCCTCACAAGAACAATACTTCACTCTCACACCCTCTCTCACACACACATTCACTTTCTCTCTTACTAGCCACCCTTAGTACAAAGTGGCAACAGTTTTGGTAGAGACGGGTGGTGGTGTCAAGAAGAAACTTCGACCTTGAGGGACCCATTTTCGTTTGGCCAACTATACTAGTATACAGACGGTATTTCTCAAATCCATTTCTACTAAAGAGTACGCACCGATTGAAACATCTTGGTTAACTTATCATGGAAAAGGCATTACAAAATGATTAATTTAATGAGTAAAGAAATTGCCAGCCATTCAGTATTTGCCGACTATTCTGTCCTAGTTTAGTTGTTAGTAGAATGAATTCCGTGTCATTAGAATACTAAATGATTGAATGAATAAATGAATACTGTTGTTCGTCAATATAAGATCACCTGCCCAAAAAGCACGTGCAGGCGGTGAAGACTACATAAACAATGAATTGAACCATTCTTTTGAATAATTATAACTCTAACAAACAAAATGAACCTGCAATTTTTTCTGCAATAGCAAACACATTGGTTTTAATCCACTTACTGAATGGATAAACAACAAGCTAGGCTTATTCAATTATGACTGTTAGTTTTCAAGCACTAATCTGTATTATTTTACTAAGAGGGAATGAATAGAAGGGGCTTATTAAGTAGTATTCTATTAGTACAACTTGAAATTCAGTAGAATAGTATAGACCTTTTCATTGAATACGAAAAACAGTTGTTGAATTTTAACGACCGAACAACAGGTCACGCGAACTATTTACAAAGCTGTCGAATTAACCAACCAATTGGAAACGGCGTAACGTGAGTTAACTGGAGAATAGATACAATGAGTAATAAGGGCAATTAGAGTGTGAGTTTTGCTGAGGGGCTGCCACTACTCAAACACATGTCCCGCCGCAAGACATCAGCCCATTGTTGGTTGGCACGGGCAGGGTACCGGCTGTATTTTTTTTCAAAATCCACCTCCAGGCTCGTTTTTACTACTTCCCTCAGCTACCTTTTTATAGGGATATCATAGTCTGCTCTGCTTGGTCATTGTTTTTTTCTCAGCTATATTCGGCACGCTTCTTCGGATGAAAAAGAAAATCATGATAATCATCCCACAGTCTCCTGACACCATCTGAAATCTTACACACCAGCTGAAAACTATGAAAAAGTACTTCTTTACAAGGAATAAATGTGTTCATAACAGACGACAATGTTATTTAAATTTTCAGACGGCAAATTTATTTAAGGAGTGAATGTGTTCTAAGGAAAACAATTTGGAGAACATCCAGAATTCCATGAAGCAATAACATGATCAGTTATGATCAACATGATCAACAGACTTTAGTTCCCAACACCAACATTCATACAATCCTAGAATTTAGCTGGACCAACTGCCAAACAAACTCACTGACAACAGAATTTTCAAAACTTCAATCATCTCTGCAGTCTACCTTGATAAAATTTGCGGTTGGCATGAGACTAATTCAAGAAGTTTGCCACCAGAAGGAGAGAACACACCCCTTTGATCATATTATTATTACAGGGCGAGCGCTCCACATGTTCATTAATTGATTGTCAGCGAGTTTCAAAGGAATTCGTTCACTTTCAGGTCTGTAACAAATACAAAACAATGATTATACGGCTGAGTGGGACTGATTTAATATACTTGCAAAGCACGTATATAACATATAGCAACATCGTATCGCTTCCTAATACTAAACTTCTGCCTCCAAATCAAGCTTAGCCTTTTGAGTTATACAGTGAGTCTGGCAGTGAGGCTTCATTACAAACCAGGGTTCATGATATCATTGACTATTATAAATACTACCATCTCCAAAGATTTCTTAGAGTTCAATTCATCCTCAGCATCAAAAATCATACAATTATGATTAGAAAGTTCTATGAATAATTTTTGTTTTTAACAATTCAATCAATATAAATTAATCTTCAGAGTTTGAAATTATTATACCATTTGTATTATAAACTTAAAATAGAAAGAGTTTGAAAAGATGAGTAAGAATATGATATTATAAGGAGCACGTAATAATGGAAATTCTACTTATTGCAGCAATTTGGTTGAATTAATCCGACATTCTCAACAGAAGTGGATGCTCCTTCAGCATCAAGAAGTAGCCTAATTTTTTACTGTGATAATTATTTTCCAAAGTAATAATTCAACTGTAATTTATCATCAAGAACGCCATGAAAAATCGGTTGATAATTTAGTCCTAGTCTACAATTTAATCTATATCCCCATCAAAATGTGCAATAATTTATGATATTATTTATGAATACTTTAGGCTGCTAATTTCATAACGTCTTGGAGCTCCATATCTCCCACTCCTTACTAAAAGAATATTCTATAATAATTATTATTATTCTTCAAGCAGAGACTTCATGTATCTTGAAAAACGTTCTCTAGACTGTAAGCTACTCTTCTGAGAATTTTCAGCATATTTTGATTTACTCACTTCACGTGTATTTATTATTAGAGTGATTTACTGCTCATTCATATCTTATGCTGCTATGAATTGTCCAATGTTTTCAAAATATCAAATCCCAATACCCATCAGTAGCAAATTTATTCTCGAAATGTAGCCTACTGTACATGTCCCAAGTGTGATTTTGGTGGAGGCAACGATCCATAGTGCCTCGAGCATTATTTGTTCTGGTCGATTTGAGGCGATTGCGATCAGTTTGTGACTTCTGCGCTGCGCCGCACTGCGTCGCGCTGCTCTGCTCATTAGGCGGCCTAATCATTTCCTCAGAGGCGCGCGTTCACACGGTCCTGCTTGCTGCTTCCGTTCACACTGGTGATAGTGCACGCTGCGCGACCCGTTTGACCCACTTCCCTTCTCACAACAAATCAAAACGAATCTTTCTTATCATTCATGAGAAAATAATTGTAATCAAATTAATGACGAATCGAAAAAAACGTTTCTCTCTACTGGCGATAAAAATTGAAAGGGTCCTTCTCCTCTCATTCATAATAAAATGATGGTTGAAATTCGGAATAAGAGGAATTAAACTCTTCAAACTATTCATACTGGAATGGAAAGGACAAGTTCTTCTCCTGTTAAACATTTGAAAACAATATTGACTTGTGGAGCTGACCCGGCTGAACTCCTTCCTTCTGAACCAAGAAAAGGCGATATTTTGATAAATGATGTTTTTTGTGTAGTTGAGAAGTTGATATTGTGGTAATTATTCATATTAAATAAAAAGACTAAGGAATTGTCAAAAACCACAGATTTTATTGAAAGTTAGAAAAACCGGTTTCGGTTGTTACACCATTGTCAATGTCTGATAAACTAGTCAAACATTGTCAATCTCTGATAAACTAGTCAAACATTGTCAATCTCTATTTATCAGAGATTGACAATGGTGCAGGCCTAACAACCGAAACTTTCTAACTTTCAATAAAATGTGGTTTTTGACAATTCCTTGTTTCCCAGTTTTTTTATTTGATATTAAAAATTACCACAATATCAACTTCTCAACTACACAAAAAACATCATTTATTAAAATATCGCCTTTTCTTTGTTCAGAACCCACCTAAAGCTGTGGGTTCACCCATTTCTCACATCTGACCTTCCTTTACCCGAGCAAAATCCTGGATTGTATACGGACATGATCCTCAGAAACACAATGGTCTCCCCGCCAGCAAATATCCATTGGAACTTACTTGTCCTCAGAAAAAGAGGGTTGTCTGCTTTGAAATGTTAATGCTCATGTTTGGTGCCTTAATCAATATTATCACATTCATATAGGACTATTATTCACTTTTTATCAAAATACTTACTATTAGATTAGAATAGAATATAAGTTTATTACAGGATACAAAATACAGAGGAATACAATCTACCCATGTTACCCTTCTTTATCAATATAAATCGAGTGAACAGCAGTTCCATGTCATTTTACATAGCTACCCTTTAAAAAGTACTATCACCCAATCGATTGTCAAATCGAGAACACTCTTGGATTGTTATATAATTTAGAATTGGAAGTGGTTTGGGTTTCAGCCTGTGTACCTTTCTAGAAGTTCGAAGTTGTATAATTCTGAATAAGAGAATGAATAGATTGTAAAATCCAATGAACGATCAATTTTTCAATGAGCAAAACCATTAATCTAGTTCATATTTTTTACTCATAATTATTATTCCACTATTTACTAACAACAATCTAAGAAATTTGTCAATAGTTGCTTTTCTCATATTTCACTATTTACTAACAATTTTGTAATTGATTGTCATAATATGAATTGTGTGAAATGCAATAATCAGACCAGTGTTGATTGACTTGTTGACAGCGTCGGATGTTGCAGGGCAGGCACACCAGTTTCGAGCGATCGGGCTCGGCCAGCGACCCTTCCTCGACTCGTCGACGTTCTCGTGTCATCTGCGGGAGCTCGGCACCTATCGGCGCAACAAGGAGCACGCTGCCTCCTCCTCCCCGGAGCCACCCTCCCACGCTCAGTACAAGATGCCAGGACCTTCCACGCCTGTTAACGGTGAGCAGACTATCAAGCTAAATTATTACTTTACCATTCATAAAATTATATTATGTAGATTTTTAAATATAAGGCCTAACTAACGAGTGGAACATTGGGATTTTGCGATTTGATTTTTCGACTACTTGACAGTTTCACAGAAAAATAATAAATGTTGGAATAGATAGACGAATGAAGGGCTATATAGTCCTGGGTGGTGTCCAGGAAAAGATGAATTGCTAACTCCTACAATATTTGAATTCCATCCGGTTTTTAATCGAACTGAATTGAAAATTTCTGGTTTTTGTATTTTTTAAACTCTAATAAGTGAAGTGAAAAAAATAACCAACATTTTGAAACTATTCTTATAGAAAATTGTGAAGTAAAGACTTTGGGCTGAACCTGTTCTTTCTTTTCCAATTACTTGATTTGTATAACATCAAATTAGTATAAGAAATATATAAAAAAATTGGAACAAGTAAACAAATTCACAACAAGTCTTGTTTCTACTTTCAACCTGTAGGGCCTTTCCAAAAGATGTTTAATTGTACATGTTGGAATAAATAGATGAATGAATAATACAGTCAATGAAGGGTTATATTACTGCCCTTGTATTTTGCCACTTTATTTTAAATATTTACAATTTTTGTGCATATCATTCACTTGAGATATTTTGGATATTCAACATGAATATCAATTTCGAAATTTCTATGTATGCCAATCCGCCTTATGGAGGAAACTCCAGCAATTCAGGGGGTCTAGTTCAAGGTAGCCTTAGTGAAAGAAGTATTGTGTTGATACATTGCATCGATTCAAGGCTCAACTCACACTTACGCGACTCAGGTCGAGAAGAGACTAGATTTGTTCCCAAATAATGGTAACACTCAGACCAGTCGATTCTAGTCTCCGCGACGCCATCATTTGAAAACAGATGCTCTCGACTAGAGTCGAGTCTCTTCTCGACCTGAGGGCTGAGTCGCGTTAGTGTGAGTTGAGCATAAGAGTTAACTCGAATTCCAAGCTTTGGACGAATTTCAAACCTTTTTTATGGAGTTACCCAACGATTGTATGTCCCCAATTGTATGTATAACCAAGCAAGCGACAGCTATTTCAATTCATACAGAGGCAAATAATAGTGGAGTACAAATCAATTGAATAGAGAAGTACGCCTACCGTATTGAGTTAGAATATTTGTTGAATTGTATTAGTCATTTCCATCAGTAATAATGGATTATCTTATAGCTGGAAACTTTGGAGATTTTCGATATCGATTATTGATTTAAATAATTATTTGTAAATAAATATGTTTCCAATAATTATTGGTTAAAATAATTATTTTATTGATTCTGAAGCCAATAAGTCAACTGGGCTAGAATTGGTTTTTCAGTTTATCCTACCTATATGGTAGGAGAAACTAAAAACATTCTGATAGAAATATATGAGATAGTAGTGTTATAATGTTACAATGAAATCAACAATGGTCATTCTGCTAAATAACCAAAATTGAGAGTGATTAATGTGGATGCAAA
This sequence comes from Nilaparvata lugens, assembly GCF_014356525.2. NCBI lineage: Eukaryota > Metazoa > Arthropoda > Insecta > Hemiptera > Delphacidae > Nilaparvata > Nilaparvata lugens. Next base: position 16,334,287 of record NC_052504.1, read on the forward strand.
TGGAACTGTGCTGCGATGACATCAGTGGTTTTAGTCAGTTGGCCATTAAATTTCTTCCGGCCGAACGTTTGCATTTTGATTCAGCATCAGAGTGCAGAGTGCAGGGAACAAGTGTTATTTCATCTGGCGCGCAAACCGCGTGGGCTAATGAACTGTTGAACATAAAATTTCGCCGATCATTAACTAACCTTTATAGGCGCATATTATCGGCCAGTGATTCGCAATTAGTGGAGCAGTTCCATAGTAGTGGGTGGACGGAGAGGACTTCGGAGTTGGACTATTTGGAGCCAATTACCATTTGTATCGGAACGGTCCCTAATTAACGTTTTACCTTCGTATTGCGATGAGTTGGAGCTGGCCAAATGAATTTGCACACACAAACAACGGCCCAAGTCACTCATCAGACTTCCTCATTGGGCCACTCTCATAATGTGGTGGCTTCCCCATAATCAGTGAGAAAATTGATTCGGTCCAGCTCATAGGTGGCTTCTACAATGCCTCTCCCCAATCATCCATCGATTATTATTGTCCAAACAATACAATATTGATGAGGTATTTGTAACATCTCTTTTGAATACATGGAATTTGTAATGTTGATTTGATGCCTATTAAACGTCTCATTGTACATTTCTTTTCGACTTACTTTTCGCTTAAAATTCACGATTTAGAATCTAATTAATAAACCTCATTAGATTCATTTTCAAAAGAGATGATTCATTCGTTATATATAGTCCGATACATATATGATCCGTACATTCCTTTCTTGTTGACATCCAATCAACTTCAGTTGGGCTTACGTGTTGTTTTTCCTCCTCACATGTTTTATTGAATTCCGAAAAAGATTCATTCAATGCTTACGAATTCATCAGTCGTTAAACATTATTTTGAGAGAATATGAGCATATGAGATGCAAACATGGATGAACTGTAAATATAAATCTGAGTACCCTTTTTAAATTATTTCGTCACGACATGATTCGGCTACTATGCCATTATCAAGTGATTGGAAAATAAAAAATAGCAAATAAAAATAATTTGAAAAGGGTACTCAGATTTATATTTCTATTTTTATTTACAGTTCATCCATGTATGCATATTATATTCTCTCAATATAATGTTTAATGACTGATGAATTCGTAAGCATTGAATTAATTTTTATTTTTATTCAAAAGAAGCCCTAAAGAAAAAAACAATGGATGAACTGTTATGCTTTCTCTATGATATAATACAACAATTAACAAATCGAAATAAATCAACAACAAAGAGGAAATGAATCTATTTCGAAAAGTTACAAGCGAAAACTCTCCACAGCCTAAATTTCATATTTTGAGAACTTTTATTTGGTGTAGAAAGTAATCATCCAGTTATTTCAGAATTAGGTTGCTAAGAAGATGATCAAATATTCAGTTGGTACGGTTAGAGTGCTCATCGAATTTGACAAGGTGATATGATTTGTGTGACTGTGGTGGGGGGGCAGGGTGACGAGGCACAGTCGGAATCAGAAATCGTCGCCGCAGGGGTGCGGGGGTCAGTAGATGCACATTTCCACGTCCAGCAATTCGTACACGAGTTGCAATATGAACGCTTGCATTGCCAAAGAGGGTTGCAATCAGCCGAAATGCTATAGTTGTTAGCAGAGGACAAGGGGAATATAATGGAATAACAAAACCGGGCGTTGTAAGTGACACATTCAATAATTACCGGCTGACTCAAGTGATAAATTAATTAATGACAGTGTCAGGCACAGCTCGCCCGCCCCTCTTAGCCGAGTTTCCATCAGAGTTTAGCAACTCCATCCGCACCTGAATAGACTAGGCGACACATCACCATGCTCGAAGGTTATGCCCAAACAATCTTCCCCCACATCTCTCATCACACACCTATTGCCAAACTCAATACAGCAATCTAATCCAACATTATTATCATCATCAGTATAGAAGAGAAAAAGAAACAAGAGGAACCATCCAATAAACTATTCTAAATTACTTGGTACAAATATTCCTACATGATTTCAATGTTTTTGAATGTTATTTCAACAAAGCTCCAAACATGTGTTTGTCACAAACTAGTCAGTTTATTTTGGTAACTTTATATTATCTGACTGAAAAAACTTCTAAAAATGTCACCAGTTTGTAAACGCCTGGTGCACAACTTTGAATATTTGGACTGTGGTGCGAGGCAACGACTAAACTAGCTCTGGTGAAAGACTGAATAGGAATAATTCGGATTCACTGAATTAAATAGTTTCATTCTACAAATGAGATTTGTAATAGTATCTGGGGAGCTGAAGATTACTCATCAGTAGCGTTTTGTGATGAGTTTATTCTTGTGTATGATTTATTAGAACTTGTATATTATGTCATGTAAAACTATAGAAGGATTGCTTAGAGGAAGCGTACTTCTGGTTCAAGTGAGTAACAAACAACGGCTTACTGGATAGAAAATTTTATTCGATTGATATTCCATTTACTTTCATGTACCGTACTTGCAATTGCCTATAGCCTACATTTCGATTTTATAATATGACGAGATATTTGCACGTGATTTCAGTTCATTGAATTAGTCAGAGAGGATGATCAATAAAATGTAAATCATATTGTGCAAGAATTAGTCAAGTGCTTTAACCACTATACCAAATCATTATATTACTTTAAAAGGTTTCTTGCTTTGATGATAAGATATTGATTTCTCTGCTATATTTTGGATGAATAACATTTTTCTTCTGATGAATTACATTCCATTAATTATTGATTTGATAAAATCCATATGTAATGAGGATATTTCTATGTCAAATTCTGTAAATTCTAATACTATTCAGATTAACAATATTTCAAGTGCAAGAATTGATAATGCATCATGAATTATTCAGATGCAAATTTATTCCTCAAGCAACATTCAAGATGTGGAATAACAAAGCCATAATAGAAAAATACTTTTTTACATAATTATATAATATTTTACCTGAATCAACCAATGGACTGAGTCCATTAAAATCTATTAATAAGAAATAATCCGATAAAGAATAAGTTACGACAAAGAAAACTTATAAAAAGTCTTCTTAAATTCGGAAACCTAGAAAATTCAAGCAAGACATTGAATCGAAGAAGAATACGGACAAAAAACTGAATGTCCATCACGACGGGCACTATACAAAAGTCAATTATTCGGCAAGGACTGGCAGACGTGTGATCTCGTGTCGGTAAATCATCGGCGCTTGCCAAGGAAAAATACAAAATGAGTAATGAGTTTTCAGATTTCGGGTTGCACTGCACAGTAGTTGGAAACAAATTCGCTCAGAAGCAGAGGACGCTAGGAAATTATTACTTAAACGCAAGAATTCAATTTACAATTTTCTTGGAGCCTTGGTGGTGCTCCTACATGGAGTCGTGCTTGCGTGTGTGTTGGAGTGAAATGAAGATAATGATATGAGACGGGTCTGGCACCTGCCTCGCCCCTCTTCCATCCCATCATGATATCACAGTCAGTTCTGCTCTCAGTGCCTGGACCGCTGCCTTCCTTGATGCATCATCCTCTTTTACATGATGCACATTGGTGTTTATCGAAAAGGCTGTGGCCATGGATGTGTGGCTGTGGTTCGTCAGTGGTGGTCACAAGGGTTCGCGCCAAAAACAAGACCACAATCTAACCACAACACCAGCTACCGAACCACTCTTCTAAGTGGCTAATTGCCAGCGTTAAAGAGCTGTTTGGTTTTCAGCTTATTGAATTAAATTGACGAGACTATTTTTCAAAACATCAACTCGGACAGAGCCGATTGTAGCTCACTAAACAAAAGAAGAAACTGATTCCAGTAGGAAATGCGAAAATTCAACTGAGCTGTTGGTTTTCAGCTAATTGAATGAAATCAACGAGCCTTTTTTCAAAATAGCGACTTGGACAGAGTCGATTGTATTTCACATGCCAGAAGTAGTAACTGATTCGATCAGGAAATGCGAAGATCTAATTTTCTGGTAACTGGGGGATAATCTATCAGGCTGTTAAAATGTTTTAATGTCAAAATATAATGGTTCAATATACAGTCATTTTGGTCTTTACGCGTTAATTTTCGAAAGGATTTTAATTCTGCAAAGCCGAGCTCTTTCTACTGAAATTTCTGTAAAAACATTATTTTCCTTCTGAATAACTTGAAATCGATGATAAACTCAACAGATGATTCTACAGTAATAATCAATTTACCTCGTTACAATACTCTGAACTTAAAAATATTATCAAAAAAGTATCTCCAAAGTGCAAAATCACTTTGTTGTGGGCTAAAGCTTTGAACTGAACCCAGTTTGAAAGTAAACTTCACCAGAATGTATTTTGTTGAGTTACAAGATTCTCTTGATCAGTATAAGAATGAAATGTATATGAATAATGAATATAAATAATGTTTCTTTCCCCCCCCCAAAAAAATAAAACTACTACATCAATTACAGAAAATATTAGATAATTCACATATATTCATCCCTTCTGAATTGTTAGGACCGATATTTGAACGATAAGGTTGATCGATCTCAAAACAAAGAAGTGTCCGATCTTTGAATGAATTGAAGTGCAAATAAATTGTGTTGGTGGCGATTACGCGATGCGATGAATCGACTTGAGTTTGTTGTTTCTGTTGCGCCGTGTCGAACAGTAAAGAGTGAAGTTGTGCATTACCGTTGATGTTGTTTGAATGTTGATAATACTGTGATTCTTATTACGAAAACATTATCTGGAAATGAGTTTTGTGATGAGATGGAGGAATATCCTTGTTTGCTCTGGTAGCGGCGGCAGAAGGACGAGCCTCACTCACTCACTCACTCTCTTCTCTCGACGCTCCTTTTCTCTCCCAGTTCCTCGTTGACCCCGCTCATCCGGATCCCGCTCTCATCCGACAGCATTACAGGTACGGTAAATTGGTGTCTGCCCGTGGTTCATAGTTGAAGCTCAATTTTTCGGTAAAACATCGTCCTTCTTTCTCTTCAAATTCGACTGGCTTCTTTTTCGACGGTGTTTTTCATTTATTTCTATCATTGCTGGTGATGTCGAGCGTGAGTCTTCCTTTCGATCACGATCTACTGCTACCGAAGTCTCAAGTTACCTCACCATTATTTCAAATTTTCTACTCTATTTCATCATCAACTTTACACTTCATGCGATTTAACCTATCATCAGAAAGTTTTAGCTATTCCAGTCTAACAAGAATTAAGAATCAAACCGATCAATGATATTTTATTTCATATCGAAGATGTTGAAGTTCTCATAAACTTCTCTACTATAATAAAGGAAAGAACTTGCTTATACACGTATGGGATAGGAAAATTATGTTTGAAGGATAATCACGTCTGAACTACTGTACTGATTAACTCAAAATGTTTCATATTATTTAAGAATTCATATGAAAAATTTCAAGTTAATTCTTAATTAACCGAGGATGGTTATAGGAGTATTTTCAATTCTTCAAGATTCCACTCCGTCAAGTTTCCAGTTTGTCAAGTTCCTGCTAGTTCCTAATAAGATTTGTCTGTAATTTGAGAAAAAGCGTATGATTTCATTTTTTCAATCATTACATTATTTCTGTTGTTTCTTAGAATATTTTCATTATTAGTTTTTGTCTACACTACTCATTGATAGTGGACTATTATTGCATCATTGCTTAATTCTTCGACTTGGGGATATTTTTTCGAGTAAGTTTTTGACGCTTTAATACGGATTTCTTAGAATTTTTCGCTAACAATACTAATAGCAAACAGTTTATTAGTGAAGGAATCAAAGTGAAATGACATTCTTAGAATGAAGCTTTATATCAATAAAAATTATTGCTCTTTTGATGCTATTTCATCATCAAGTTTACACTGTATGCGCTTATTGTCATACGTACTCATTTCCCATTCATGAAAATCCATGCCATTTCAAGTTATCCTAATATTAATTCTCAAGAAAGTGATAAAGGAAAAGTTGATAACTTTAAACGAAAAACCAATCCAAGACCAAGATGCAACCAAAAGTCATCATACTTCGGGTCCAACATTGTTTGACCACCAGTCGGATAGTGAATGGTCCCCTTTCAGGTACATTACAGGACACCAATGGTTTTTGTGTTGTTTAAAGCTTGCTGGGACAAGCTTTAAACAATAGGCCTGGCTTCCCGGGGCCCGATTGCACAAAAGCAGGTTAAATTTTAACCGTGATTGGTTCTCGTGAAATTAATCACGGTTAAAATTTAACCGGCATTGAGTGTAATAACTTGTTCGGCAACGAAAATATAGTGTCCAGTGTCCCGGCTATATTGCCCATAGTGTTTAATGAACACAAAAAAACTAGGGTAAAACCTATCTGAATGGGGGCATGGGACGGTCAAGCTAGAACAATACAACTGCAAGACCCTTTGGCAGGTAGATTTAGCACATCAGATTTTCCCATCCTGTTAAGTTTAGTGACGTTATTCCACACTTATACTTTTACTGCGGGATTCCCATTTCCGTGTTCTGTACAGGTCCGCCAAAGTTATAATTGTTAAGTATTAGACAGTCTATACTCCGTAGCTTTTGGTGTAATATGGAGTGCTTATCAAGATGCGACAAAGATCTAAACCGTGAAGGCATATACCTCGTTTTTATTGATGTACAATCGAATTGCAAATCAAAGGATATTATGTTCTTCGTGTGTTAAAAACCAAACCCTGCAATTAAATGGTGTGTTTCACGCAATAAATGATTTTAGTATATAACGATTTTATAACTCGTATCAGGTTATCAGAGATGTACATATTGTTTCGAAACAGATTTTTCAAGTCATTCCTATTACATTTAGAAAAATAGTTGAATTCAATCATTATGGAACACAATATTTTGAGCCTATTCTAATATTATTAAAGAACTGATTTCCTTGTGCTAATTGATATTTTTCAAACGATACATATTATGTCGAGTTGTAAGTTGCGGACCAGAGTATTGGATTTTGGATTGGGTTTTGAAAGTATATTTTATGCTGCTAAACCTATCTGGATGGGGGCATTAAGAGATCTATTGTTGAATATTGGTTGAGCATTGACATGGGTTGATAGTTATTGTTTCCCATTCAACCAGCGTTGAAGGAGGGGTATTGTTCTATCTTGACCGTTCCATGCCCCCATCCAGATAGGTTTTACCCAAAAACTATTGCCGCGTAACTTGGACACTCTTTATGTCCACTATATGACTAATGACGAGTCACAAACGTTCTAACTCTAGCGTACCAGAATGTAACTTCACTTATTCATTCAGTTCACAAAGGCAATCAGAGGCTCGAGATCAGTGAAAGGCTTATAATAAACAGCCAATCAAGTTTCAGTTCAATTGTTCAGGGGTACAAGTTTTATCTACATTTCTAATCCACGATAATTACACCACTATATCTATGAATATTACTTTCGACAATATTATTTACCAATCCTTATAATTAAAATTGGGCCATTGAAACTAATTCACACCAAACTAGGAATATTACATTATCAATGGAAACACATCAATCCATGGAATATAGAATATACATATTGCATCAATCCATGGAATAGTACATTAAACGGTGCAATGGAAAATGGAATCACACTTTTGACGCGTTATGAATCGGTTAAATTGCACAACGGAAAGGTTACGAGTCGTCTGAGTTGTATTTAACGCTAGACTTTATATGAAAACCGCAGACCCAAGAGATTTGGGGAACGTTGACCTCAGTGGTTAATACAACTAGATTCACTAACGTTACATTTCTGATATTCACTGGTAACACTGATTCATATACTTGAAGGTGTTGCATTTTTTTCAACTCACATTCACTTGTCAAAAACAATTCGAACGGAAAACTTTCATAAGAGCCAGGCCTTTCCAATATATTACTAGAGATTATTGCTCCATTGATTTGAAATTTCACATCCATTTTTGACAGACTTAAACAAGTATGTTATTCAATATAACAATAAGGTCATTATTGATTTTTTCAGAATTTGATTATAGTAAAGACTTGCATCAACAAAATGGACAAGTATGAATAGTGAGAACAATATTTTACTGCTTTGAAAATAATGAGCGAATTTGGGGCTTTACACCCAAAAGATGATAACACATTTTCAAACCATTCTAATCTTTTATGGGTAAAAATTAAAAACTCATCATTTGAACAGTTTTCTTCATAGACGGAAAATGTGTTATTAGTCTGTTGGCGTAATGACTACAATCAAATTATAATGCCCAGTCGTGACTCAATGGAATGAGAATTGGATATCGCTAAATGGTGTTTCCACATTACTATAATTATCATTAACTTCTAAATGCGAATGACACATTGTTTTTGACACTTTGAGTTGTTCTCACTGTTCGAAATATTTGAGTGCCTGATATAAAGAGCATTTTATGGAATTATAAGGAAAAATATGTACCCGATAAAATGTACAATTTTTTGGCATCCATCGTACTTCGAAATAGGTACTTTGCATATACACTCTTTGCATAACCTTGTAGTAAATCTATGGAATTCATACTCTTGCAATTTGATAGGGTTTTTAGGAATGGAGAGACGTGTCTCAATAATAGCTCAGAAACAGTTTTTGATTGAAAAATCAACTTTCTACCGGAAGAGAACTACATTAAATATTGGATAAAATAAATTTGTTTGAAATGAGCAGATGTATTTGAATGAAATGAGAAATATTTCAATACATTTTCCCAACGGAAGGGCCTTCAAGTATTCCAGCCTCCAGGCTCAAATTTATATCATACCAGGCTGGAAAAACTAATTCATTTCCACCTTATCACGATTGAATAATTCTTAAAATTGAATTAGTATTGTGACAATATAATAATTTTGAAATCCAGCCTACAAGCCTAGATTATAGTTATTAACCACGAGAGCAAACAGTTGATCATATCTGCAAGTAACCACGAAACATTGAATCACTGCACTTCATTTAACAATAATTATTCCACTTTGAGGTTTGAGCCATGCGAATATGGTCGATTGCGCACAAGCTAGTTCAGTAATCCGGTTGAGAAATGCCTAAAACACTTGTTGGATTGAGATTATTGAGACATGGCTTTCAGCACTAAAGTAGTTAGCTGTGCAACCTTCACTACCTAGATAAGTTAGTTATATATGAGTTAGTTCAAGAATGTATTTTTGACAACAGAGATTTGTTTTCTTTCAAATTTAATTGTAGAAGTTAATGTATCAAGAATCTGATACTTCTGATCACTCATGTATCAGTGATGAAAATTCGGTTGTTGAAGTTAGTAAATGCAATCAAACGAAATAGTTGAAATGTTGAATAGTTCAATAACATGAAGACATAATACAATAAAGATGCAAGTAAAACTACAATGTGTACAACTCTACATTCAATTCCACAAAAATCTCAAATCTTACAATTCAGCAGTATGAATCAGTTCTATTAAGATATCCTTAGTAATTTGATAGGATAGTAATTAATGATTAGGATAGTAAATTGTTGTTCCAATCCAGTTGTGTGTTTTAGTAGCCCAGAGAATACCGAAGATCTGTGTTGTTCATCCTGTTAATGATCTACACATCTACAGAAATTTTGAATTCGACCAGATTTAATTTCTATGTAGCTGAATAGCTCAATGACAAAGTACCGTAACTCGAGTTGTTAACACTATATTCTTTATTCCTTCTTTCCTATACTCATATGCCTATATTCTTGGTTGATATGATGTCTCTTATTCTCATTCTCCTATTTCTAGTCTCGTTCAGAATTATGTCTTCCAAACAATAGTCACCAGTGTTAATCTGTGATAAACAAAAAGTCCACTTTTCTCCCTTATTTTTTGTCTTAGATTGATTGGCCCGCAGGATTCTTTTCCACTTCATCAAGCCGTGAAAACATGAAACTCTCAGTTCTGCTATAATAGTCATGGAAAACAATTCCGCCACATTTCCTTGTTTCACTTCAAGTAGGCAATTTAAATGAACGTCACAATTATTGTTCTGAGACGCATATTGATATTGAATGTTGTGAAACATGACTACCGTGAGCCATCATTGGTAGAGATATATGGGATTGGAGCAACAACGTGTCTGCAAACTAGAATCTATTTTGAAATGATCGACGCCTGATTGGTTTCTTCTGGTGGAGATTGGAACAGTAGTCGGCCAGTCACGCTCGTACCCGCCCCTCGATTTCCGGCCAGTATTCAAAGCGTATATGAGTTGCAGTTGTGAATGGAGTTGTTCGATTTGAAACAAAAGACAGGCGAAATGATTTTATAAAAACCAAAGAGAAAATGATAATAATAATGATGTGAAGTGGGCAATGGAGTAAGACAGTTCTGCATGGCCGGTCGAGAAAATCGTCAAACGATAGGAGCTTAGGAGCAAGGAGGCATAAATCCATGCGGCACGACTACGTGGCCCATCTGCCTGTAACCAAGGTACCGTTGCGTTGGCGTGGTAAGACTACTTCTCTACCAGGAGAATGGATATTCAAATTGCATCAACCGAAACATTATTGAAAATACCTAATTGACAAGAAACTCAATGCTCATTGAGAGCCCATCCACTAGATTTACAGATCTACGGGTATTGCTGATTTGGCGCCTTGTGAAGATCGAACTCTCCAAGTTTGTAGCACAAAATCATTTTTGACATTGAATTATATGCGAATGTAAAAAGACCAATCAATTGAAACACAAAAATATATTTATTTATCTACATCAACAAAATCTAAAATATGCACGCATGAACTGAATCAATAATCTGAGAACCCAGAAAAGATTATAAATAGAAATTCAAGTTTGAGAAAAGTGTTATTGAAAAATACATACTGCTGGAATGTTGAATTGAGAAGTCGGGGAAACTACACGCGGTTACCTGATAACATACTCGTACTTCATTCAGGAAAACTCTTACAATGTTTACTAGGTTTTGAATTTGAAGAGGAGCAAGGTAATACTGTCATTGTCAACCACTTCCTCCAGTATTGGATTCCAATATTTGAGACCTCTCATCCATCTTGAACTAGAATTTTGAAAATACATTTGAATGCCATCCAGGTTAGCCAAGACGAACAAGGCGTTGCACCCTTCAGACTGCTAGTGCTACGTGGTCGTGGGTTCGAATCCCGCTGATCATCTCATCAAATCACTCACGCACTCTTCATTGACAAGCTAAAAATCTCAAGAAGTGGTCATCATCCGCAATTAAAGAAATCGATTCAAATGAAAATTGATCCACGGTCGAATACTAATGAAATCTCTTTCTGCTTTTGCATGATCTATTAATATTCTGAATCATAACAAAGTAGAATAAATGGGTTTCACCTAAAAAATGCACCAAGAAGGACGTCCCGAAGAATCCATTGGACGCGGCATTGAACAAAGACAGTCGGCAAAGGGGAAAAGCCGGTGAATGTTTGGGACCCGGGGCGGCCATTACAAGTCCCAGGCTAAATGAAGACCTGGACTGGCAACGTACTAATCATGCTATTAGTCCTGCCAGATCCCAGGCCTACTTTACAAATCGAAGTACGTCACATTCCGAGTGATCTATAAATCAGCCAAACTCTTCAATTCATCTCTATCCGATAGCACATTATTCATACACACCTTACATATAAAAAGTATAACTATAGATTGGTGGCGTGTGCGAGGGGGTGGATGGACTTGGAACGGTACTCTATTGTGATTGAGTTGTTAGCGGTGCTAATGTACTCCACAAAAGTTGAGCACACCGTGTCACGGCTGATTAATGTCCAACTATTCCCATCGTTCACAATAACACAATAAAGATAACTAAGTGAGGCCCCAAGCCTGAGGAGTCTAGAATGGAGGTGGTGAACGCAATAGAAACTTTGATGTTACAGACAATCACTATAGAAATAATAGTAACTTTTAAAACGTATGTAACCAATGTATGTTTCTCAGAAAAACACTCGCCGTTGAAGAGGAATTATACTTGACTAGCAATTAATCCCGATAATCTAGAAATATAGAAGTTATTATAAATTCGAAAGAATATCTCTATCGTATGCAAGGATCAAATATTTCTGAAGCTTGTTTTTCAAGCTCTAAAAATTTATCTTCTGACAATCAACAAGTTTTCATCATTTAAAAAATTATGTGATCCTGAAATATATGCAGAGCATTCGTTCAGCGAGAATGTTCATAGCTCACACAGATGTAGAAAATATATAAAGAGGATGAAAATTAAACTATAGTTGTACCCTTGATATAATTCTGTATACCTGGATAATCTAGCAATACAGATATAGAATAGAATATCAAATTCTACAGATAAATGGAATCCATATTTATAATTTCGACGGAGTATTCAATATATCTGAAAATCTGAGGGTGATATATCCCCAAAATATTGTGCTTAGTGAGAATTTAAAAATATACTGACCTTCTTATGACAATCACCAGAATTGAATAAAAACACACATATGTAGTCAAACAACAATGGAACGGTTCTACAATATTGACAATAACTCAGTCGAATTTTAGCAATCACCAAAGAAGATAATAATTATCTCTGCTTCCAATCATTGAAGAGGGGGAGTACTTTGAAGTGGTTTACAAACTGCTCTCAAATGCTGAAGAAATGATAGAATTATTTTCCTGAGAATTATATTATTTTATTAAAATCGATAATTTTTTTTAGCTAAATAGAATACAATAATTAGATAATTTGCAGTAACATGATTTATCAGGTAGAACAGCTATAATATAATTGCCATCCCATTTCTTCCAAATTCTCTTGTAATTTGTGAAAATAACGTTCGACTATATATAAAATTATTGTTGTGCACTACATTTTTGTAAATTTTGAACAAAATTTTCACTATTCTGTTGGCCTAATTCGCGGTTTTTCCTGAACACGGTTTTTCGTATTCATACTGCTAGAAGATGCTGATTGAAGTTTTGACAGCTTGTTATGATATTTAATGAACATTTCTTCAATCTCAAATTTCTGATTCCTCAATCAAAGTATAAAATTTGCAACAGATTTTACACATTGAACGCATTGGCAGGTCAATAAAATACATCTTCAGGATAGCAGTTGTCAAAAATCGGGCAATGGCGGTGAGTTATCATCGCCGTTGTAGGAAAAGGCTGCAGTGATGAAACCTCAAAACCGAAGTGTCAGAAACATAGCTGTTGCCGCTAAGAGAATATTACAAGCCAGAGAGCCTCAAGAATAGAAACACTGCGGTTTCGAGTACTCCACTCTCTCACTCACTTACTCACTCACTCACACATCCATCATCAGACAAGCTATCACACACCATCCCAGACCGAGCTCCATTCATTCATAGGCTTCAAAATACACGATCATTCATAATTCGGTTCTTTATCGACTTGGTTGTTTCGCAGTTTCAAGTCATTGACACTCCCGCTCGATTAGAGACAGAGTGAGGGAAAGAAGAAAGATAGAGTGCAAGAAAGCAAGTTTTCCATAGAAGGGAAGGAGTACTTCGATAAAGAAGGAAGTGAAAAGACGATAATGAGCAACCCGGAATGTTGTGGGCGGCTGCAGATGATGAAGAAGAAGAATCGGAAAGATTATTTTCTCTCATGCATCTTGCCTGTTGTTTCTCGATTGATTGTGTGTTTTTGTGCTGCTCCAGACCGGAAATCAAATTGTTGAATGGAAGAAATTGGAAGGCAAGAGAAACAGATAAAACTCTCGAATCTTAAATTCAATGAATCCATGAATTGACTAGCCTCGCTTCTGATTATGCAACAAACAAAAAAGTTCTATAAAATTGAATGGATGGATAGATTCACCTATGCTTTTGTGGAAGATTTTCAAATATTCCACAAGATATATACTTCATTGTCCACTCACAAACTTCTAGAGTGATCCATTTTTTCTTTAGGTTTCAAGATAAAATACTTGAATCTGTAATTAGGTATACGAGAAGAAATCAACTTTATTTGGACTGATTCAACTTGGATGTTCAATTCATTGTAATTCGATTTTTATGGGAGTTTCGTATCCACGTAAGAGGATAATCATATTTGGCATGTTGAATCAATGGAGACAACTATTTCATCAATTGCCATTCATTTGATCCAGAACGAGATTACAACTTGTATATGGAGCTGAAGCTAAAGAACTCTCCATAAATCATGCATGATAATCACTAAAACCCAAAGGCTAAGAAATTTATAATTACTCACTGTGACAACGAGATCTGCCTGACTGTGATCGGACCTGCCGAAAGATCTCGTTGTCACAGTGAGTGATTAATTCATCTATTGGAAAAAATCTGACTGCTAGTTGTTCTTTTTTAATAGCAAAAAGTGATTTAATAATAAGCAGTTCGTGATGGTAAACAACATTGAAGAAATTTATAATTCTCTTTATCGATGAAAGAAACACTTATACAAAAGTGAAGTACGCAAAAACCTTTAAAGACGAAGGGTGAAAGTATATTTCTTAAAAACTCTTTAATCAATCCAAGAAAAGTATGCTCGGAGCTCAAGATAACAGTCTGAATGTCTTTAGATGAAAAGCTTGTAAATTATGTTGTGTTCAAGCTCAATCCTCAATGTATAGCTTTGAATTTAATGTATGTTGAAGAGTTTAATATTATAATTTGAAGAATAGTTTTGGTCGATAGTAAGGGATGCTATCTGAATCATTATTTACTTATCTTGATTGAAAGAGGTACAAAGAATACCACGATGAGTTAACCTCAAGCCTGTCACAAGTAGAACTTACATCACACAATAGTGTACGTACAACAGGTCCATCAATAATCTGAATTAGCACTGAGACATTATAAGCGAGACTGATGCTGAAGACGGCAATGGATGCTGGTGATTAGGCCGAAGATTAGATTTGGGATTGGAAGGACGTTGCGCCTGTTTTGAGCCAGTAATGGACATCCAGTCAGATATGACGATTGAACAGATTCACATTAGAAGCTGTATAAATGGGACCCACCGGCACTTTCTATTTGCACGTTATGCCTTATGCATAGGCCCGCTGATCATCTAATAACTCAGAGGCCTATCTCACTTGCCAATATATCCAAGCACAAGGCCTACCTTACTTGCCAATATATCCACGCACAGAAGAGAGTCGTTAGCGCAAGATTATCTTGTGTGTGAGTTATGTACTGCGTGCGCGCGTTCTCAATCAATCACAAGCACCAATAATAAGAGCCTGCTTACTTATTGCAGAAGCCGTAGTAGTTTCCTGAAAGGCTGTAATAATTGTAGGCTGTATGATTGCAATTTGAGAAAGGATGTAGGTGGTAGATGGTGAGAACTTCTAGATAAACCAGTACCAATCCTCTACTTGTTTATCGTTTCTCACTATCTACTGATATTTTATTAATTAGAGTTGAACCTGATGATTATTTTGGTGTCGCCAATGTAATGATAAAGAACCAAATCTGACACTATCGTTATAATTCCAACTCTTCGTTCTAATATGTGTTAATATCTCGTACCTACAATCATGGAATAAAACAATCTATGGCATATAAAATATAATTATAGTACCCTTTGAAATTAATAAAATAATATAGCAAGAATACAAATTGTAACGTAACTACTAGTTTCGGTGATCACACCATCGTCAGGTTATAAAAATATTTTTTTAATAAATGTTTTATTAAATAAACTAGTACGGTAGTTACGTTACAATTTGTATTCTTGCTTTATTATTTTATTAATTTTAAAGGGTACTATAATTCTGTTTTATATATACAAGAAAGTAGCTCTGAATTCATACAATCTATGGCAATAAATTCAATTCAAATCTTAAAAGTCGTAAACGTTTTCTATGCTACAATGACTGAGCCTAATCTGTAGTGTAGGTCACTGAATTATTGAGATTAGAATTCTCTCATTATCTGAGTGGTCGTTCAGTGAATTTCACAGGGCCATTGAACGTGAACAGGAGATAATCTTTCAGAGCACTGGCTATCATAGGAGTTGTTGGCCTCTTTTTGTGTGTCTCAAGTGGGGAGAGAGAGAGAGTGCAGCCAACCCTTCGATCGAATTTGATCCTTTGAGACAAGTGAAGCGCCTAGCATGCAATTTGAGATACCTGGTTTCACCTTACACTTCATATTTACATCGCTCTCCATTCCTCAAATCCGTCGTCAATCTCACTTCCGCTCAACACTTGTTTACTCTCTCACTTGCTCTTCCAATGAAAATGATACGGTGTTTTAACAGTGGATTAAAAAGTATGTTATCGATAACTTTCTTATGGAGTTCGCTCAGAGTGATAAATTTCCTGATATGAATCACCAAGTGTTGGAGTTCCTTCAAAAAGTCAGCACGTCGCTGATATGAAAATGGAGTTGAAAGAGTTTTGTGAAGGTCGAGTTGTCTGTCTGATGCTGATGCTCTCAAGTCTGGCAGACAGTCACCAGCACTTGCTTTGCATAACAATTAGCACGTTTTCCTGTTCAATGATTCAGTTTGAAAAGTCCCCATGACTAAAATTATTATGACAATGAGACACCTGCGAAGCAGAGATGAGCGATCATTCGCTTGTTGCATGTCAATAGACATTAATGTTCAAATGACTAACTAAGGGTAATTGCATTTTATGATTGAGGTTCACATTTGAAATTTCATTGCTAAATTCCTCCAGACCGATTTGAGCAGAGGGTTTGATAGGTGAGTAATAACACCGAAAAATTTGGAGAACGATTTCGCATGCACAATATAAAACAGGAAATAAAAAATTTAACTACACTTTTTTAAGACTTTTGTTCACATGTTTCAATATATTAATGCCATTTTCGAGTGAGTGAATAAAATAGATAACGAAAGATAGAAATCTAAAACTTTTATCTATTGAATTAAATAGATAATTTAATTCAATAGATAAAACTTATAGAAATAGAATGAAAGTTTTAGAAAAGGGTAATTAGATTTCCAGATAAGAGTGAGTATAGCCCTCATCAAAAAGTTAACTCTATATTATAACACACTACAAATACTTACTGGGTACATCAGTGAATTTCCATGATTGTAATTTAATTCAATAGATAGTTTCAATTCATGAAAACTGAAAGCTTGTCACAAGTCATCGTTTGCCATATGACATTTTCTATGTAGAGTCAATTCGTGGTATGACTTTCTGTTATCATTTAAGACGTCAATGGGCCTTACGACTGTCATACAATTTCTATGTGGATTGTAGATAGTGATGGTAATGTTAAATGATGATAAGAAAGTGATGGATAAGAACAAAAGTCTCTTGTTTCAGCTAACAGTGTGAATTCTGAATCTGAATAACGTCTCGGGAACAAATGTAACGAGAATCATGATTCTTATCTCGCCAGAAACGATGCCATGTGACTCTGATAGGCAACAATCAAAGAAAAATATAATATCATATTGAAACATGTATGCTCTTTGGATCAACGACTAAATAATGATTGACAACTAATACGACCCAAAACCCTGCGGTCGATAGTAGGTAGCAAGAACCACAATACCACAAACACCTTTGTTCGTCTAGGCCTTTCTTCCTGCAATGAGTGTTTCTCCCAAATTAACTCTGCTATATAGCCTATAAATACACTCGTACAATCAAGGTGATAATCAGAAGAGCCAGGAAATTTAGAAGGACTAACAAGCTTTATGAACGGAAGTAAATTTTTGGATGTGGGAACACTTGAATCTGAAACTGATGCCTTCAAAACTCAAACAGAATTATTTCCTTCGCTTCTGGCAATTGATTGAATTTGAAGAGCTTAATTTCTCAGTTGGGGAACTATCAATGATGAATTATTGAAATTTAATTTTTGAATCAAACATTATAATGAGTTTACTTAGAAGATTTTAAAATGCCTCAATAAATCATTAGGATGATAACGAATTAAAAACATTGTTGTTACAATGCTTCATGTTTGCATGTTGCTTGCTTGTTTTATTTCCAAAAGTTACAACAATCTACAAATCAAGTACAATAATGAGAGAATACAAAATAACAAGACAAAATATGAATAAAATACATGCAAAAAAATCACAAATTCAATAGCACAAACCCAACAGAAATCAATATTGATAGTAAAAAGATGTGATGAATATAGAAGAAATAAACAGACAATATAATCAAGCAGCACAAATTAAACAATTTAAAGCAATAAAAAACCATTCACACAAAAAATTCAATAATACTAGTCCTACAGTATCAATCCACCACGAAAACGTTTTCAGTAAAGAATAACCTAATATAGTTCAAATACTACTTTCTACTGCAGTATTGAATTTTGCATTACATGCAATGAAATACTAGTTTTTCAACATAACCAACTGGTTGGGCAGTGCACCGAACTACAGATAGCTGTGGTTCGATTAATAATTGGAGAAAATTCGTAAACTTTAAGTTTGAATATGAGCTGACTTGAAAAGACATTCCCACCAACCAACCAGCCCTGCAAGCACCAACTGGCATCAGGTACGCAGTTTACAATTGCTTTCAAGTCACCTATAGAGTGGTGTCTTGGACCTGTCATGAGAAGAATAACCATCGATTCGATCTTGTCATATACAAGCTAGTATATTATAACCAATTTGGTTTCAATCTTCTTTTTTCAAAGTTGAGTAACGAACTGCAACCTGTTTCTCACCCTTCAAATCAGGATGAACAGATTTTCAGCGTATCGTTTAAAGGAAGTAGAGTGTTGAGAAGGCAAGACATCCGATGGATAGATGACACAGTGGACTTCCTGTAAGGATGGGAGCAGACCACACCGAAAGGAGAGAGAGAAAGAGAGTATTCTTCAGGCCTGCAAGAGAGACCGAGCGAGAATGAAGGGGAGTGTCTCAGTGTCTCAATCTGACTCTACATCCTCAGGTGTGTCTCCTCACTCAGGGGCTTCTCATACGGGGGCTGATCAACTTACATGCTCTCCTTACACACTGTTCAGTCCAGTGATTGATCATCAACGTATTAAACACATGGAAGAAAGGAATTTCTTGTAGAAGGTATAGTGATAGCTAGTCTAAAAATAGCCTGGTTAGAAGGATCACCAGGAATCTTGAACTACAATGATATTTTGTTTGGTTTGTTCATAGTATAAATTCAATGATATTTTGTTTGTTCATAGTATAAATTCAATGACATTTTGTTTGTTCATAGTATAAATTCAATGATCACGACAGAAATTTGCTAAATATAGAGCATTACTATGAAGATCTGATCTGAATTTACTTGAGAAATTTTAACGCTAAATTGACTCTAAACTACAAAGTTATTATTATCATAAGAGTATTTACAACTAATGAATCTAAGATACAGCAGATAGATAGATACTCGTAGTATACAGCAGTATAGAAACTGCAAAATTATCAGCTACAAATAATAAAATAACTAGCATTCTATGCTCTTCAGTCCTGGCTCTAATATGATACATGCTGAATGATAAATAAATAATGCCCTTGAATTGAAAAATTCTAGCTTTCTGCACACCAGTGAAGGTCGTCAGCTTCATTCGGGACGTTGACGGGAACTCGATAGTTTTTAAACCGTGTTTTAAAAGTTAAAATTAACGATCGTCCCGCGTGATAGCATAGATTCGTACAAGAGGCTTTTAGAGTTTTCCAATATTGAATATATTTTCTGTCTAACGATAATATCCATGGCATTTCAGCGCTCTTTAATACAATAAAATATATCTTCTATAATACGATATCCATGGTATTTCATAGGTCAACAATGCAATAAAGGTGTTAATTGAGGCAAATGCTTTGTTGATATCATCGGCCGTCTTCTCACAATCGACTAAAACAATTAGCGGAATTGTTGCCACAGCAACATGGTTGTGGTTGCCAGCGCGGCGCGACCACCAAATCGTTCAAATTTGTTGCCAGGCAACGACGCCTTGCAAAATATCTCCAGTTTATTTTGAAAACTTCCACGTGGCAATGGCAATGTCTTTCTCATGATTCAAAATAACTGAATCATTCTTTAATAATCTACTAACATTTTTTTAATAACTCAAATAATTTCAAATGGGTATCAGTTGAATAATCTGTAAATTTCACTGTTATTTATGGGATAAAAACTTCATAGATCATCAACATCAACATGTAACTCTAAACTGGGATAAATCCTGAAAACACAATTATTGAGTTACAGTATAATTTAATTGATGTAATATTAACTATTCATTCTCGTTCAAAATAATCAATTAAACTTGAATTTTAAAAAACACTTTTGAAGTGAAAATACACTTACTTTTGTAGTGACGATCGTTTCGACCTGTTGTTGGACATCATCAGTCTCAAATGCATCCTCAAATGCAGACTCAAATTTGTCTGATGATGACCAACAACAGGTCGAAACGATCATCACTACAAAAGTAGGTGTATTTTCACTTCAAAAGTGTTTTTCAAAATTCAAGTATAATTTTAACAGTGAAAAAGTATGGATATGCAACAGAGTAATCAATTATATTTTATCAAGCAAGAAATTATATTTTTCAATAATTTCATAATGAATTTCCATAATCAAGATTGAATATTTTGTTAAATAACTATTTATTCTACATTGTTAGAAGACGATCTGTTGTGATGAAAAAGAATGCTCTATTTTTTACTGGGATCACTTCTTTACTTGTAGATCCTACCATCAAATAGTATGGAAATAAGAATATTTTCTCACTTGTAGATCCTACCGTCAAATAGGAATATTTATACTGTATTTTCTTTTGTCCTACCAGAGATCCGCTTTTTTGTATAATATAATGTCTAATTATAGCAATCACAAGTCTACTATAACCCTATTTGACGCCTATTTATAACCCCATTTATAACGGAGGATTTTCCTCCGCCAATGATAAAGTTTCAAGTTAGTAGTCGGTAGGAATACTTAGGTTTTCTTTTATCCTACCCAAGATCCTCTCTCTTATATAATATAATGTTCAATCGTAGCAATCACAAGTTTTTTATATTTATATTTGTTCAAATTTCCTTCACTGATAATAAAGTTACAAGAGTAGTCAATTGCAATCTTCACTTGATATTCTTTCAATCCATACTGAATATTCTACTTTTCTGTGACTGTATGGAAAATGAAGGAGACAGATCAAGTAGTTGGATAAGAACAGGAAACTAGATACTATTCAGTGAATATGATTGTGATTATCGAGGGTCGTGATCGCCACTGCTTCGGAAAACACGCGCAGGCGCAAGTCGTAAGTGGCTTCCAAGCTAGTTGCTGCCTGCTTGCTCCTTGCTGCTCACTGAGGTAGCTGACGCATTATCAGGCAGCAGAGCAACAACAAAAAGCAGGAGATGTTGCCTGTTTGATGGGAAACGAAGCTGCAGTCAAATTACCAGCGCGATCGCCCCGTTAACGTGGCCTACCCAGGTAGCTCTCGCTCCAAATTGGATCCGAAGCAGATGAGAGACCGCTTTTGTTGTTCCGTGCCATTGGTTTTGTTTTATGAATCTCTCCATCCATCGACAATTCTCATCTCATCCCAACTGCTTCATACGTAATAACTACTTGTCATTACCTACGTTTTTATCCCCCTTCCACTCTTCTCCTGATTCAATCTTTCGTAAAAGGCGCGCACACACATACACACTACCACCTAGGGGCAACTCAGGAGAAGGCAAATCGAAAATTTGTGTCCGATTACGATGAGCGAGAATACCGTCAATTCCTCGTGAAGAAACCAAAGTTCGATAAACTCAAGAAAAATGCCTTATACTGAAAAAATTCTATTCTCTGTTAGCAGTGCTCAAAATTGCGATCGCCGGCTAATTTGAGAAAAATTGCTTTGAATACTCAATGCTTTGGAAGCTTGGACTGTTGACTTTCGATCGATTCACTGTTTTGAATACTAAAAGACTGGAGCTAGTAGAAATAAAATGATAACTTGCGTTTCCAGAGCCAGACGTGCAATCAAAATCGAATTTTCAGTGTTGTTCGCTGAGTTTTGGATCTTTCTCATGTTCTTCAATTCTATTATTGATCGAAAAATGTGTTAAGATTTTTGAAAATCTTCATGTTTGTATCAATTCTTGCAGGGCAGATGCTAAAAAATAGTACAAGGATTGAATGTATCAATAACATTAAACAATAGTAGTGAAATGGATACAAGTGGTTTTGAAGAGAGTTCACAAGCAAATAGATGAAATTCTTAACATACGGAGTAGTGTCTACCTCACCAGTAAATATGATCACTTCATATACGATTCCAACTAGAAAAAAAGGGCTAGTTAATTGCTTGTAGCCAATCCAATAGTATCTTAAATCTGTAATCCAACACACAAATTACGAATAGTAAGCTTTTACCGATCACAAACAATCGTATAGTACTGTAACCGTTTTTCTCTGTTCCAACAGCAGCTTTCACAAATCAAAATAGTAGTTTACATTAAGGATGATAGAAGTTTTTATCAAGTCCTCTGAATTTTGTAGGACGATGAAAAACAAATTGAGGTGAGTAATTTTCGAAAAAGGGATGAAAGATGAAAGAGAGATTGCGACTACTATGATCTTGAAAATGACGGAGGTTGGAGGCCCAACTCCATGCAACCTATCATTAGGAAGAACAGTAGCGACCCATCTCTACTCCGACGCTTTGATTAACTCCTGTCTACACCTTGTAAATGCAGCAAACAAATGCTAAGAAAAGGATTGCGATAATTATTTCGTGAATAAGTGGCTGATGATGATAACTCGTCTTTGTTTTCCCATTCTGCGTAGCGCTGTAACATTAGCGTTTCTACTTTTCGTTTACAATAATTGAATTTCAACTCGAAATTCAAAGGTTACATGAATTTAGAATTTGAGCGTCAAAAATTGAATCAATAACAAGCTCTTCAATTTTTCCTTTATGAGTTGAGCGTTAACTCGAAATTCGATGGTTACATAAATATGGAATTTGTGCGTCGAAAATTGAATCAATAATAAGTAGGATGATAATAATAATAATAATAATAATAATACTTTCAGAAGAATTCCGTAAAAAAATGAAAACAGTGAAAAAAGTTCCAAATTCACTGTTTAAAGCTAGGATAAGATTCTATGGTCTCAACAAAGGAATAAAAATTTCGTCTTTCAGCAATTATCATTTTGAGAAAGAACAACTCAATCTTTAAAATCTACAAGATAGGCTACAGTTTTTTTTTGTTTTGTTTGAAGAGAATCAGATTCAACACAGCTTTCATCATTTTTCTTATGATAATTAGATAACATATCGCAGCATGTAAGTAGGAACATAAACAAGATTTTGTTCAACAAGTTGCAGGTTGTAAACTATAGTTGCTGTGAATTCGCTCCATCAATTTCACTGATTATCCTTTCCCCGTGGAACGTGTTCAGTGTTCAGACTGGCGGAAAATGTTGTGAGTTCCATGTCAACTATCATTTATCACCACTCTGTTGATCTCGAAAAGCTCATCTCCTTTGATGAGAAGGATACTCTACTGTCAACTCTATTCCAGTTGTATCTCATCTTCTATAATAATAATATAATAAAGGGAAGAATCGGCTTATACACGTAAGGAATAGGAAATTCACATCATCACGTCTGAACTACTGGATTGATTAGCTTGTAAGCTTGCATGTAAATTCTCAGTTTACCGAGGATAGTTTTAGGTCTATTTTAAATTCTTCAAGATTTCAGTAGGTCAAGTTTTAAGTTTGTCAGGTTTTTAATTAGACCCTTGTCAAGCACAATTGAATAATAATCTTATCCTCTCACTGGGTTTGTTCGCATTTCAAATAGATTACAGCATGTATATTTCACGGTAAAGGAGAGAAACAAAAATTCATAATTATGATTCCACAATAAATAAATCGAGTTCATTACTTTAATAATGATTGGCCTGATAATACATAAAATGTAGCAACTCTATAATGTAGAATCATATCTTTCAGGGTCAGGAAAAACTATGAGTTATGCTTCAAGCTTTCTCGGCTTTTTATCAACTTATGTAATTAGGGATTACCTGATCTTACTAAACGGAATTCATTCCGCGAAAAAAATATTCTTTTTCCTGCAGCAAACATGCTTATGCCTTGAATAAATCGCTGGAGTAACTAATTTAAATTCATGGGGCGATTAGGGACTTATTTCCTCCTCAAAGCACTCAATCCACCTGATAAGATCTAATGAGTTCCTAATCCTGATTCGAATCATAATTGAGACAATAATAAGACTCTATTTTGGTATAAGCAAGATAGATGAAGGTTTCTTGATTGGATTCTGAAATCAATATTAGGCCTATATGTATCTATCAAGAGTGAAACGACTCTTTTGAAGAGTCAATTTGACAATGACTTTGAGGGATGGATACTAAATACCACTAAATGGTTAATGATGGATGAATAATTGTTGATACCGTACTGCACTATGAAAATGTTAATAACAAATCATAGATTAACGTGTGTTGCAATTATTGAAGTGTTTTATTTATTCTTGAATAGTGTAGAAACACAACACTCCATGTATTCTTGTATTTCGGTTCAAATATCTTCTGAACAATATCAGTTCGCCTCAGATAAAAGGCTCCAGATCTATTAAATGTCATGCATCAATTTATGGATAAGTAGATAATAAATCAATCAAAGGAGAATAATAATTTTCACAAATGGTTCCCAAAAGAATATAACAAATTCATGTATTGTTCTATATTATTCTATTTTCAATAGTTTTGTCAGGCTAATGATTTAATATTTCAAACGAAGTTGTGGTTTTTTATCGTCCAGACCGCAGATAATATTAAGACCTTTCCTAGTGATAGCAGCTAAGCTGAGAACGGAAATCTGAGTGATATCCAATGAAAATAACTTATTGTCCAAAACGACCAAGTCATATTGCTCATTGAAAACAGACCAATTTTATAAATTACCGAAAGTATAAAAGTTTGCAATACTTTATCAATCCAACTTTTCGATATCAATTTCTTAATACAATATGGATCTAGTATTAATATAAAATTCCAAGTTTATTGAGCGAGAGTAGCGAGTTCTCACTGATTACTAGAGCCTCGAATATTTTTCTATTTGTGGGTTTGTATGTATACTCGACGATTACGCTTGATTTGTTTTATCAATGAACTACAAATTTTCAACACTTCTTCGAACCATTTCAACACATCTTTGAATAATTATTATACAGGTCGAGTTCGTTGGCCAAAGAGATTAACTAACTTATTCCTTCGTCCTTTATGAGATATACAATAATATGATGACATTTAAAGAAAGTGTATAGCAAAAAATGTGTACTAATCTATCAGAAGTGCCCACATGAAGGGGGGGACTGCATCCTTAAAAGTTTTGGTGGGGGAAATAAAATTTTCGGAAATAGATCAACAACAAAGCTGGGAAAGAAGATTTCGGTAGTGATCAGAAAGAGAGATTGGCGTACTATGCTTATTTGCTTAGAATGGATCCCAGCAGACAAACAAATAAAATATTCAAAAAAATAAATGGAGGATCCAAAAATTGAACTGGTTCATAGAGTCTAAGAAGGATATGCTAAAAATAAATATAACAGAGGCAGAATTCAGAGCTGGGCTACGGAATCAGCTTAAAGTTATTGTTTTCGCAGAAGAACCCAGAATTGAAACTTGGTCGTTAGAAAGACGAATCGCTCAGAGTGCGAGGATGAAAGAGGATTTGAGGTGAAAGCGGGAGGCCAACGTGAATAATAATAATGATGGCGTTCATGAAAATGGTTAATGGTGAATTATTTTGGTCCTTAGTTGGCCTATTGGCCTATACTCTTAGTAGGCTCTTTTGTATGAGCATATGTGCTTGAAACAAAAAAAATATTTATTTTAGTAGGCCTATTATAAAAATGAAAAAAAAACTAGGATAATTACAACAGAGTTTAGAATGACGACTGACTATATTTTTTGGGTTTATAATTCAAGAAAGGGAGGGAGGCAGCTGATTTGGATTTTTCTCTAATTTAAGAAAAGGGTGTGTGCATGGGCTTGGGGGTGGGCAACCCTTAATTTATCACGACAAATCACAAATCAGATAGTTTATAAATTGCATGGAATAATTAATAAGTCAAAAAATTCATTCTATTCTATCTTGTGTTGTCATTTGAGTATTTGCGTTTGTGTTTCAGATTCGAACAGCCTGGGCCTGACGATGGAGCAGGGCAGCTGGGGCAGTTACAACAACGCCTACTCGCCGGGGCCGGGGCCAGGCCCCACCGCCAACTCTGCCGCCCCCGTGCCCTACTCCTATCCGCCCCCCGCCAACTCAGACCTCGATCCCAACATCACTGCTCATCTACCCACAGGTATGGACACGTATTTTGCATAGATGGCATGATCTTTCATTATTTGTTCATTTACAGAGTAAAAATACTTGTTTATATGATTTGTGATGCGAATATTATGCTCGAATAGTGGGGCCTGGGGCGTACGACACTCTTCGAAATAAGTAGTAGATACAAAATCAATATATTTCAATAACATACTATGATGAATTTATTGTACGGCTACTCGAGTCTATCGCAAAGTAATCGGAAATAATCCTTGAGCCTTATTGGGGCTATTTCATTCCCCCTACTTCAAGGTCTTCCCTCCTTTTCCCATCCGCAGATATATAATAACTTTATTCTCGCAAGAGAAAGCACAAACAATAATTACAGAAAATGTAAAAAATGAAATAATATGATGGAAATAGAAATAAAAATAAAAGGTCTATATCTACTACTATACTTTGGTTACTGAGAAACCAATATGAGAATTGGAATTCTCAGAATTATCAGAATTGGACCAATTCTGGGTCCAAGATTTTAAGATTAGGGCTACTGAAATTTAATAGTGTATTTAATACACTTCGAGGCTACTACACTTAAGACCTGGAGGAGAGACAAAATGTCAGACTTCAAAAAACTAAAAGATTTTTCAGATCAGATCATCTGGAAGGCTTTAGCTTGATATTTATGATCATCTGTCAGATTATTTTTGATCAACTGTCAGATCATCTGAATGCATGATATTTTTGAAATGCACAACTTGGAATTTTCTTTTCTGTGGAAATAACCCTTTGTTCATTCTTGATACTTTCCTTTCTCCCTCATTTACATACTTGTAGATTGTATAATAATAATTATTGTATCCGAATCCTCGGTGCTTACATCGAACAACTCTTATTATAGAGCTGTCAACTATCATATTCTGAGGTGTTCTCATGAGATTCGTGGTTCCACTAAGTACCGTACTCCACCAATTTATTTAATTTCATTTGTTTTTTGTTTTGGTTGTACTCCACGAATTTTCTTTGTTGCCAATTGCACAGGGATGTCAGTGTTATTTTCAATTTCTTTTGGACGAAATGTTTTGGATTGATACTTTTCTTATTGCTACTTTTGATATATCAAATAATCATGTAATTGTTTTGTGAATTTAGTGTGTGATTGCACAGTTGCAGATCACACTTCGTTGGGTGGTGATTACTCGAGCATGTACAAGCCGAGCTGCAGTCCGGCCGAGCAGATGGAAGTGAGCAACATGGCGGTGATGCAGTCACACCATCACCAGGCAGCGCCATCGGGAGGCGGCGGAATGGCCTACGACTCCTACCAGTCGGGGGCGGCAGCCAACAACTACTGGGCACCGCCACCTCCAGCCGCCTCCGCCAACATGCACCACGGCTACCACAACTACTACCCGAGCAACCCGGTCGCCGCCCCCGCACCTGTACAGAACGCCTACCTCAACGCACCGCCCCCGGCCCCCGCGCCACCACCCATGGTGCTCTACCCGTCGCTGTACTCCACCGTCAACCAGAACCAGATCCACCTTCATCTGCACTCCAACGACCTCAAGCCGAGTGACCCCTACACCGATGACGTCACCGCCATTGTCGCCTCTAACAACGTCACCATCAGCTCGGCCGGCGGATCCCGGCAGATCGAGATCGGCATCCGTCACAACCAGCTCACCGACGACCAACTCATATCCAGGTACAACGAGCGCCAGCACGGCGACCCCTCTGTTTGGAGACCCTACTGAGGTGTCGCTAGAACTCAACTTGGCGCTTCATAATCGACGGTTATTTGTACGGCTTACCGAATGCCATCAACAATCTCACCAATGGTAGGATTGATTCCATTGTTAAATATCAAAAATACTATGTGATACCGGAATCTTGAATTAGCCAACCAGCTATCCATTGTTAAATATCAAAAATACCTGTGTGATACCAGAATCTTGATTTAGCTAATCAGCTATCCATTGTTAAATATCAAAAATACTTGTGTGATACTGGAATCGTGAATTAGCTAATCATAATTAGGCCTATAGAGGTGATCTTTGCTAATCAGCAAAGAGGTGATCCCGTTTTCCGTTTTCAGCTTGGTGCAACCCTGCTTCTGTCATTATTTTGTTAATTTCACGTCAATATTGTCTTTGATTGGCGAAATTATGAAATAATATATATAGTGATGTAGATTAGGGGAAAATTGTTCCTTTCCCTGTATCCAATTCCCATCGCTTCCCCTCGAAACTAATTCGAAGCACAAAATACGAGAGATAAGAATCCTATATTTTTGAAGAACCTTCTGAATAGATAGAAATGAGTTATTATATCATGTTATGTTGAGTACCAATTGCAAAACTATAGACTCAATATTCTCATTAATGCAAAAGATAAAGTTTGAAAGTTTCTAAACACTGGACTTTTTATACTACCTAACTTATAGTACCGGTATTTTGTCTATAAGTGGTGAATCTTAATATTATGATGGATCGATGCTATTGGAATGGCTTTGTCAATACAGATAAAATATCTTTGAGTACTGTTATTTGATGATGCAGTATTTTATTTATTTTGATGCATAATTTTTTATTTTGGGAAAAATTACAATATTATTGAGCATAATGTGCGAGGGACGTTGTATAAAGAGACCCTGAAAATCTATAACAGAACATTTAAAATAAAGAACCGTTTAGAAATCGGATTGACTTTGAAACTTTTGATACAGTGTGACTTCGAGTTTACAGCTGACAGCCTTGAATATCGTCTCTATCTTCTTCCAAATACAAAAATCATGTAATTATAAAATTTATCAGCAATGGAAACTTCTGAAACCTGCATATGAGTCAATGTAATTGTTTGACAAATGCTTTTCCCAAAGATCGAAAGTTAGAGTAGCATTGATTGATATTGAATGCAATATAAAAATAAGCTTACTCTTTGAAAAATTTATAAGCTATAAATATAAAACATTTTCTCTGCTCTTTATTTTAATTGATACTATTGTACTCTAATACAAATAAACAAGAGAAAAGAATAATCAGGAAAAACTATAACGTTCTAGAATAAACCCCTTTCAGCCTGCTTACACAAAAGTAAATATTATCCTAATTGATAGATGATAATGTTTACATGATTTATGTGATTCATTGAAAGATTTTCCCATGGCGAAATGACTTAAATATTGCAATAAATAAAATTGCATCACTACTTGCATCAAAGTAGCTTAGATTTTGTAAATATGTACAGACCAAAACTGTAGACGATTTAAGTTATTGTTTTAAATATAATTTATGGTATTATAATTCTTCAATTTGACTTCATGAAAAATCAACTACCTAGTGTACAAAAATATTATTGTACCTCCGTTCTTACTTGATTATTTTTGAGTTAGAGATATTAACCCAAGCTCAATAGTAATATTGAAGGATGAAATGAGTTGAATTTCCTTTTTTTAGTAAGCCAAAAATTATTGATCACTGTTTGTAGATAGCGAACAGATGAACAAATCAATAAATTGCTATGTAAGATATTATCCTATTTTTCTACAGCGATTTCTTGTTAAAAATTCCAGTCACACATATCTGATGTGATTATCTCTATAAAGGGTTTCTGGAAATCAATTTCTACAAACAAAAATTTCGCGTAATTCTATTGACAATAAGAAACCAGATTGATGTAGTTATTCCTAAT
This sequence comes from Nilaparvata lugens, assembly GCF_014356525.2. NCBI lineage: Eukaryota > Metazoa > Arthropoda > Insecta > Hemiptera > Delphacidae > Nilaparvata > Nilaparvata lugens. Next base: position 16,364,181 of record NC_052504.1, read on the forward strand.
GTATGCTACTGAAATATAAATACCAATGTACGCCTACTGTAAGGTTTTCTTCATGGGGTCACTACCTATAGAATGTAAATTCAATGTGCTACTGTAAATAGAATAAAACTGTTATGCTTGTAAAACTGCGTTTTATTCAGATTTTGTTACTTGTTTATTTACTGATAACCTGATGATTTCGTTTTTATACTTTAGTTTTAGCGAGTCGCCAATAGAAATTGAATAAAATAATATTTTTCACAGGAGATGATGAAGATAACCTTTGTAATATCTATGATACATTTTGGATGGTAACATTGGAGAACCGTATTTGGTTGAGGATTGAGACCGGTCTTGAAATAATACTTTTAAAATTTGAAATGGATCGGATTAAATCAAAATATTACTTTATTCCATAATACGAGCAACATCAATATTATACAATCTTATCAACATTACCGTAGCGCAATACCCCTACGAAGACTATACGTCTATGTGTAGGGGTGAGCAGAGATTGAGCTCATATGCCCAGTTTCACTAAGCTCGGTCAAGACATTTGAACATGGTCAAATCACCTACGATTTACAGCGATAGTGCACTGAAACATATGATTTCTATGGCGATAGCTCCTATCTATAATATTCCAGTGCTCACATTGTCAATGCTCAAATGTATTTAACGAGCTTGGTGAAACTGAGCATACAGTTAGTTTCAGTTCACAGAATATAATTCCAGCACGTGTCAGAGTACAACAGTCAACCGGCTGTCAACAAATAATAGCACACTAAAATATATCTGGCGACAAAGAATTAATTTTCATGTAGGCTACAAACCAGACTATATATTACAGGAGAGACATAATGTGGCTAATAATATTTTGTAGATGATTCTAATGCAGTAGTTGGCTCATTGGCTGACAGCTGCGGTCTGTCTGCCTGTGGTCGAGGCAAAAGCATAAAAATATCAGAGCGGAAAATGTATCAGTTCCATTCACTCAGTGTACCAGTGAAAATTATTTTCATTCTTTTTATCCTTGCTCGTCAATTGGAGAATGAACGGGAAAGAGAGGAGGGGGAGTGAGGAGGAGTAGGAGGAGGAGGAGGAGGAGGAGGAGGAGGAGGAGGAGAAGGGATCATGGCCCAGCTGACTGACCACCATGACATCAATGTCACAAATGCAAGGTGAGCTAATTTACTCGCCGTTCACTTCATAAAGCCACTAATTCTATTTAAGACTTACACATCCTGTAATATCAAATTCAATCTTGCCTTTTATGCCATTCAACCATTCATTCTATTTATAAGAGAATATTTTTATGACGAAAAAAATGTTTAAAACGTTTGTGAAGACGAAGAACTCAACCATTCATTCTAATCATAAGAGAATATTTTTGATCACTACAAAAAATGTTGAGAACATGTGTGGAGACGAAGAACTTCTACGTATGAGCAGAGAAAACTCCTATAATCCTTGTAATTCTGTGGTATGAGATACTTCTAACCCAAGAAATTTCCTGCTACAGACTATACCTAGGTCTTAGATCCACAAGGTTTGGTTTTATTTTCACACTATCAATATAAGAATTTTAGAATTGATATGTTTTACAGAAATACAAGAAATATATATTTGATAAATACTATGATCTATCCGGGTTTCATTTCCTTATTTTTTGTCGTGAACTACTTATACTTATTCACAGAATATGACTGGAATCATAGACCAGAATCAGTGAATCAGAATTGAACAGTGAATTAGAGCAGAAAATGCGGAATCCATCTAGCCTGGAATCTGGATAATCTAAAAAACCCAAATCAATGGAGCAAGGATTGACCGACAGCTTCAGTCAAAAACGAAGATCATTAGTTTAGTAGTGTAAAGAATGACTCTACATGGAATTTCAAATATGTGTGGACTGGAGAAATGGAAATACAAGTTATGCAATCAATATATTTATTAATTTTCAAAAAAAGGCAGATGTACAAATAAAAAATTATCTCAATCACATTTTTGAGATAGCATAAATTTTCCATCAATGTGAACTTTTTAGGCTAAAACGTTCAACTGAAATTCATTAAACCTTTCTAAATGAATATAGATAATATTCTAAATGTTGTAAACTATTCCATAAGATAGCAACTTATTTTTCATAATGATTGTTATAGTCAGTTTTCACATTTTACAAAGATGAAACGGAACAGATCTTGATTCAAAATGGGGTGAAGTAACAGATCAGGAAGATTTACAAAAATATTAGTTAATTTTTCTTTTTCTATTGACATGTTTATTATACCTAGTTTTTCAAACTTGCTGCCGGCGCACAAGTTGTTCTTTGCAGGTAGTGCAATATTGTAATTGAGAATATTTATTTTATTAATTTGTATATAATTTTTATGGCAAATAAATGAATTTGAATTCAATAATGGAAAATTATTCAATTACAACTTGAATGGATGGCGAGTGTCAGGCGACACTATGAATGAAGAAAGCTGATTGCTTCAAAATATGAGACTATTACTCCGCTATACCTAAATTCTGTCAAATAAATTCAAACAGGTTTTATTTGTAAAGTGTTTTCTAACTTGAATCAAGAGATATGTGAGCTTCTGTACCACATTCTAAATTTCAATTTATTCAGCTCCAAAGCTGGTTATGAATGACATATTCTTGAAAAATAAATTGAGAAGATATACTTCCTGGTCCCCTTAAAATTTCATTAGTTCCGAATGATAGTTATTTGGGAATTTCAAGAACATTTAGACATTACAATTAAATTTCATGAGAAATTGACTGAAGATTCTCAATTCATAATATTTGTTATGGGAAGGAATTTTAAGAGTGTTCCGAGATGTTAACTTGGTAAAATTTAAAGGATAAATATCTAATTTTTCTACATATGTATTTAATATGAACATCCATTTAAGGTTTTCATCAATTATAATTCCCAAATACTTAGTATTATTGACTTTTTTAATGGTGGGACAATCACAATTACCCAAGTTTAAATTGCACTGAGAATGGAGTCTCAAATCTTGATTCTCGTTGGGCTGTCCTACTCTATTTGCCGAGAAAGTTATGTAATTCGTTTTTTCAATATTTAAACTTAAGGTATTCTTATCTAACCACTTCTTAATTAAAAGCATATTATTTTCAGCTATAGTATGAACTTCATTCCATGAATTTCCGTGAAAAATAGCTGCAGTATCATCTGCAAAGGATATCACAGTTGAGTTTAGAAGTCTTAAATTTAAAAAGTCATTTACATAGAGTATGAAAAGGATGGGAGAAAGTACAGTACCTTGAGGAAGACCATAAGAAGTTAAGTTAGTTACACTAGATTGATCATTTATGGTTAGGGACTGGGTTCTATTACTCAGATAGCTTTTGAACAATTTAAGCGAGATTCCTCTGAAACCATAGGACTCCAGTTTATTGAACAAAGTATTATGAGGTATTGTATCAAAAGCTTTGCGAATATCCAGGAAGACCGCAATAGTTTTCTTATTGGAGTTTATTTTATCAGATAAAGTATTGATGAATTTTATTAGAGCGTCAGATGTACTTTTACCATTTTGGAAACCGAATTGGTTCTTGTTGATTATTTTGTTAAGATTCAAGAAAGAAACAACTCTTGACTTTATTAGTTTCTCCATTATTTTAGCAAGGTTGCTGATAAGACTAATCGGTCTATAATTACAGGGATTAGTCGGGTCACCTTGTTTGAATAGAGGTTTTATTTTGGCTGATTTGAGGTGCTCGGGAAAATATCCCTCCTCAAAGCATCTATTAAAAATGAAAGCGAGAGGTTGAGATATAAAATGGCTATTTTCTTCAGCGTAATATTACCTAGACCATCAATACCAGGACTGCAGTTGTTCTTTAGATTTTAATAGTTGCCTCAACTTCAACTGGGCACGTTGGTCTCATAAAAAACGTGTTATCGATCTGTATTGCAGGAAATCGATCACCAGTATTATCAGGGATATTGATAGTTTGAGCTTGTAATTTACCCACATTTGTGAAATAATTGTTGAGGGAGTGAGCATCAAGTTCAGTACTCTTTTCCTTGATACTGGCCTCACCTATAACCTCGTTTATGCACTTCCACAACTTCATGCTGTTTTTATTACAATTTCAATTTTCCCTTTATAGTAGACTTCCTTTGCATGATTTATGATCTTATTCAAACCATTACGATAAGCCTTATATTCATTCTTTAAGATATTGTTATTAGGATCTCTTCTGAGTCTAGAATGCATTTTGTCCCGCGTGATTATTGATCTTATGATGCCTTCAGATATCCAGGGCTTCAGGGGACGAAGTCTGTTAGGTATCACTTTTACCTTCTTGCATTGATTGATGAGACTGGTCAAACGATCGACAAATTTATCCATAATAGTGTCAATGCTTCCATTCACGGTATAGATTTCTCCCCAATCTTCATTCCTTATGCGTTCCAATAGTGCATGATAGTTGGTTCTAGTTAATGTGTTATCAATACGTTTCTATTATCCTTATTGATAGGGACCTTCACCAAGTTCAGTACAACCGCGTAGTGGTCAGTTATGGTTGTCCTAAATATAACTCCTTTAGTGGACATAGAATGGTTGCCTGAATTTTTATAAAAAATGTGGTCAATGCAAGAATTTGTTGTGGTTGTTACTCGGGTATCACCATTTATGTAAGACTTATAGCCATTACTATTGAAAATATGCAGATAATCTTGAACAGGAACACTAGTTGAATGTGTATTTATATTCATGTCTCCCGCCACACATACATTTATTCCATTAGGAATTTTACTGATTTCATTACTCAGACTATTAAGAAAATTATCAATATTTTGATTACTTGGTGATCTATAAACCCCAATCACCTTCACAATAAAATCATCAATTCTTAAGTCAGCACTAACTACATTGGCATCAGAGATATCGAGTGAAACTTCATTGAATCTTATGCAATCTTTTATGTACATGCATAATCCATCACATTTATTCTGTTTAGTGTACTTATTTATTGCCGTATATCCAGGAATGTTGAAAATGAACGGCATATCTGCAGTCAACCAGGTCTCAGTTAATATTATAATGTGAATATCAGTTTTCAATTCATTGAGGCAGCAAATAAACTGATCGAAATTAGCATTCAAACTACGTATATTCATAGACATAATGTTTAAACACTCAGCATCTTTATTTCTGTCCTCGTGAAAGTGATAGTTCAAATAATCGTCGATTACATCTGTTTCATTTTCTGTTTCTAAAATATTAAGAACTTCTTCAGTATCACTCATAACTTATATCATCAGGTCCACTTCTCTTTTCCTTGTTCCATTTAACAAGCCCCTCACTATCTATGAATTTAAGTTTCTTAATTAGTTTGTCCACAGCATCATCTACCAGACTGGTTGTTAAATACCTGAAAGTTTTATTTTTATATATTTTAGCATTTTCGTTATCAGTGTTTTGAAGTAGGTCCGTAATTCAATCATAGAGTTTATGAATGCTTCACGTTTATTATTACCTTCGAAGAATCCCACAGGGTACTCAACTCCGGACTATCAGATAGCTTAGTTATATTAAGAAAATTGATTTCACAATAACCTCGATAATAAAAAATAAACTTCAAATCTCTAGCTCCTATGACAGTACTCAAGAGATCAAAATAAGTTTCACCCAGATTGTTAAAAGAATCAATTCCTACAATCAAAGGGTAATTGAATTTACTCCAATCATTATTCTATTCAAAAGATCAATAAGTATCCCATTTTCACCATCATTTAATATGAAAATAGGAATCTTCTTATCAGAAAACAAAACTCGTATACAATTTGAATCCAGTAACACATTCAGGTGATTCCATTCTTCAAGAGAGAAATATTTTTATTTCTAAGCAGAGAGAGACCTTGGATGTTTTAATATTATTTCCTATTTTTGTAAAAGATATCATAACATCAACCCTCTCACCAAAATTATAAACTAGACTTATCTTACTTTTATCAGTATTAGTTGTTACGTAGAAACTGTCAATTTTGTTAAGGATGGAATTTAAAGTAATCATTTTGTGTTGGGTTGATTGCTTGATTTTACTATCACTATTATTTTTATTTATCCTCAGTATATTAAATATTTTTCTTTCAGATTCCATAATCAGTTCTATCAATTATTGTTGTAGCGCTTTTTGATAGGAAGGGCACTCTCTGTCACCTACTTTGTGATCGAAAGCTTTTTATCATTGCGGCAATTTAAACATGAGGGCTTTTGTCTCTATTAGGGCATTCTTTAACATCATGTCTGTAGTGGAACAGTGAGCAAGGTGTTTTGTGCTTGAGTGCAATGCTTACTGATAAGTCCAATTTTTTGGCACTTGAAGCAACGAGAGACAGCAACATAGTCTCCAACTCGGCACACCCTCCAATCAATACCAATCCGCGATTTGTTAATAAATTCTTTTCTTAATTCACCAGTGCACTCCACTACCCAGTGCACGGTGTTTTTGTTTTTCGGTCCTATTTTAAAAATATCTCAAGTACCTATTCCTCTGTTTTTCTTCTTCCCCCCATTTCTCCCTTCTTTTTTTCCTCATTACTTCTCTTCTCTTCTTTGCCTGCCTATTACATGGGAAACCATAGTTGGCTAGGTATCTTCCTCTCTTTTTTTTTTCTCTTCTCCAAACACCCCAAACATTAAGCCCATGGTTTTTTATATTTGTAACATTTTATCGTGTTTTATTTGTTTCGTAAATCTTTGTAATTTTGTTTTGTCTTGTTTTTTGTGTGTTTAATAAATAATAAATAAATTGAAAAAAAAAAAATTAGTTTAGCAGTGTAAAGAATGACTCTACATAGAATTTCAAATATGTGTGGACTGGAGAAATGGAAATACAAGTTATGCAATCAATATATTTATTAATTTTCAAAAAAAAGGCAGATGTACAAATAAAAAATTATCTCAATCACATTTTTGAGATAGCATAAATTTCTCATCAATATGAACTTTTTAGGCTAAAACGTTCAACTGAAATTCATTAAACCTTTCTAAATGAATATAGATAATATTCTAAATGTTGTAAACTATTCCATAAGATAGCAAATTATTTTTCATAATGTTATAGTCAGTTTTCACATTTTACAAAGATTAAACGGAACAGATCTTGTTTCAAAATGGGGTAAAGTAACAACAGATCAGGAAGATTTACAAAAATATTAGTTAATTTTTCTTTTTCTATTGACATGTTTATCATACCTAGTTTTTCAAACTTACTGCCGGCGCACAAGTTGTTCTTTGCAGGTAGTGCAATATTGTAATTGAGAATATTTATTTTATTAATTTGTATATAATTTTTATGGCAAATAAATGAATTTGAATTCAATAATGGAAAATTATTCAATTACAACTTGAATGGATGGCGAGTGTCAGGCGACACTATTAATGAAGAAAGCTGATTGCTTCAAAATATGAGACTATTACTCCGCTATACCTAATTTCTGTCAAATAAATTCAAACAGGTTTTATTTGTAAAGTGTTTTCAACTTGAATCAAGAGATATGTGAGCTTCTGTACCACATTCTAAATTTCAAGTTATTCAGCTCCAAAGCTGGTTATGAATGACATATTCTTGAAAAATAAATTGAGAAGATATACTTCCTGGTCCCCTTAAAATTTCATTAGTTCCGAATGATAGTTATTTGGGAATTTCAAGAACATTTAGACATTACAATTAAATTTCATGAGAAATTGACTGAAGATTCTCAATTCATAATATTTGTTATGGGAAGGACTTGTTATTTCAAGGGTGTTCTGAGATGTAAATTTGGAAATATGGAGCACTTACAGAGGAAAATTTAGGTCTAATGCTACAATAAATCAAATTTTTTATACTAAATATGGTCTATTATACTTGGTGATCTCTCTTCAATAATTTCCAGACAATCAGTGTAGAATAAATTTTGTGAAGGCTCAAGATACACGAATCTAACTATTAACATTTTCAATGTACATTCTGGTTCAAATTTTACATTTCATGTAAAAATATATTTGCTACTTGAATTATAACATCACAAAATATATTCTATTATTATCAAATTTATTTTCCACAACGATAATATTGTGCTACATTTCATTTAATAATTGATTTGTAAATAAAATGCAATTCATAATTCCCATATGATTTGATTGCAATAAGAGCAATAGAGAATACATTATTTATTTTATCTATCCAAATAAAGTGATGATTCTGATTAAAAAACTCTCTTTTGCTCTACTATAGGCTACTACTAAGTATTACTACAAATAATTAATGTTAGTATTTAATAAAAATCTAAGCAGTCTGTTATGAAATAATAAATACCAGATAGGCTACTACACACTATCCCAAGAATGAATTCAAATTAACAATGGATGTTATTAGTATGAATAGTACGATGACTTAACGACTCATGGTTACACATGCATAGACATCGATTGTATACGTTAATATTACAATAATTCTTGTAGTAAGCTATTAACAAATTAATACTGGTTATTATTGTACATCTTCCAAGTCATAGTTAACATTTGAATATTATCAATATTTTCAATTATTCTAGCAACACCGAATAATCTAATATACTTAGTGTGAATGGGCTGTGCGAATGAGAAAAATACACTATCATTTAAAATTGACTATAGAGTTATCTTTATAGAGTTGGAAAGATTTTTAATAGTGGTCTAAAGATGAGGAAAGGACAAAATACTGATTGGAGAGAGGATTTTCATCAGTTATGACAAAAGAAGATGATTTTCAGAGAAGAAAACAGGAAAATGAATTAAAATAACAGGAAAACTCACAGTTTCAATTTTTGAAACATTAATTACTCGTGATAAATGCATTATTTGATCTTGACTCTCGGAAGCTCTGCATTCAAAGGCACCTGGAGAGGAAAGATTTTGAAAAATGCTGATTGGATTCACAATAGACAAAACTATTCTATCATTACTGAAAGGACTCGAAAACTAATTAAACGCGCATGGTGTTGTTTTATTCTTTTTATAAGATCCTAGATTGATAATAGTAGAGGTATTAAAGTATTTTACAGCGGTGAGAAAAATTGGAAGGTGGAAAGTATTTCTATTATTTAGATGATTTCAAGTTTTTTTATGATTTTTCCTGTTTGTTGATATTTATGCTAGGATGGTATATAGAAGAGGAAAATCAATCATATTTAAAATACACTCATGATAATTGAGAATCAAATGTTACTAGAAGGATTAATGTAAGCACGTAAGTGGCACTGAGCCTTGAAAGACGTTTGGTAATACTGTAATTGCAAAAATTAATAATATACATTGAAGTTCCAATTTGAGACTACCTTACTGTATTAAAAAAATATCATCTAATAAAATGAACTCAATGGTATAATAATAGTACTTTTACAACTGACAAACACGTAATTTCAATTTCTATGATTATCATCAAAAACATAAATACATTATTTAAAGTTGAGAACTTGACTAAATTGAACTTGAAATTTAAATATTTGAAATCATAAAATGAAAAATATAAGTATAATATTAGAGGTAGAAATCTTGAATTTTTTAATGAAAATTATTTCAAACGGTTTAGTTATTGTAAATGTTTATATGATTATCTTGAGTTTTGTTCTAGAATGAATGTACTTTGTGATAATAATTTCTAATTAGATAATAATTATTAATTATGACCTGATATAACCCAGTTGAATGATTCGCACTCATCTAAGCAATATCTACTCTCACCTTTATTCTAAGTTCACTTGTATCTTTAGATATTTGCACATTGAATCTGTTGATATTCATCATATTATGAAGTAATATTTCATATTATTCTTCATAGTCCACAATAAAGTTTGATAAAAATTAAAATAGATCTATATTTTTCGTAAACACGTTGTGATTAAACTTAATATAAAATAAGACTTGGATAGCCATCTTAAGTAGTAAAAAAATTGCAACACAATGCTTTCCATTCCTGAGAAAAAGACCAATCCTTGTTTAAGAATGGTGTTTCTTTTCAATATTTGAAGAAAATTTCAAATAATATTTAATAGTTAAAATATTGTCATTTTTGACACAATATTATATATTTATGATAATACTACTGCATAACACTTATACACATATAGCACCTAGAGAGACACACACAACAAAGGGGTTTTAAAAAATGACAAGGGTATTACAATTAATAATAGGCTAATATAACCCTATTATTATAATATAATAAGGCTATTCTTGGAATAAAAATATAATTCATCAATCATGAAAATAATGATCCACATCAGTATGACTAGTTCTATGACTAGTTGATTGATGAATGTTCACTGTAAAGCCGTGTCCACACTGAGCAAATGTTCGACAATCGTTTTTTGAAACAGTTTGGGCAAATTTAATTTTGTTTGACAAACAATGTTTGCTAGTGGCCACTGTAAACGCGTCACCAAACAAAATATTTGCAAGTGGGGAGAACAGGTTTTATGTTTTACAGCAAACGCTGAAAATGTTTGGAAAAACAAACTAAAATATTTTTAGTTCGACAAACAATGATTGTCCAACTTTTTAAAATGTTTGTCCCTGAGCCCCTCAACAAACATGTTCGCCGAACATGTATGTCGAACATTTGTTAGTGTGGACACGGCTTTACACTATATACTAAATTGAGACCGAAGTACGTGTTAACGGCACCATTGAATGAAACATTGTTAGTATTAATAATGATCCATGAGTTATGCATCTGAATACTAAAAAATACATTTAATAATATATTAGTGGAATGGTAATTTTATGTTCAATTGACCGGGGAACCACCGGTCACAATGTGACTGATATGTGGGAATCTACCTTTAACCCTCATCACTGTATAGACTGTATACTTTTTATAGAGTCTTCAGCAAATGCTGCTCATAACTCCTATCCTTACAGTGTATTTTAATATCCGTGGTATGTCTCAATAAATTATTTTATATTAAAACTAGTAATCATAATCGCCATTACCTTTACCATAAATATTACTATTACCATAAATAATCATCGCTATCGAGGAATCGTTCTTTCATTTCCAAAATACATTTTATTAATTTAACACACTAGTAACAATATTGTACGATAGTGTTTAAACATTGCTACTATTTAGTCTCTAACAATTTGCCATCTCATCATCATCATCATCATCGTCCTCGTAATATTAGGTTCATAATTGCCATTATCAGTGACCGGTACAGTGAACATATGATTTCCATGAGGTATTATGGAACTATTCCCACTCAGCGCAGCCGAGCTAGTATTTTAATTTTGATTAAAATTCAACAGATTTTTTATGCAACCGAGCATTAATCTACAATGTAGGTATTAAAGAAAAGAGCTGGCCTATACACGTACGGGATAATTCATAAATGACGCATCATCATTTAACTACTGGACTGATCAAATTGATTAAAGAGTTTGTTTTATTTTCATATAATCAAGTGAAATTAAGTTTAATATAAATAATGAATAATTTTTAAATGTTGATATTTTTGTTGTATTTATTGAGGAAGTAAATTTGATTTGATTAACTTGAAATTTTGAATATAGATTCTTAATTTACCGAGGATTGTTATAGGACCATTTCTTCAATTCTTCAAGATTTAAGTACGTGAAGTTTTCAGTTTATCAATTTTTTAATTGTACCCTTGCGGAGCACGGGTTACCATCTAGTATTACATAAGACATACCGGTATCAGCTATCCTCTAAAGTAGGCAATGCCAAGGCAGAGTTGTTGTCCTAACTTACCCCACTGCCATTATAACGTGAACCTCACTATAGTTTTTTGCAATATTGTGTGTATAACCATAGCATAGCCACCAATAATACAAGGCCCCGGCCTACGATATTGCAACGTCGCAGTGTAGGCCTAGAATCTAATATATGATTGGTGGAAAAGATTTTAAAAAATACCAGCTAATGCGAACACACTAAACTTATAATTTATTATATACTTAGATTATCTATAATATATTATTATTATTGTTACTATTATTTGGCTACACAATTACCAGCGAGTTTTTATATTATTTCTAAGTTCTGGCTGGCTGAAATTCTATTTTTCTCATTGTTGACACTGCCGCCTGCCTCAGCGATGAAATGTTTTATCAAGATAGTGTGAAACAATCCTTCTTTCTATTTTTCTTCTTCTTTTTCATACTTTTCAGTTGATTTTTCTTATTCAACAAACTTTGTAAAGTTATTTTTTAGTTTATACTTTCTTGTTTTTATTACATTACATATTGTCTTTTTCTTTATTTATTTCGAACTTCGAATGTCATAAAAATTCCTAGTAAACTTACCTAATTATGTTCTTAATATTGTTTTTGTGATTGGGCACCCGCCGAAAAACCTACAGGTTTGGCAGGACCCTAAATTGTTTTTTTTTGAAATTGTGAATAAAATTTGATTTGATTTGATTTGATCATTTCACCAATCACGTATTAGATTGTAGACCTACACTGCGACGTTGCATCATCGTAGGCCGCGGCCTTGTATTAGAGGTGGCTGTGGTATAACCCATTTGTTTAAACATGTTATCGGATGGGCAAGTTAAACTGTCGGTCCCGGCTGAAGTATGACAGTCGTAAGGCCTATTGACGGCTAAAATGATATATTCAGGCGAGGTGGAACTTCCGTCAGGGACTCCCCAATAATAAAACCCATACGAATATTATTATTTGTTTACACTGTAAAATGATTATTATGAATGGAAATAATAATTTCAATTTCAACATGCCTCGTCGCTGTAGTGGTGAAAACAATGCATTGTTCTATTGCGGACTGAACCCATAGATGGTGGCGACACGGTGGAAGAAGTCGGCAAGGGCGTGCTTGAGTGCGGCGTGTGTGGCATGCGCGGTTAGTGCGCGTACTCCTTGCGCGAGCACAGGCAGCAGTGTGCGACACCGTTCGTCGTCCAGTTGCGACAGCAGGTCGAACACCGACACCAGCATCTCCGCCCACACTGCGATGTGTGCCTCGCTGTCCTGTCAACAACAGACAAACAATGTGTGCAAAATAATCTTGGAGAAAACATCATTCATTTATACTTTTGTAAACACTGTTTTAGTTGTCAAATCCACTTTAATTAATTCAATCACAGGAATGCAGTTTGGTGTTAAAACCAACACATAGTTGTAGTACTAACACTCCAGTACAAACCGTTCTACATGATAAAAACTAACACTTCAGTTGTAGTACTGATGCCCCTTCTAACTTAAACATTTACAAGATATACTTGGCCACCATTTTATATTTTATGTTAAAGTTAGAAGATTAAAGAACCACAATAATAATTACCTATTTATATACAGTCTAATAATTGGTGGAGAATATACTGTAATGTTGAAATTACTGAATACGAATAACATCAATCAAGAAAAAATTGATAATTTTATAAACTTTGAGTAGTCTTGGATGAAATTGAATGTTTCAAAGGAATGTTAATAATAATTGAGAACAACTATTCAATTGTTGGAAAAAATTGAACATGAAAATGTTGCGCTTACCTTGTAAAAGCTATTCTTCCGCTGCTGCTCAATCTCAGGAGGCAAGGGCTCAGAGGGAGTGGTGTCGACCGAATTGGTCTTGCGCAGAGTGGAGAACGGATTGCGCCGGGCCGGCATCGCACTCGCACACATCTGCTGCTTCCTTCGCTTGTACTCGTCCACCAGGTTATCCATCTCACTCCCACAACCGTTGTCCTCGTAGCTCTTCGGCTCCACACTCTCCTCGCTGCGACCGGCGTCCGCCTCACTCTCGTGGTACTGGTTGGCAAAGTCGGATAGCAGGAACGGTCGGGTTGGCTTGGATGTTGTCACCTCAGTTTCCCCATCATTCTGTGTAACCGACTCTTTCTCATTCACTTCCTCTTTTGCCTTCTCTGCGACAATCTTCTCGTCGTCTGTGGCGCAACTGGCATCCAAATCTTTCTTCACAACAGTGATTGGTATCTCTTTCAGTTGTAAGTCGGGAAAATCGTCAGTCTGTGCGATCAGGAAGAAAATCGGCTGATCCGATATCCTGTCAACAGCCGAATGCTGTCCATCCTTGTCCAAAACTATATCTATGTAGGTATCGCAAAGGTTATCAAAACTCTGTCTAAGTCGCTTCAAGAATGTCGACATATCATTATAGTTATAATCCTCGTTAGCCAAAGTTTTCTGCATTATCCCATTATCCTTCACTTTTTGTTTACAACTTTCTTTCGAACCTTTCACACTCTCAATCGACTCATCATCCTCCATTATCTTCTTCACATTATCGAGTGTAGCTCCAGATTTACCCACTTTATGCAAACATAGGTCAAACAGTGTAACCACTTTCAATGTCCAAGCAGCTCCTGCTTGTCTGTAGAGATTTGCAGCCCTGTCTAGGCCGGCTACCTTTTGAACAAGGAATTTGAGGCCGGGACGAGAGTCGAACTCAATGGCTCCCTCGTAGGACATGTCCAGACAGGAGAGCAGCGTCTGGATGTGGCCTTGGGCCATGCACATCATCAGACCAGGCAGGTTGTCATCCTTGTTTGACGCCGAGTGACTTTCACTGGGAGTCATAGCTGGTGCTTGCAGCAGGACATTGGCCAAGCTGCAACAAAACAAAAAAAAACTTCACAATGGTTCCTTCTAGAATTTAAAATTACACTGATTAAAGTTAATTGTGATGAAGGAAGATAATAGAATTCTGAAAAAATCATAGGATACTATTGCCTTAACTGCATTCATGAACGTATTATTTTGTCATTTAAACACAGACATGCAGTCATTTATATGAGTAATAAACGATTTGTTTATTTAAAGACTGAAGTACTTACGAATTTCATGAATTCAACAGACTATTGAATCAAGGGAACCCCTTTACAGGGCTGTGTGATTGGAAATGTTGCTTTACTATGACTAGTGAGAATTCATTCATGAAATTTATAGATTTTCTCATTGTATTTAATTTATCTTAAGATATTATCTTCCATAATGAAGAGGTCACATATCACTTCTGTGGAAATTGAGTTATAAAAACGACATGGAATAAATACCAGCTTTTTTAGCTGGGATTAAAGAACCACAATAATAATTACCTATTTCTATACAGTCTAATCATTGGTGGAGAATATACTGTAATGTTGAAATTACTGATACGAATAGAATTTATCAAGAAAAATTGATATTTTATAAACTTTGATTAGTCTTGGATGAAATTGAATGTTTCAAAGGAATGTTGATAATTGAGAACTATTCAATTGTTGGAAAAATTGAACATGAAAATGTTGTGCTTACCTTGTAAAAGCTATTCTTCCGCTGCTGCTCAATCTCAGGAGGCAAGGGCTCAGAGGGAGTGGTGTCGACCGAATTGGTCTTGCGCAGAGTGGGAACGGATTACGCCGGGCCGGCATCGCACTCGCGCACATCTGCTGCTTCCTTCGCTTGTACTCGTCCACCAAGTTATCCATCTCACTCCCACCACCGTTGTCTTCGTAGCTCTTCGGCTCCACACTCTCCTCGCTGCGACCTGCGTCCACCTCACTCTCGTGGTACTGGTTGGCAAAGTCGGATAGCAGGAACGGTCGGGCTGGCTTAGATGTTGTCACCTCAGTTTCCCCATCATTCTGTGTAACCGACTCTTTCTCATTCACCTCCTCTTGCCTTCTCTGCAACAATCTTCTCATCGTCTGTGGCGCAACTGGCATCCAAATCTTTCTTCACAACAGTGATTGGTATCTCTTTCAGTTGTAAGTCGGGGAAATCGTCAGTCTGTGCGATCAGGAAGAAAATCGGCTGATCCGATATCCTGTCAACAGCCGAATGCTGTCCATCCTTGTCCCAACTATGTCTATGTAGGTATCGCAAGGTTATCAAAACTCTGTCCTAAGTCGCTTCAAGAATGTCGACATATCATTATAGTTATAATCCTCGTTAGCCAAGTTTTCTGCATTATCCCATTATCCTTCACTTTTTGTTTACAACTTTCTTTCGAACCTTTCACACTCTCAATCGACTCACATCCTCCATTATCTTCTTCACATTATCGAGTGTAGCTCCAGATTTACCCACTTTATGCAAACATAGGTCAAAGTGTCACCACTTTCAATGTCCAGCAGCTCCTGCTTGTCTGTAGAGATTTGCAGCCCTATCAAGGCCGGCTACTTTTTGAACTAGGATTGAGGCCGGGACGAGAGTCGAATTCAATGGCTCCCTCGTAGGACATGTCCAGACAGGAGAGCAGCGTCTGGATGTGGCCTTGAGCCATGCACATCATCAGACCAGGCAGGTTGTCGTCCTTGTTTGAAGCTGAGTGACTTTCACTGGGAGTCATTGCCGGTGCTTGCAGCAGGACATTGGCCAAGCTGCAACAAACAAAAAGTGGTCGTTCACAATATTCCATCTAAAATTCAAGATTAATTGAAATTTTAAAAAATTGAAATTTATTCAAAATTAACTGATCACAGGAATGCAGTTTGGTGTTAAAACCAACACATAGTTGTAGTACTAACACTCCAGTACAAACCGTTCTACATGATAAAAACTAACACTTCAGTTGTAGTACTGATGCCCCTTCTAACTTAAACATTACAAGATATACTTGGCCACCATTTTATATTTTATGTTAAAGTTAGAAGATTAAAGAACCACAATAATAATTACCTATTTATATACAGTCTAATAATTGGTGGAGAATATACTGTAATGTTGAAATTACTGAATACGAATAACATCAATCAAGAAAAAATTGATAATTTTATAAACTTTGAGTAGTCTTGGATGAAATTGAATGTTTCAAAGGAATGTTAATAATAATTGAGAACAACTATTCAATTGTTGGAAAAAATTGAACATGAAAATGTTGCGCTTACCTTGTAAAAGCTATTCTTCCGCTGCTGCTCAATCTCAGGAGGCAAGGGCTCAGAGGGAGTGGTGTCGACCGAATTGGTCTTGCGCAGAGTGGAGAACGGATTGCGCCGGGCCGGCATCGCACTCGCACACATCTGCTGCTTCCTTCGCTTGTACTCGTCCACCAGGTTATCCATCTCACTCCCACAACCGTTGTCCTCGTAGCTCTTCGGCTCCACACTCTCCTCGCTGCGACCGGCGTCCGCCTCACTCTCGTGGTACTGGTTGGCAAAGTCGGATAGCAGGAACGGTCGGGTTGGCTTGGATGTTGTCACCTCAGTTTCCCCATCATTCTGTGTAACCGACTCTTTCTCATTCACTTCCTCTTTTGCCTTCTCTGCGACAATCTTCTCGTCGTCTGTGGCGCAACTGGCATCCAAATCTTTCTTCACAACAGTGATTGGTATCTCTTTCAGTTGTAAGTCGGGAAAATCGTCAGTCTGTGCGATCAGGAAGAAAATCGGCTGATCCGATATCCTGTCAACAGCCGAATGCTGTCCATCCTTGTCCAAAACTATATCTATGTAGGTATCGCAAAGGTTATCAAAACTCTGTCTAAGTCGCTTCAAGAATGTCGACATATCATTATAGTTATAATCCTCGTTAGCCAAAGTTTTCTGCATTATCCCATTATCCTTCACTTTTTGTTTACAACTTTCTTTCGAACCTTTCACACTCTCAATCGACTCATCATCCTCCATTATCTTCTTCACATTATCGAGTGTAGCTCCAGATTTACCCACTTTATGCAAACATAGGTCAAACAGTGTAACCACTTTCAATGTCCAAGCAGCTCCTGCTTGTCTGTAGAGATTTGCAGCCCTGTCTAGGCCGGCTACCTTTTGAACAAGGAATTTGAGGCCGGGACGAGAGTCGAACTCAATGGCTCCCTCGTAGGACATGTCCAGACAGGAGAGCAGCGTCTGGATGTGGCCTTGGGCCATGCACATCATCAGACCAGGCAGGTTGTCATCCTTGTTTGACGCCGAGTGACTTTCACTGGGAGTCATAGCTGGTGCTTGCAGCAGGACATTGGCCAAGCTGCAACAAAACAAAAAAAAACTTCACAATGGTTCCTTCTAGAATTTAAAATTACACTGATTAAAGTTAATTGTGATTAAATTAGTTCAAGAAAATATTGGCTCCGAACGGTTTATAAAGTGTTCAAGATTGTTGTTGCTATCAAATAATCGGAATTGAAAAAAGTTTAGATTGTAGCAGCCCATCTTAATCTGTTGCTATATTTGAAGGCTCTAGGAAATACCTTTCCTAGGGTAAAATGCGTGCCCCAGAGACATGATACTGAAAATACCTTCCAATCAGATATGACAATATTATTACGGTGTTTCAATCCAATTAAAATGAAAAATAGATTTAGAACATTCTAGAAAAGAATCATAATTATTTGTTACTTCGCAGAGTTATTTGTAAATAAGTGGAATATGAAAAATAAAGTAAATTTGATAGGCTAAGTATTAAATTTTAGAAGTAGCATATGAGTACAGATACCTGTTGTGCTTTCCACAAAATGTCATTATATGAAATGTAAATTGATAAATAGTTCTCTATACCAACTAATTTATAATTCAATTTGTTTCAAGTTAAATTCCAACGTAACCGAACAATTATGGTTTATACAACGTAATCTACAACCTACAGATTATTGAACTTCGTCAACATCATCGAGTTCACAACAAAGTCAGTCAAGACTACAGTTAAGTTGTGAAAAAATCAATTAATGTTATCAAAATAATGAAGGGATTAAACTTTATGTAGAGGGCTAAAGTGACGTGATTTCGAAGGTATGATTCATGGAAAATGGAGGCTGATTTATGGAATCAAAACAATTCAACTTGCAAAACGGAATAAAAAATAGAGGATTGTGGTTATCTGATTCCCTGATACAAGACCCACCTTGGAATAACATGAGAAGTTCCCTGAACTAGGAGGCTTCCAACGGTTTGCAGTAGCATTTGATGGGCTAAAAGTCCGATGACCAGATTTCGGAAAGGCACTCTGACAACATAGTTCTCAGGGTTGGCGGATGCAGCCAGGTCTTGCGGGTAGAGCAGCAGCACGTAGCTTCGTTCGTCGATCGGCATATCGGTCGGTGGCGACAGGTTTTCTTCATCTCGCTGTCCTTCTAATAAAAACACCTGCAATAACAAGTAATAATTAAAAAATGGAATGAATTGGTTGAGAGTTTATCCATAGTTCAATGTATAGGACATCTCAGAACATTGATACAATGAAGTCATCTTAGTCACAAGTTAAAAAAAAGGTGGAACACTAAAACGAAGAAAGCCTACTGGCGGTCATAAAACGATTGTTCTCTTGACCATACATCCGACACAACTCTACTTTTCGGAATATGCAAAAATGAATAATAAACCCAGAAGTCATTTTAAGGACTTTCCGACTAGAAATCTTGTGCCTTCTGTCCGAATTTGTCATTTAAATGCAGAGAGTATAAGCTATTCTAAGAGCCAGTATTTATCAATAATTTTAAAACAAGACAACATCGATCTGGTCGCAATCCAGGTAATGAATAACTATTATACATTTATGGTAATGCCGAATGTAATGAATTATTGTTACAGTAGTGTTACTATTTATAAAATTTGGGAAAAGAACAGTTTTAGGCTAAGCCTGTTGCTCTCTCCCAGTCATATAGTGAGGTCCACGTTATAATGTATTTGATTAACTTTGGTGTTGCTATCCTTGTCTATCATTCGAGAAAGCAGGTAGTACTATCCTTTTCTAGCTCCGCAACGATGCCAAATCTGATTTTGACGATGTAGAAATATAATTCATCAAGGCAGAGAATCGGCAACGCTGTTCTCCTTTTTTTATCCACTGCCATTATAACGTGAACCTTACTTTAGGTAAATGAGTTGTTAAAAAATTATCATATACAGTTCTATACAAAAGTAACACATCATGAAGGATTGATCTAAGATATACAGTATAGGAGATGATGAATAGGAATTGTAGCTCAGTGGTTTTATGAAGCTCAGTTGAATATGCAATGTGATGTTTTTTGTATTTTATCGAGCAATGAAACAATTTTAAATTGATAAAAACACAAAGATATAGCCAACTATTACAAATTAATAATAATAATAATTTATAAATATTATTGATTAATCAGTGACAAACATAAGCGCTCGTTGATAAGGAGAGTAGAGATGAGAAATCACTGGCGGTCATTACTTTTCATTACGTAATTTTGCAACAATTGGCATGTAAAATTGTTTGTGTGTGTAATAAATTGAAATTTCCTTACCTTATTACTTAACCTTTACCTTACCATCTATATTTCATCCCTCTATCTTAATGAGACTTGATAGGAAAGCTCTTCATTGAATCACTTGCCATCAATTTCGAATTTAAACAGAAGTGTGTAGACGTATGGAATGGGTTTTGGTAGACGGAATTGTTGCATTATTTACAAAATTTTTGCAGCAAATAAAAATTCTTGATTCTTGACCTGTTGAGCGAGCTGCTTGAGCCGATGGCTCTCCTGCGGCGACGAGTCGCGCCGAGCCGCCACCTTGACGTGCGCCGTGTCACCGTAGAACGAGTGTGAGCCGGCCCTGAATGCCGACATCAGCTGATGCAGCGAGAACAGCGACAGGTGGCAGGCCCGGTGCAGGCCCGCGCACACCACGTCCCACTGGGCACTACTCAGCAACGGGCCCGCGCTCAGCATCACGTGTCTGCAACAATCATTCATTTATTCATTCATTAGAGCAAACAATACAATATCATTCATTCATTTGTCATGAAAAACACAAATTACAAAGAATCTAACAAAGTAGAATACTTAGGCCACAATCTTCATTCTCTGATACCCACATAAACTCCAGGCTTGTGTCTGGGTAATGGGAAGGATGATGGATGGACCTACAACTTGGGTTCAAGTGGGTTCCGAACCGTTTTATGATGTTCCAGCCTCGTGCTTGGGTAATGGGAAGGATGATTTAGATGAGGGTTGAGTGGGCCGGCCTACAACAGTTTATTAATGGTGCTCACATAGGCTCCAGGCTTGTGCTTCGGTCGTGGGAAGATGTTGATGGGAGATGTGTATGCCTACAACTTTAAGAATGTGCCAAAGTGGGAAGGTAATTTCAATTGAATTAAAAAAACGTTTGAATTTGAGAAACTTACTTTTCAGCAGTGATGACGTAAGTCATCGATGAAGAAAGTGTTTTTAATTCAAAGTTCAAATTAATAGTGGAAAATAAATGGATTCAAAACACAGAAATCATAAATTAAATTTGGCAGAGTTGGTTCCTCAAGTGGTATACCGAATCCCGTCCAACGAAAAACGTTTTCTCCAAGTATTCGATAGGGGCAAGAAGATTCTCACTCACATTTCTTCCCTGAGATGAGATGGGTGAAATCTTTAATAATTATCAGGTTATGGAGATATAGAGCCTGGATATAGGTTATGTTGGAGCTAGCTTTTTAAACCACAATACATTCATCGAGAATTAGGCATTGAATAGTAAAAAAGTTTGAGAAAATCTACTTTTCAATTGCTCAATGATGTTCACCCCACTCAAATTATACGTGAGTGATGAAATGTGTTAACATTATCTCAAATCAATGCCAAGCGTTTGGCAGGATTCGAACCCAATACGGTACTGTACTGGTTGATAGCGTTTTATGTGGCAGTTATCTGAGTTCGCAAAAATATTTTTTTCAAGAAAAAAATTAAAAGAGACTTTACCACTTGAATACTTATATAGCACCATCTTTAATTCCAGCATCCACCATATCACATTCATCAATAGAAAATAGAAAGCACATGAAAATAATATGTAGTTCGTGGATGGATTTAACATTTGATCCCTAAACATGCAAATCAAGCCAAATATCTAAAAAGAAATTTGCCAAGTTCATAAGGAGAAGATTGTAATCGTGGAAGACAGGCCGGTGTCAAATCCTATCAATAACGCTCGACTGAACCCGACCGAGGTATCAGTTACAGACCTGAACAGACCTGGATTGTCAACAAAATTACAGAAGCGACATACACTTCACAAAAATTACAGCACACACTATGATAGGCTGAATCTTACTATATTTTTATTGGATGTTGTGAATGACGCTTGAGCATTCATGAATGTCAGTTTGGTCAAGAAAACATGAATGTTAATTTGGTCGAATAAGCATGATTGTAATGGCGAAAAATTCATCACAATTAACTCCCATTATGTTTTTCCAAACTAATACAAGAATAACACTGATCTATTCCACTCTCCATGACGAACTGCAAGTTAATAATTCGTTTTGAACTATTTTGCAACACTAAAGTCTAATTTATAAAAACTAATTATTCTAATAATAACTATTATTCAAAAATTAACTGTAGTGTAGTCAAAATATTTCAAAAACAACAAGAATAATCTCATAGAGTCTGCAAGTGGAACATTTGGATCCTGAATAAGCTTTGATTTTTTATGATTTGAGTTGTATGGACATAGCGTTCGTCAATATTTTCATGATTTCTGATGATAAAATTTAAAGTTCAATTTACTTTGGATGAGCAAATTAAATAGGAACGGTATTATTGAAATGATTGATTATTATCATGTAGTAGATTTAGAATAAATAAGGTGGATTTGGATTATTACGAGTGCAAGTATTACCATTTTTTTACTATCCAACAGATTATTTCGATATTTTACACACAACTGAGAATGGAAGCTTGAATTCATTCACATAATAACCCGTAATGGAAACTATGCCATTAATATGCTAAGCTTCAAGTATGAACAATGGATTCATGCATTGATTGATCTAACCTTTTATTTCTTTGAAAATGAATATAGCATTTAATTGTATAAATTTAATGAGACCTTAATAAAGAAGACCTTAATAAAGAAAACATTGATAGAAACTAGATCTCATGTATTTTGATTGTTCATTTCAACTGATAAGGCAAAAATATATCATTTATCCATTAGAAAATTGACAATTTTTATGTATAATAATCAATGCATGAATCAATATTATTCACACTTTTAAAACTTCTTCAGTTAGTTCTAATATAATGATGGCCAGTACAATTTTTCTTGAGCGCTCACTTTAAGAATAGAATAGCCAGTAAAATTTTTCTTGAGCGCTCACTTTAAGAATAGAATAAATATCCATAATATATTTATTGAAAAATAACACATAACGGAGAACTTGATGAGCGAGGTTATTGTATTTCGATCCAGTTTGTAGTTTTTCTCGTTTCATTTCTTTTTTTAATGAAAATATTCTTCAGCAAGACTGGTCAGGCAAGAAACAAGATGTTTGTGCTAGTGAGTGCACACGGCTATAGGCCTGCCTGTATCACTTTTCTGGTCGATTCTATTACATTATAAAAACATCGCTTCAACAACTGATACTGTATTAAATTCCTTCAGAAGTATTTCATGCAGTATAATTCAGTTTTGATTTCAGAAAAAATTATCGCAATTCAATATCATCCACATTAAAAAAAAACGTATCAAAATAGTTTCCTTGAAGTGATCTTTTCATAGTAATAGTTATCAATTTATTAAGGCAATACTTGCAGGAGTATTAGAGTTTTCAAGTGAGAGAATGAAGAAAAAATTTAGTAGTAACATGTAAGACAAAACTTAAGGAAGAACAGAATAATATCAATCAAGTTCATCATCTTAAATGATAATTGATACAAAAATGTAAACTAAATAAGTGATAATTTACTCTAATTTATTTATTGTTTGATAACTTCACACATTATTGAATAATCTTGAGAGTGCAAGACTGCAAGACAAATATAATCAAGGACTTGAAAGAGAAAGTGAATACAATTAAAACCAAAGATTTGAAAGTTGAAAATATTTTCATGAGCGTCAGAAAACACAGAATAGAAGGTACAATGGGAAACAATTGTTTAGTTACCATCTAGAAGTTGAATTCAAATCATTATTTCAATTGAAAAAACAGAACATTCGTGAATAAGGATGAGTTATAGTGGACTATCCGCTTTGAAAATGTTGTGGAAATGTCTAAGCTAAGGGCCGGATTCGGAGCTCGGGATTTAGATGAGTTCTAGACTTCAAACAGTTGGAGTCAGGCGTAATCGTAGTTTTAATGATAATCTTTATTTTCTCATTTCTATAATTGGAAATGTTTTTCCTTGACGAAATGAAACATTCCAAAATAATTCAAAATAGCTGAAACTTTACACTACTTTCACCTTATTTTATTTTGTATTCAATTTTAAAGTTTCTCGAAATTTAATTTAAACGTAGACTGCGACTATGCCCCGTTTCGGAAAGCCAATTTTCTGACTGTTTGAAGTCTCAGTTCAAGCTGTTTCGAAGTCTAGAACTTGGCTAAATCCCGAGCTCGGAAACCGGTCCTTATAATTATTGGGAAAACCCTATATACTTAACTAAAAGGTTCACAACAACCATTTTAATTTTTTAAAGAATAAGAAAACAAATATGAACCATCTGATAATCACGTGACAATATTTAAAATTCCGATTATTTTTTTTTATCATTTATCTTGACACTTGAGAATGACTTTTAACGTATGATATAAATACAATCGCTCACATTGATAATTAAGATACTTATACTAATGAAAAAGCAATCTGTCATTCAAATAAACAAGGATAATATTTCAATTTTGGAATGACAGATAATAAATAATGTGACTAACCTCAAGCAAGCACAACCCAATCTGGCTATGCTTTCGACAGGTTGGACGACACATTCCACCAGAACTAAAACCAACTGGCGCAGCATCAGCGTTCCCTTATCAATGTTACCCGAATCTGAAAAAATAGTCATCAACTTATCAATGTTACCCGGATCTGCAAAAGTAGTCATCAACTCATCATCATTATTTTTGGTTTGATATCAAGAACTCAATTATTGAAAACTAAATCAATTTCGATTTCACAACTTCATATTTGATGAAAAGTTGAATAATCTTGACAAATATAAGACTATAATATAACACTGATAAGTTTTACTACTTAAGCTAATTTTGAAGTTGGAATAAAATTTTTAATAAGAACACTCATATTTTATTCAAATTTCAGTTAAAAATGTCTTTAAAATAATAGTTATCAGATAAATATGTTTGAATAGCAATGCATGTTCATGAAATTAGCGAATGAGATTTATATATGACGATATATGAGTGATATTTTGGGTTGAAATAGAAATTTAGTTCAACGTAAAATAATGGCCAGTTTCCGAGCTCGGGATTTAGCCAAGTTCTACACTTTAAACAGCTGGAATCAGAAAATTGGCTTTCCAAAACGGGGCGTAGTCGAAGTTCACGTTTAAATTAAAATTCGAAAAACTAGAATTGAATACAAAATAAAATGGAGAGAAAAGAATTTTTCATTTCATCAAGGAAAAACGTCTCCTATTATAAAAATAAGAAAACAAATATGAACCATCTGATAATCACGTGACAATATTTAAAATTCCGTTCATTTTTTATCATTTATCTTGACACTTGAGAATGACTTTTAACGTATGATATAAATACAATCGCTCACATTGAATGATACTTATCCCATACTATTAAACGTGCAACTTCTGTTTATATATTTGGATGTTTAGATGTTTATATGTTTGTATTTCATAGGATCTCGTAAACGGCTATAACGATTCTCACGAAATTCAGAACATAGTAGGTTATAATATAAAGATTCGATTGCTTTAGGTCTCATCCCTGAGAAAACTCGCTGAATGACATTAAAAGGATAATTATTATTCATCCTTGAAAAATAATCTGATAATAATATTATATTTCGTCGTCTGTTAGTGATGGAAGTGAGTGAGCGAGTTCATGTGTGTGGGACTGTGTCAAAATTATGACTCAGCTGTTGAGCTTTTGTAATCATTCAATCAGGTACTTAGTGCCGGTTGCAAAAAAGCCGGGTTATTTTCATCCTTTTCTGATTTGGTTCACGTGAAGTTAATCAGGATTAAAATTTAAACAGCTTTTGTGCAACTGGGCCTTTGTGAGGAAATTTTTGCATTCCTCTGGGAATTAATCTCAATTTACTGTTATTAGATGGAACATTTCTGTATGAATGTTATTATAATTTCTGCTTTTTTACTCCAGAGCGAAGCTCAGTCCCTGATATTACTAATGAAAAAGCAATCTGTCATTCAACTAAACAAGGATAATATTTCAATTTTGGAATAATAGATAATAAATAATGTGACTGACCTCAAGCAAGCACATCCCAATCTGGCTATGCTTTCGACAGGTTGGACGACACATTCCACCAGAACTAAAACCAACTGACGCAGCATCAGCGTTCCCTTATCAATGTTACCCGAATCTGAAAAAATAGTCATCAACTTATCAATGTTACCCGGATCTGCAAAAGTAGTCATCAACTCATCATGATTACTTTTGGTTTGATATCAAGAACTCAATTATTGAAAACTAAATCAATTTCTATTTCACAACTTCATATTTGATGAAAAGTTTGATGAAAAGACTATAATATAACACTGATAAGTTTTACTACTTAAGCTAATTTTGAAGTTGGAATAAAATGTTTAATAAGAACACTCATATTTTATTCAAATTTCAGTTATAAATGTCTTTAAAATAATAGTTATCAGATAAATATGTTTGAATAGCAATGCATGTTCATGAAATTAGCGAATGAGATATAGCTGACGATATATGAGTGATATTTTGGGTTAAAATAGAAATTTAGTTCAACGTAAAATAATGGCCAGTTTCCGAGCTCGGGATTTAGCCAAGTTCTGGACTTTAAACAGCTGGAATCAGAAAATTGGCTTTCCGAAACGGGCAGTAGTCGTAGTTCACGTTAAAATTAAATTTCGAAAAACTAGAATTGAATACAAAATAAAATGGAGAGAAAAGAATTTTTCATTTCATCAAGGAAAAACCTTTCCTATTATAGAAATGAGAAAATAAAAATTATCATGAAACCTGCGACTACGCTCCGTTTCGGAAAGCCAATTTTCTGACTCCAGCTGTTTGAAGTCTAGAACTTGGCTAAATCCCGAGCTCGGAAACCGTCCTTATAACTATTATTGGGAAAACACTATATACTTAACTAAAAGGTTCACAGCAACCATATTATTATTTAAAAAATAAGAAAACAAATATGAACCATCTCATAATCACGTGACAATATTTAAAATTCCGTTCATTTTTCATCATTTATCTTGACACTTGAGAATGACTTTTAACGTATGATATAAATACAATCGCTCATATTGATATGATAATACTTATACTAATGAAAAAGCAATCTGTCATTCAACTAAACAATGATAATATTTCAATTTTGGAATAATAGATAATAAATAATGTGACTGACCTCAAGCAAGCACATCCCAATCTGGCTATGCTTTCGACAGGTTGGACGACACATTCCACCAGAACTAAAACCAACTGACGCAGCATCAGCGTTCCCTTATCAATGTTACCCGAATCTGAAAAAATAGTCATCAACTTATCAATGTTACCCGGATCTGCAAAAGTAGTCACCAACTTATCATGATAACTTTTGGTTTGATATCAAAAACCAAATTTTTGAAAACTAAATAAATATCGACTTGTTGAATAACCATTTAGCCAAGTTCTAGACTTTAAACAGCTGGAATCAGAAAATTGGCTTTCCGAAACGGGGCGTAGTCGTAGTTCACGTTTAAATTAAAATTCGAGAAACTAGAATTGAATACAAAATAAAATGGAGAGAAAAGAATTTTTCATTTCAGCAAGGAAAAACGTTTCCTATTACAGAAATGAGAAAATAAAAATTATCATGAAACCTGAGACTACGCACCGTTTCGGAAAGCCAATTTTCTGACTCCAGCTGTTTAAAGTCTAGAATTTAGCTGAATCCCGACCTTGGAAACCGGCCCTAAAAGTTCGAAACCTAAACCTCACCTAAATTTATGAAATTTGAGTAGAAGTTAATCGAAAACACGTCCTTCTAATTTTTGTTCATTGAAAGATAATTTAAAATAACCACGGTTGTACTGTATTTCCACTTACCATTCAATTGAGTCAAAAATTTCACAACTAGATCAGTAGTAAGGCCACAACATTGTTTATAGTTTGGAGCTACAGTGTCCCATCCACGGTACAAATTGCTTGTTTTCCTAAGCCATGACTGAACGGTAGGTAGGAGTAAGTGGTTCACGCAATATAAACCAAATTCTGGACCTGTAATACAAAATTATGTGTCACACATCATCAATAATACCAGAAAAATGCTAAATAAATAAGAACTCACATTCAGAAATCGGATTAAGCAGAGAAACCCAGTTATCCGTCCTAATTGTGCTCAATTTCTGATGGGTAATTCTTGAGGATTTAATTGCGGCATATTTATATAGATTTAAAAAAAAAATGGCAGGTGCTCAAGAAACACTTTGAGCATGCATAGAAAGCCAATTTCCCGTCCTTATTTGCTTAATTTCTGGAAAGTAATAATTCATGGGGAATGAATATTGCGCTAGATATACAGAGTGTATAAACTGACAAACTCAAATAAACCAACAAACTGGAAAAACCAAAAAATTGTGTGATTGGTTTCCTTATATCAAAATAAAAAAAAAGTTCAAGTAGACATGGGTGGGTCTTAAAATGCTTTGTTACACGAGATAATAATTACGGAAGATTGCATATTTTTCTACAAATTTTTCATTTGTTCTAACATTTTCTTTAGATTTTGTAAAGATCTTTGAGCACTGGTTATTCTGACATATTATACTCTAGCATTACTCCTAACAGGACTTTAGACGAGTTGTAAGGGTAATATTCTTGATAAGTTTTGAGAATTGTTGACAACTACTCTTGTAATACAGGAGCGTAAAATAATGAATACACATTGTGGAACATAGAACTGCAGATGAGAATGAAATTTATACAACTATAACATATCTTCTTTCCCTACACACTAATACTTTTTCCATAAATTGTTTCCTGTAAAATATATTAGAGTAAATTCAATTTAAGATTTAAGAATCAAAAATGATTTAAAAAGATTTAATGTTCAAAAATGTTCATGCAAGGCTGTAACGCACAATTATTGTGAATAATACAAATAACAATACAGACATCAAGTTAGTAAAAAATCTTACATTATTTATTTTCTTATCCATCCAAGTTAATCTTATCTTTCTCAAATTTTCACCAATAAAAATATTTAAAATCGTCAAAAATAATATTTTTTCATATGAATTTTATTAGAAATAAAAATAAAAACCTAAAAGAGTGTCATCATCATAATAATACTTGATAATTGCATCATAGCCGAAACATGTTGTGAGTAAACCATTTTAAAAAAGGGTACTTTGATTTTTATTTCTAATCAAGAAATAAAGGTAGCCCTAATGAAAAAATACAATTTTATTAGTTATGATTTTGTAAATTTCCTAAATAATTTCAAGAAACATATTTTTCTTTATTAATATGATTAGTAATTTGTTGTCAATTTCTTTGGTAGTCACTGACCGGGGTACTGGAAGACGTTTCTGAGTAGCGTGAAGAGTGTGTCGAGTGCGTGCGGCTGGCAGTTGCGGGGGCAGGCGGTGGTGGCCGAGGCGAGGCCATCCAACAGCAGCGTCCACACACGCAGCACGCCGCTTGGTCTATCTAGAGCCGCCAGACCGCCTCCCTCTTCACCGCCTCCCGCCACTACATCGCCGCCGCCACCTCCACACGCCCCTCCCTTCTCCCCGCCGCCTCCACCGTCGCCACTCGCCCCTCCCTCCTCACCTCCGCCACCGCTCACTGACAACTGACTGTAGGACATGTCGTTTGTGCCACCGATGTACTCTGTCTCAGCGCCCAGCTTGATCAGCTCCATGTTCGGCACTATCGGGTCGACGCGTTGTGCCGGCGCTAGAACTTTCATTCTGTAACCAACACATCAACAAGATTACCAGCCTGTTCATCAGATCGAGTTTGTTTCAAAACAGTTTAGCAATTTTATGATGGCATAAATGGACAAAACTGGTCGTGTCTATAAATATCAATGGGTACTAGTGATTATATTGAATAAAACTCTTTCAAACCATTGATATTTACAAACCATAAAAACAAAATAGAAGTTTTTAAAAAATTACAAAGCAAAATCTCCGGGGAGGAATGATACTGTGCGCAAGTAAGGCCAGCCACTAATGCAATGTTTCACCGTACAGTCAACCAGAAAATTAGTGGCCGTCATTTCCGATGCAGGTTTGCAGTAGTTTGTATTATTTGTAGGTCAGCAGTTACAAATCACTGTTTGAAATCAAATCACTGTGTTACAAATCACATATGTTTTCCTGTCAGTCGAAAATACCAGAAGAAACGTTATATTAGTGGCTGACCATTATGAGATGGCATTTAACGTTACTAAAATGAACTATCAAGGAAGAAAATATGTTTCGGCTTTATATTAATCCTCCAAACACAATAATTTAAGCGGAAGAAAGGTCTCTGATGCCTGGTTTCCAGGACTCCAGTAGCCGGTCTAGTTACTGGATGTATGTAAATAGAACCGTGTAAATACGTATTCCAATAGGTTACAGGTTTAAGTAAGTGTCCAAACGGTTCAAGTAAATGACAACTCAATTCAAGTTATATGCTTCCGGTAACAAGTGCTTTGAGTAGAGTTGAGGCGTTTATGCCCGGTTTCACCAAGCTCGGTCAAGACATGGTCAAACTGGGTACGCTTTATATTAGAAGCTCTGGCCATATCATGCGTTCTAGTGCACTCCTTTTGAAGCGAAGAGGCGATTTGACCATGTTCAAATTTCTTGACTGAGCTTGGTGAAACGGCCATAGAATTAAGAGACCTCTCTCTCTCCCACTGAACTTGGATCTCTTCAATTCATTGTTGACTTAATCAATAATAGTTTATATAAAACACTAAATACAAATAAAATAGTCATTGGTCGATTTAATTAATTAGCATAAAAACTTTCAGAACAGTGAATTTAATGATCTTCAAAGATCAAAATAATTTAGACAAAATAAAATAGACATTGCTCAGAAGAGTCAAAGGGCCTGGTCATTCATTTCATGTAATCAAAAAACAAAAGTACTTTTCTTGGAATAATTTTAAATTTGGTTTGAAGATCAAACCTAATACCGACATTCACAGTCGCAAAGTACAGACCCGTCTTATAATTAAATTGAAATAGAGGAAATTGCAGGTTACCTGTGAACCACATGGAATACTGGACAGGCTGGCATATCATACATGGATGACAGAATAGTACTGCATTGATTCAAATATTGGAGGGCAGCCTTACAGAGGTCCAGTGACTGCTGATCAATTGTTACGCCATCATCCACCGAGTCTGCAATTAAAATAAGTAGTTAGTAGATATAGGCCTCAAATTCCATGATCACGACTTGTAAAAACATACTATTTACACTAGACACAGATACGTTGTGAAATTTCTCCATATTTAAGTGGAAATAATAAATTACTCGTATATTTATTTATTTATTTATTTATTTATTCGTGGAAACAATAACAATAACAATTACAGAGCATTATACTACAATACACTACAGAGTAAGCTGTATTGTTGGGTGAATTACTGAAACAAATGGCTCAGTTTCTGTAATTGTAAGAGACTGGTGCGTGTTCATTTCTTTTCTATGATGAGCGAGTTTTATCGACGTTAGGTTTAACCAAGGTTGATTGAACAACGTTCGGATATCACCAATTTTGTTAAGAAACCTAAAAGATGATGATTACTATAGTAAGCATGCTACTACTTGGCAGCTTGGTAGTTAAGCAAAGTACTTGAAGGGGTCAAATAAGCTTTAGTAAATGTGAGATAATTAGAAGAAGTTATTGGAATCTATAAACAGTAACTGTAATCACAATAAAACTTATACTCAGATAAATGGTTCAGATGGGTTGGATTAAATTCGTTGATAATGAGGACTGTACAGTTTTCTTTTTTAATTTCAATGTACTTTCTGAAATATCAGTTCAGATTTTCGGTGGATTCACACATACTGTTGATAGATTCTTACTAGATAATATCATGGAAAAACTTCTAACCTTTTCCTCTGACGTGTTTCAGTAGGCATAGTATACAGTCGACAGCAGCATTGGAGAAGACAAGAGTGTTGTTTGTGTTGAGGAAGACTTTGAAGACATCGAGCAATGAGCCGAGATGACTGCTGTCGACGACCCTCAGTGCACCAAACAGCGGTCGCCATCCCGATCTTATCTCATTGTGATTTGCTTCCACAAACTCACAAATCGAGCTCACAATCTAACACAACAGAAAAAAATACTATAAATTAGTGCAATGGTATTACAAAAAACATTACTAATTTTTTTCTAAATAATAATAGTTCTATCTATCTATCTTTAACTCACTTCGGACGATTTTATTTTATATCTCTTCTTTCTCAAAGTAGCTATTATACAATTCTTCTCGTCTGTTTTTCACATGTACCATATTAAACATTCTCTTTTATTACTTTTCTAGTATTTATATATCTATTATTTTGTAATAATTTTTAATAATGTATTTCCTGTATTCATGAGTGCGTTTGGGCTGTTATGCCTGTTGCACTCCTAGATTTTTGTAAGAATAAATAAATAAATAAATGTTAGAATATCCAATAATTCTTTAGAATTAACCATTTTAATTCTATGTTAGAATATCCAATAATTGATGAAATAAAAACACATAGATGTTGTCAGTTTTCTACACTTTAATTTGGAGTGTAAATTAAAGTGTAGAAAACTGACAACATCTATGTGTTTTTATTTCATCATGTAACGTTTCTACAACATCGACCACAACTCAGTTGAATTTTTATCCAATAATTCTTCAGAATGCGTTGATGTCGAATTTTGCAGACGAAAAATATATCATAAACATTGTAGCAGCATAAAAGTTTCCAATTATTAGCTTACATGGAGGAGGCATGTAAATACTAATAAACTCTAAAATGGCGAAATGGAAGCTAGAATTTTCAATCACTTAATAACATAATACAGGGACCGGCATATTAATCTGACGATTTTTTAGTAATTATGTTGGAACCACCGTCATTGAAAAGGCGGGAATGTTAACGGGTCTATTCTTGCCATTTCAGTAGCCAGTATGTTGTGGTCAAGTGAAACGAAACCAACAGGACGAAAACGGACTGTGAGAATGCCTGAAAACATTAACGCGGTAAGAGTAGCTGTTACACGGTCTCCACGACGTTCAGCAGCGAAACATGCTGTTAAGCTAGCCATTTCTAATCGAAGTGAACGACGAATTCTTCAAATGTCCGACCTGACAAACCTGACCGACGACCTGAAATTCCATCCATATAAGATAATGTTAGAGCAACAACTTAATGCAAATGATAGGACACATAGCAAAGCTGTTTGCGAGATCATTCTCGAAAATGTCCACCATGATGCCGTTATTCTTTCAAGTGACAAGGCACATTTTCATTTGTCGGGATTTGTGAATAAACAAAATTACCGTTATTGGGCAGCCAATAATCCACAAAACTAAAGGAAGTTATTTACCGTGACTTTTCCTATAGAAAATCGTTTGAGAATCTTTCTGGTGAGATTCAATGGCGTTGTTTATCAAAGTCGTGCAAAGCGTCTCTAAAAACTGACAAAGCAATATCTAAAATAATAGAAATAGATTCTGCTGCTTCACATAAACATAATCATCCCCCGCAATGTAATAATAAAACGGTTGAACATGTTGATTTATCAGTGATCATTGATGAGGATACTGATCGGGATCGCCCCCACCTAGTTTTAATTGACCCGTTGTTGGCTTCATCCGGAGCTGCCTTATCTTCTACACCAGTATATGATAATAAGGGTAAACCGTCTACTGGATTTGAGTACGAGCAACATTCACTTCACTCTCTCGATGGAAGTGTTTGCTATGAGGGAAACAATTCTGATAATGTTTGTGATAAATGTTCTGTTAATGTTGGGGAGTTGAAAGGGAAAATGCAGGCATTGTCTGAGGAAAATGCTCGTTTGTTAGTGCAGTAGCATGCTGCAATTGATCGGTCCATTGTTAATGATAGGATTATTATGGAGTTGAATGATAAGACAACTATTGATTTTGGGACTCAAACAGACGATAAAAAAGGAGG
Organism: Nilaparvata lugens; assembly: GCF_014356525.2. NCBI lineage: Eukaryota > Metazoa > Arthropoda > Insecta > Hemiptera > Delphacidae > Nilaparvata > Nilaparvata lugens. The sequence continues at coordinate 16,398,212 of NC_052504.1, forward strand.
GGAGGACTCTGTTGCTGATGTCTTGTCAAGCTGCAGAGCGATGAAGGCAGGTGCGGCGGGAAATATTATTAGTGATAATCTTGATAAGAAAAATGTATTTCTTAATAAGATCTCTGAACTAGCAAATGATTTGAAATTGAATGAAAAGCTATTGACAGATGTGGGAAAGAATGTTGGTTTGGCGAAATTGGCTTTGAATAGTTTCCGCAGATCATGCTCCTTGATTAATGCTGCCTGCAGAGATGTCAGTTCGCTTAGTGGGTTTGGTTTAGATAGAAGACTGCATTTGTGGGCTGATAGTCATGGTAGGGGGTTGCGTGAGCGTGTGGGCTCCTTGCTGCCAAATGAGTTTTCTTGTGTTGCCCACATTCTTCCAGGGGCAAGGCTTGAGGCTTTGACTGACTGGATGCTCTCCCAAGTGAGGTCAAAAACTGCCAACAAAAAGATTGGGTCGTCGTTTTGGGCGGTACTAATAGTATTAATAATAACTCTGATGAGATCTGCAAGTCAGCATTCATGCAGGGGTTAATTGAGGTGATTGAAGCATATATAGAGAGTAATATAATCATATCCACTATTCCCTACCGCTATGATTTACCTGGAAGCTCACATATTAATAAAACTATAGCTGCTATAAATACACTCATAAGACGTTTAACTGATGTGTATCCGGTTCATGTACTAGAATTGTGGACTTTAGAGAGGCGGTTCCATACAAGCCACGGACTTCATCTGAATGGAATGGGTAAATTACTTACTGCTAATAAAATAAATGATATTATAAGGGGTGTTGACAGCAGATGTATCGGCCACCCCTCGTCAAGAGTGTCCTCATTTTCTTCCAAGGCAATGCAGTCAAGTGTTTCAGTCTCTCCTGGTTTGAATGATGATGGTTTGGCAGTTGGCAGTTCCTTGTGCCCTGGTGTGGAGGATCATCACAATGTATTTGGAGATCAGCCTTCTCTGTCTGATGTGAGTCAGCCTTTTCTAGGTTTCGATCTGGCGAATCATGTAAGTGTGGACACTCTGCTTGAGGATGGAAGGGATTGTCTCAATGTTTCTGGAGGTCAGCAATCATTGTCTGACTCGAGTCAGCCTTTTTTAGGATTCGACCTGGCGCCCCTAAGAGTGATCTAAGTTTTGATATGCATGTAAATGAGTCAAGCCCTAATTATTTAGAGTCTTCTAGAAATAATAATAAAAAATTCCGATTGAATTTATGCTCCATAAATGTGCAGTGTTTAAGAAACAAATTGAATGAACTTGAAATCTTATGTAAATCACAGAATGTTGACATATTGTGTATCATAGAGCATTGGCTGGTTGAACAAGAGTTACCATTCTACCAAAATATTGATAGGCTGGCACTTACTGGCAGTTTCTGTAGACAGTCACCTTGGGGCGGTGTAGCTGTATATTTTAACAATAGGAATAATTTTACTATTAAACCACTTGACTTGTCAACGTACTGTGTTGAAGTTTCGGCGGGATTTGCAGGTTTTTATATTGTTGAGCTATCACTCATAGTGATATCGATGTATAGGTCTCCTAGGGGGGATGCAAACCTGTTTTTTGATAAGTTGGAGCTTTGTATTTCTTATGCACTGTCTGTGGGTCATTATGTGTTGATTGGAACTGACCATAATTTCAATGCAATTTATTCACCAAGGGATGTCAGGGTGTTTCTGAATGTTTTGCAGGGGTTTGGGCTGACAAGTTTAATAAGTGAGGCAACAAGAGGATGCTCAGCTCTTGACTCAGTTGTAACAAACTTAGATCCGGATTGTTTCACTGTGAATGTTAGCAAGGATCAAATATCAGACCACAAACATATCCTTCTGAGAGCTCGGTTGGCTTGCTATAGACGGGGTAAAACACTCAAAACTATCCAGTATCGATCATTTAATGAGAATTGTCTTCAGATTTTTTGTGCTTCACTACAGGATCGAATTGAGCCCTGGTTTAATATGATTTCAACGTTGTCAGCAAGGGAGGGGTTTACGTTTTTCTTTTGTAGTTTTAAGGAACTTTTTGATTCTTTGTTTCCTGTGAAGACTAAAAGGGTTTTCTCATCATCGGGGAGGGATGCTGGTCGACTGGGGGGTGGTCCAACCCGTCCAAGTTGCGATTGGTTCACTCCAGAACTTGAAGAACTGAGAGAGCTTATTCTGTTGGTAAGTGACATGTGTAAAACAAACCCTAATCTGAACATTGTATTGAAGAATCTTAGACATGGGTATCGCAATAAAATTAGGGAAACAAAATTGGAAGCAAACGCAAAACTCATTATGGAGTCTAGTAATAAAATAAAAGCTGCCTGGACCCTTATAAACAAAATAAGACCATCATCAAAAGAGACCAACAACTCATTTGCCACAGCAGATGACTTCAACAATTATTTTCTTGAGTCAGTTGAGAAGATTGTGAATGATATACCAAATGACGGTGAACCTATTCAGTTTACTCACATGCCTGCCATAGTTTCTGAATTCACCTGGAGTCCTGTATGTGCTCAAGATGTAATTGAAGCGGTTTTAGGTTTCAGAAGTTCCAATTGTAAGGATATTTATGGCATGACCCCAAATTTGCTCAAGCAGATGATAGTTATTATTGCACCCATATTAGCATTGTGTATAAACAACTGTTTAGCTAGCGGTACTTTCCCTGAACAACTCAAAATCTCCAGAACAGTTCCAGTCTACAAGAAGGGTCCATATTGTGACACCTCAAGTTTTAGACCAATTTCTATAATTCCTGTTTTTGCTAAGATATTTGAGGCAATCATATTTGCACAACTGTATAAATACCTTGAGGAGCATGACCTCCTGGCTCCTTCTCAGTTTGGTTTCAGGAAGGGAAAATCTACTGTCATGGCTGTGGAATCACTGTTAGAATCGATTATCAATTCTTTTGAGGAGCGGAAATCAACTTTTTCAATGCTATGTGATCTCTCACGAGCATTTGACTGTATTCCTCATACAGTTCTTTTAAAGAAATTGGAGCATTATGGCTTACAGGAATGCGCAATTCGGGTGTTTGAGTCTTACCTTTCTGAGAGAAAACAGATTGTACATTGGAATGATCAGCGCTCAATTCCTCTTCTGGTAAAACGGGGTGTGCCACAGGGCTCATTGTTAGGCCCATTACTCTTTCTTGTAGCAATAAATGATTTGCACTACTATCTAGCGGGAAATGTACTGTTCTATGCGGATGACACTTCCTTGTTCTCTGCAAATAAGAGTGTCACCCAAGCTAAAGCAGATGTGATGGAGCTGTATGATAAAGCTCGTGATTGGTTCTCACTAAACAGATTGTCTCTGAATGAGGCAAAAACCCAAAGTATATTGTTTTCTCTATCTGATGTCAGTGAGTATTTGCAGCCGGTCCGACTATTGGGGTTCACTCTTGATGCCAAGTTACTCTGGGAACCTCATATAGACATGGTGTGCTCCAGTCTCAGCAGCATTGTCTATCTACTGAGAAGGCTGATGTCTGAACTGCCAATTTCGGTGGTCAGACAGGCCTATTTTGCTTTTTTTCATTCGAGGATGAGTTACGGTTTGAAATTGTGGGGTCATGCATCTAGCACTTCTAAAGTTCTGTTAATTCAGAAGAGAGCGGTCCGGGTGATTTCTGGGGCGGGCTATCTAGATCACTGTAAGCCCCTTCTATCTAAGAATGGCATTCTATCCGTCATTAATGAGTTCATCTATCAATGTTTGAAGGATATACATCAGATGCAGGATAGGCTACCAAAGAGCAATGACATTCACAGTCACTTCACAAGAAACCGTGAGAGTATATATATACCAAGATGCAGACTTGAAAAGTCCAAGTCGAGCTACCCTGTGATAGGCTACAAATTCCATAACTTGCTACCAACTCAAGTTAGATCCTTGCCGAATAAACGTTTTCTCCAAGTACTTAGATCCTGGTTGATTGTGAATCAATTTTACTCAGTAGAGGAATTCATTACTGCTGATCACAACACCCTAGTCAATTTAATATAATGCTTTTTTTGTCTATTGATACCCAAGTACAGGAGAAATTATCTGATCTAATTGTAAATTTGCTTTTACTGATCTGTTTTATTTTATTTATTATTGTCTATTGTATGTATTGTATCTGTGCAATTTATTGTATGTTTCTCTAATGTGAATTGTGACTTGGCTATATGTAACTTATATGTTCAACTGGCCCAATAAAAACTTGAAACTTGAAACTATTATAATGTTGTTTGCTAAGTGTGTACCTCCATGAGATGCGGACCGACAACGGACCAGGCGCGCATGATGTGAATGAGCGGTCGGCCGCTGTGGATGGTCTTGAGCATGACATGCGCGACCCGAGTGAGCAGCAGTGCAGACCCCGTCTGCGTCGAGTCGAGGGGCGGCAACCAAGCCTTGGCAATCGCCAGCCGGGCCGGAGTCCACCACTTAGCACCACCGCCCCCGGCGCCACCCCCTCCACCACCGCCCCCGCCGGCCTCGTAGCGCGAGAACAGCTGGCTCTGAGACGCGCTGCACAGTGTCTGGATGAAGTTCGTCAGTGCCTGCAGGTTCAGTTTCAACGCTGCTTCTTCGAAAAGCCTACAACAGCAAAATTCGCACAGCAATCAGCGTTTCGAATAGAAAATGTTACAGAATATGATGTAAAATTGTATGTAAATAATACAATAATTCATTTACTTTGGTTAACTTTCCTTTAGTTTAGGCAAGTATAATTTACTTTAATCATAGAGAAAAGATATCATAAGAAGATATCCAATGGTATAGGTCGTCTATGTTCTAAATTTCTAACCGATGTTTTGTTAACCAAAGCCGATTACTGTCGACGGAAGTAGAGATAGAGATAGGGGTGACTCAATGTAACATAATACCATAGAGAAAGGATAGCATAAGAAGATATCACATGGTCGTTGATGTTCCAAATTTCAAGCCGAATTTTTGTTAACTCAAGCCGATTACTGTCGACTACTGTCTATTATTACTGGTTTGCTGGGTGACAGTGTAAGAACGGCACAGTATGAGAAACTACCATCATCACATAGCATCACGAAAAAGAACTAATTTGACAATCGGCTTGAGCTAACAGTGACTTAGGAATATAAAGGCCTTATACTATGAGATATCTTCGAATATATATTATTATTCCACATCATAATTACCAGTTAGGAGTTTATCAGAGATTGGCAATGGTGTAACAACCGAAACCGGTCTTTCTAACTTTCAATGTAATCTGTGGTTTTTGACAATTTCTTAGTATTTTTATTTAATATTGAATATATTATTTGTAGTTAAATAAATCATGAAACAAGTATTAGGCCATACAGTAGGCTGCATCTATCATTGGAATATAATAATAGCTAAGGTTTCATTTAAACGATGATTATAATAAAAAAATATTCAAAAGTTCTAAAATATTGAATGCGAGAATAGAACAAGTATGTAGTTACTTTCTCACTCAACTATAGATGAATGCATTGTTTAATTTCAACTCTACAATTTGTTATGTGTGTTCCATTTCATCATCTGTTTCATTGATTATTTATTGACTATTTAAACTGACTAAAATCTATAAAAAATAATCTCAATTAATCTGAATTATCTAAGCCTATCAAGAAATTATTCAATGAATAAAACTTCATTGTTTTAATTGTATTAAATGTTATTGTATTATAATGTGTATTGTAATTGCCTTTGATGGATAAACTTTGATTTGAATCTTATTTTTCAATTTAGATCAAATCTTAGAATAAGAGAGAGTGTTTTCTTAGGTGAAGAACAATAATTCTTCATTGTAAAAAATTTCTTCTACAGCAAATAAAATTAGAAACTTTTTACCAATGTACTTTTTACTAAAAATGTAATTCTTCTGTGTGATTTTCTGTTAACAAAGATTGATCCGACGGAAAAATGCAATCGCTTCAATAGATTTTATAATTAAATGAATTGACTTTGGAAAATGGCAGAGTTCATACGTGTTTCAAAAAGTTGTCTTAGTCTATCGATGTAGTCAATGTGTGAACACTCCCATAAGGACCAATGTGTTTTTGGCAGTTTCTGTTCAGTCCGAAAGTAGTTGGTATTACCTATGATTTAGTAAAATCACTTCACTTATATGGGCTACTTTTGTTCAAATTAATAAAAACAATATAAAAACTTGTAGTACCATTTATAAAAAACTTTTAAATATTTTAACGACTAGTTTCGACCATAGGTCATTTTCAAGTTAAGGTACTACAAGTTTTTATATTGTTTTTACTATGATTTAGTTTATTTGACAGTTTCTGTTCTGCCCGATAGAGTTACCTGTCAATAAGCTGAGACAGCGCACAGATGACTCGCGCCGCGTACTCCTGATTGAGAATGCCGTGGCTCACCACATCAGCCTTGCTCTCGGCAACAATGTCCGCTATATTTCCCACGTCCATCACGTTGCCACTTGGAGACGCCAGGAATCCATACACGTCCACACTACATCCAACAATACATAGACACACAGTTATTTATTTTTATTTGAAGTATAGCAGATATACAACACATAAATCAAATCTAATTTATTTCCTCAAAAATAGAAATTCACCCGAATAACTGCAAAATGCAAAATTTTACCGGGGGTGCCCACAGAGAGAGGTTTGGACTCAGTCCATGAGCTTTGGAGGGAGGGTGGGGGTTTTGCGCACCACTGCATATATATATACATTGTAAATTTACAATTTCTTTGAGATCTTGTGTAGAGAAACACAGTAATTGAAACCAATGAGTTATCGGTCATCTCACAATTAGATGAGAAGATAAAGTGGAATAAATTGGAATGGTTGATGTTTTAATAATTCTACGCAAGATTAAACCTCAACATTTAAAATTATTTTTGATTCCTAGATTTTATTTTTTCTCACTTCACATCATAACCTCAATCCTCCTCTCTCAAATGATTAGTAATAATAAACTGAACTAGAATTCAAATTAAAATCCAATACCAAAATCCAAATACTCGGAAGGCTTCAGCAACTGAAAATATTGACAATAAAATAGATAGCTAAACGCTACTAATACTGTCTGATGATATTTGGATGGGAAGAAATAAACCCAGCATTTCCTGAAAGCAGATCGGGTGAATTAACCACTCATTCACCATACATTGAACTTTTGTAAGTTATAGTAGTAACAAAACTGACTTTACCTGCCGGTAAAGATGGAATGAATCAGATAAAAATTGTATTTTAATGCTATTCAAATCATGGAAAGTCATTCAAGTAGAATATAGGTTTTGTACTGCGAAAGATTTAGAAGATATATGCTGGCTTAAAAGGGTTTCAAAAAACTAAATGAGATAATGATAATGAATTTAATTCAAAAACTTTTCTCATTCCAAAACGTAACTGTTCTCATTTCTCAGCTATTTTCCAATAGCTATACTAGAGTCTCGGTCAACCGAGGTTCCGTGTTAACCGAGCCTCGGATCGGCCAAGGTCAAGGTCAGTTTGGCAGCTAAGAAGCGAAGCAGTTCGATTACACAAAGAACTGTCAAAGATTTTTTCAAACCTTTGTAACTTTTTAATACTTTAAAGTATGTACTACTATTATCTAGTTGTGTGGTTTTGAATATAGTTCATGTTGGTGTACATCACATGGTACGTATTTTTATTTGATTTCCTTAACCCCTTATTTAGATTAGGCCCTCCGTGTTAACCGAGTATTTGACTATCCGAGGTTGTAGCGGTCCTGATTAACTCGGTTAATCGGTACTCTAGTGTATCTAATATTTGTTTCGTTAGTTTAATAATAATTGTTATATAGCCTTACAGTGAAACATATGAGTCGATTTTGCTAGAGAATTAGTTCTCATAATGTTGTTTTCTATGAAAATGGCAGTTTATATAATCTGTAAGTGATCAGATTGTAGGTTTATTTAATTAGTTTGCTTGATACAGTTTGCAGATACAACGGTCTCTGGTATTTTGTAAGGGAAATGTGTGGTTCTTTATATGAAAATATCGAGTTCAAACGTCGTGAAAATCTGGTGAAAAATACCTTTTCGCCCCACTTGGATGTAATGAGCTGGTTTACGTGCGTCATATGGAGGCCGAAAGTGATTGTTTTCTGACCAGGCCGGTAAAATTTTTACGGCCCTAGGGCTGTAAAATAACCTTGAAGTCAGCTGATTCTGATTTGATGTGAACGTGTTTACAAAATAGTTTATGAAACGGAATCAGTTTATGCTTCTAGAATTGAATAAAGTTTTTGCAATAAGATACTATCATTTTATTTGGATGAATAAAATACAGATAAGATATATATTATAAACTATTCAAATAATTCTATTTTCAGAGTAGGATAGAACTTCTAACCTAAACTTCCGTTGACATTCAGATTGGCCAAATTTCAAGTGTGCTAAAACAGCTGATCAAAAACTTTTCATTCTTTGTGTTTATCATTCAATAATCAAAATATTTATAATAATATCATCTTATTGTCATTTGGAAGAATAAAAAGTATAAACTCAACCTCTTACATAATTGAACATAATCTTTTAGGTTATTTAGACAAATCAGAATAAAAAATAAAAATACTTGGACAATTTCTTGATATTCAGATTACGTCAGATTTGCTAGAGCTATGACCTTCCACTTTTGCTTTCGGAAGTGCTTATAATAGACATTATTCTCATATATATATTGTTTATTTTCCTGTGTGGCGAAAAATAACGTTCTCACCATGGGCAAAAATGTTTTTCCGGCTCTCAATCTTTTCTAGTCCTCGGCCTACGGCCTCGGACTTGAAAACCGATTTCGAGCCAGAAAAGTCCCATTTTCGGCCCTAGGTGCGAAATATACTATTTCCTACAGATACCCTGAAAAGTGACCATTTGTGCACTGATTGCAGGCTGCAAAGAATCACTTTTCCGCACTAGTGTGCAAAGTGAGTACTTTGCGTACTCCAGATTTGCAGCATGACAACGCAAAATAGTTAGTAGGTTATATGGAGCACCAGTGCAGCAAAATCAAAATTAAGTTGGTAACAGTGACTGCTGTGGCTGCTATAGTGAGCAGAGGTGCAACGAAGCACAACGCGCTAATTATTAAGTAGATATTATAACCAAGGACAACGACAGCACAGTGCCACCACAGCACACACCACACAGCTGCCCCCCGCCATTCAAACACTACTACATTATTCAGGCAATTTTACCCATAATTACCCACTTTTCATATTCAATGGTAACTGTAGGAAAAATTTAATGTGAAATACGTGCGCAAAGTTCGTTTGCTGCACTCAAGAAACCATTCCGCCCTCGCCTACGGCTCGGGCGTAAACGTTTCTTTCGATGCAGCAAACTGTCACTTTGCGCACTAGTTGCACAAATAACTATTTTGAAGTATTATTACTCAGTCTAATTTTGAATTTTGATGAAGTTCAACGAGAGAAAAAAGGAAATGATGTCAATAGATGAGGAGCGTGAATCAAAAATATGATTTAAATAGGTTTGACTAGAATAGGATGAAAATAGAAAATGTAAAAGGAGAAGAATAGAGAGAAGTAGGATATAAATAAATAGAAAATGTACTCACCAAACGTCATCATCTTCTTCTTGGGCGAAGCTGAGATTTAGCCTTTCAGCGGTGGACAATTTTTCAGTGGCTGCAGTATTTGCACTGGAAGTTTTAGCGTTGGATTTTGGCGCCAAATTCACACCTTGCTGATTGCGACCGAAAAAGTTATGCTCCAACTGACTAACGTGCAAGCAGCATCTGAAAATTAACGGTTATTCAAAAATATTAATATTTTATCAAAAACGTTGTATTTCGATCTTGCAAAAGACAAATATATGAACTTATGGAAAAAGTCAGTAACAGAGTTGAACACAACCCACTGGAGTAATTGTTGGAATTGAGATAGTCACTATTAAAATCATAGACTCTATCTCTAGGATGTCAGGATTGCAAAAGGTGGAGGATAAAAATAGCTGTTTAATAAAATTTCAAGAAGCATTCCAATAAAATTCCTTTCGTATTGAATTTTTCAACTCCATTTAGTATTGTGCATTCAAATAATTCTATTTTCAACTAGAAAATAGATTTTTCTTATATTATTGAAGGATATAATTATTTCATTTTATATTACTATATTTGTGTTCCTAGGTAACTTGATAGTTTTTTTTATGAATCAATTGGTAACCTGGGGTTTTATTTTCTTAAAACAGTACAACTTCGGCATTGATAAAATTTTCAGTATAGAGACAATAATAATAAAATTGAGTGATCTGGCTAGATCAGGTCTGGTGTCCGATTTCAGGTGACATCACCTAACAACTGTTTTTAGGCAAAGTACTGTTTTTAATATAGAGCATAATTGTTTATAATCATATCAAATTTAATTTCATTCTAAAAATCTATCCTTCTATCTTCCTGGTGTTTGAAGTTTTCATCATCAGTCATCAAAGTGGTTGAAAAACGCAAGTGCATAAATTTCTTTGGCTTTTAAACTAATCATCGAAGAATTGATAATGAGAATGACCAGGATAGATTTTGACTATCTAAAATACTGAAAATTCAAATTTCGTCTATTTTTGAATTCCTATTGAGTTGAATGGATTGTGAATAATTATGGCCCACGAATAATATTATAGCATGACACACCCTACAGAGTAGTGATTACTATTGAACTTTCAAGCTGCCCTATCAAAATACTTAATCGATAAATTCAATTTTTTTACAAACGTAAGGTATGCGCACACCGATGCGTACAAATTCGTTGTGGAATTTTCAAGAATTCAGACTGCGGTTTCCAAACGAAGTTTTCGTTGCGAATTATTGGGACACGCACACTGGGAAGCGAAATAATCGCAATGTGGAGCGCGGAAATATTCGATTTCACTTATGTTGTTTAAGGCAGACGAAACTAGTGTAGTTCCAGAACTCGCCACAAAATTCGCAACACGAAAAAGCGCTGCAAATGCTGCATGTAGCAAAAGCTGCGAATTATTCGCAAGGGAATATTTTGCAACGCATTGGTTTGCGCCAGCACATACTGACACCGCAATGGTATTAAATTTCCGCACGGCAAGTTCTGCGAATTGAATTCGCACCGCAACAAAACTTTCACGTTGGTGTACGCCTGGTATTAGGCACAATACCAAAATTGACAATGGCCGAACAAGGTTATAAAACAAAACAAAATAAGATCGCTAATCGTAAGTTTACTGCAAAACATATTTATCCAAACAAGGTTATGGAATTAACGAGACTAAATAGGATATATAATTGACATATAGGTATAGACCTACACTATAGAATCTATACTGATGTTATATACTGCCAGAAATCTTATATTTAATTAATTTTCACCTGAAGACATGCGTCCAGCAGTCGGGAGCATGGCTGCCCAGCTCGACGCCTCTGGAGAGCAGCACATCCATGCTGAGAGCATGCGAGGCGTGCAACTTCTTCTGCCTGGAGAGGGGGAGGGGTAGGCTGAGCGAGCCCAGTGCCGAGCCGCCATCACTCTCCGGGCACGACGCTGACGCCAGCAGGGCGAATATACCACCGCAACGGTTCTGCATACCTATCACAATAAATACATTGTATGAGATCTCATTTGATACAGTACCTATATCTGAAAAACTTTCCAATGTTCATAATATTCCTATTAAATTCAATTTATGATTTTCATTATCATTATTGTTATTCCATCTTTGATAACGTGTAACAAAATAGATGGATTATATGATATCTCATTTGAGCCCATAACACAAAACGTATTATGCTACATTGAGTTACCTCTGTGTCGGCAACCTGAACCACATTTTAGTAATGGATAATATCTGAAAATATAGCACCATGGATATCCCATGGTATAAGAAGTTTATGTTCCTAATCTCACTGTTAACTCAAATCGATGTCTTAAACCCCGCACACACACATAGATTTTTGTTCGTACGGTATTTTGCCATCCTTATAAATTATATTAGATTAAACAGATGATTTCAAACAAATGATGTTTGCCAAGTTCCGTTTAATCTGATAGAATTCATAAGGACGGCAAAAAATCGTACAAACAAAAATCGATGTGTGTGTGCGGGGCTTTCGTAGTAGTTTTTCGTCAAGCTATGTGACGCTGGTAGCCTTTTATACTGTGCCGTTCTCATACTCTCACCCGGCTGAAACAGTAATAATAGACAGTAGTCGACAGTAATCGGGTTGAGTTAACAAAAAATCGGCTTGAAATTTTGAACATCAACGACCATGGGATATCTTATTATGCTATCTTTTCTCTATGGTATTATGTTACATTGAGTTACCTCTATCTCGACCTCTCCATCTCTATCTCTACCTCCTCACTAAGCGTTCACCATAAGCCACATCTAAGGGCCGGTTACTGAGCTGTACTCACCTAAAACATTGCATAGCGTGGCAGCGCGCTGCAGTGCCTCAAGGCTGTTGACGAGTGCCTCGCGTCGCAACGACTCCTTGAGTGCCTCACTGCTCAGCAGAGGCAGGCCGGCTGCGTTCGAGCGCTTGCCGCTCAGAGACATCGGCGCTGACAGAACTCCCAGCATCGAGTCCCAGCAGCATGTCAGCACCCGACGCGACAACTTCACACCTACAACAACCACCCACAAATCATTCAAAACCAAATATTACTAATACAATAAACAAGATATCAAGTTTTTGACTTGATACTATATACAGTTAATTGTTTGAATTAATTTCCTACATTAACATTCTAGATTCAAATTTTTTGTGATTATTTTAGGATCAAAATGTGTATGTTAAAAACTGCTGAAGAATCGTAATCTCTTTCGGGCTAATATGCAATCAAAATTCGGGAATGGAATAGTAAGGGCTACAAGCCTGTTTTCCATTTCCAAACATTTTATGGTTGAGTTGTTTTGTCATGGTTGTTAAATAAATAAATACGAGGTTCATTTTTTCAACCTCCGATTGCCCATAGATAGAAGGCGAATGTATATGGAAGAATAATTTTTTCACTAAACGTTACTACACTTATGATTATTCTTAAACATAATAATTTATGCTAGCCATTTATAATTTATGCACCATTCCGGCTAGCTCTTCATTTGAAAGTTGAAAAATGAAGCCTAACTATCAAGTTCTATATGAAAAGGCATTAAGATTCCTAATTTAGATGATGTAAGATATATAATAAGACTTCATGTAATACCTCAGTTGATAACCAGACTGATAGCTTCATCTGCCATATCATTGATGGATGAAAATTTGACTGTCCTAGCATTAGGCTCAATTTACTCGTAAACGGTGCGTCTGATGGGAAAATATAACTGAACAAAATGTGTTTAGAATTGTGTTCTACATCTGGTTCAGTCATCAAAAGGGGTCATTATTCATTTTTTTCTGTTTACAACCAACTCGAAAAAATTTGTCCTAAAAATAGACGGCGAATATTTCCCTAACCGTGCGTTTGACGGGGAAATGTTACTGAACCAAAGGTGCTAAGAATTCAATTCTACTTCATAACCAGTAATAAAAATTGCTTGATCCCTCCTCCCTATGCCGCGGGGGTGTAAGTTGTGCCAACTGGTGCTCTGTAGGTGACAAGTATTCGGCGTGCAAGGTGTCATGTAGACGTGAGCCATCCCCGTCTACTTGTCTCCTTTCTGAGGAGGTGACAACTAGTCGAGGGGACACCCTGACGCGAGAGTGCGAGGTGTCAAGTTGTCGTTTACGGTCTTGATTAGTTGACACCTTTGGTCCAGTAGGTGTCAAGTAGTCGGGGGGACAACTTGACTGCAATGGAATATTTTTACGAGGGTACAGGTAGTCGCCTATGGCCAAAATGACCAGGTGTCAAGTAGTCGGGGTGACAACCAGACCAGTTGAACTATGGCATTGTTTTGGAGCTCCTCGTTAGTTTGTAGGCTCTGCCCTCGAAGTCTTGTCTTGAGTTTGGGGAAAATTTTCAAGTTACTGGTGACCAAGTCAGGTGTGTTCGGTGGGTGATCGGAATTATTGGTATTATCCCATTTAATTTGCTGGAGAAGCCGTTTGATTGCACTAGCACTGTGAGTCATGGATCACAACGATTCTGGAATTAATTTCATGATGTATTCAATTCTCCGACACTATTCACGCACAATATCATCATTCATAACGTTTCCTGCGTAAACTTGAATAGTTATACGTTAGTTTTATGCTGAAAGTTGCTTTTTGCTTCCAGAAACGGATAACGCTAAGCAACTAGCATTTGGCTGGAGACTCAAGCAAGGCGGCCGTGTTTCGGGGCTTATTACTCGACAACAATTGACGATCTGGCCGCACTTTTTTATGGAAATAACAATGTGATCGGAGATTGGAAAAATGATCCTCGTACATTCAACTGTTTCCAAACGCTTCCTTGCATTCTTGAAGCAATTGCCAAGTACCCTTTTCCATCTGTATACCTCATGATGTTTATAAATTAATATATAATAACTATACTCTGTGTAAACCTTAAGGCACGAACAAGCGCATTTCACTTTTCATAAGCTGATGCTATCCTTATTAAATATGTATCTTACTGTTTCTGTACAAATACAAATTAGGCTGAATTCGGTATTTCATTATTTTCAATTCAATTCAAATTTTTATACTATTGAATCTTAAGGTTCATGTGAGCATAGTTTCAGTAATTGTGTACTTATATTTTTTATATTATGTATACTGTGTATAAATAATGTACATTGTATGCTGTACTATTATGTTGGAACCAAATAAATTCAATTCAATTCAAAAAAAAAATGAAATTTTTAAAATTTTTGAAGAAGTTAGATGATACTAGGCAAGCAAGAGTGAATACATAGTAGCTAACCTGATTCAACTTCCTGTGACATTTCACTTCTGGATGTGGCCCTCTCAAGACGTTGAAAGTCAGTTAGCAGTTGGCCACCTTGTTGGAAACTGCCCAATCCATCGAAATCTGAAATAATAGATTTTAGACGTTCAATCTAATAAGGGACAAAACTGCTTTTCAGGTTTATAACTGACAGGAATAGTTTGAAATACTGAAGTATCATATTGAAAACAGAACTTTCTCAGGTCCATTGCAGTTTTTTCGACTGAAGTGAACCATAGTTGGATTTTATATAAGTGAAAATTATATTTATATTATTTTTATG
Organism: Nilaparvata lugens; assembly: GCF_014356525.2. Taxonomy (NCBI): domain Eukaryota; kingdom Metazoa; phylum Arthropoda; class Insecta; order Hemiptera; family Delphacidae; genus Nilaparvata; species Nilaparvata lugens. Next base: position 16,413,350 of record NC_052504.1, read on the forward strand.
ATGATTATATTAGTAATTTCGTTTTTGAATTGATCTTATGAATACAATGCACCAATAATCATTTGACAGAAACAGGAAGTCATCTAGTACACAAAATAAAAATGTCAGTGAATTCAAAATTAGTTTTTTCAAACTAGAATTTTCCTTAAAGCAATGCAACAATTAAAAATAATAGAAATGAAGAATTGGGTAGTGAATAACAGAATAAATATTTAACTACAAACATTATAAAATCTTATATATATGAAGCTGAAGTAAGGAATAATTGAGGAGAATTATATACTCGAAATAAATTTCATGCAGGACCATGCAGCCTTTGTATCGAGTTTGATCTACAACACAGAACTTTCTCACACATAAACAAAATAAAAACCGAACCTCGTGATTTGGTTCTCATGGAAGAACAAAAAAGACTGGATAATGAAGCACTAAGCAAATATTTTATGAACCGGAGGAAGCTTTCAGAATTTCAACTGGAAGAAGAAGCTTCATGATATACATGTCCAGTAGAAGTTATAGCAGGAGTAGGGGGCTAAAATGTTAAAAAAATATAAGAGAAAGGAATATTATAATCTAAAAAGACAAAATGAAAACAATGTTTGATGAGATTGGAGAAATCAGTATAATTATATAATTTCTAATGCCACACTTTTCTATCAATATACACTCTTATCAATGCATTAATTATAATTTTTGTACAGGTTGGTTGTGAATAATAAATGATCTCCTATCTAATTGAACATGCAGGTGGGAACAGTATTGATGCAATAGAGGAAAAACATGTTGGTGCTTGGTGGAGAAACCAAAGGTGTTGCTTCAGTAGCCAGAAGGAAAATGTGCGACAGAAAATTGTGCAGCGCCTAGAAATGATAAAAAACTGAAAAGTAAAACGGAGTTTTGTGACAAAACAGAATTTAAAAAACAATGGAAAACATGACAAGCCAAGCAAGAAGGAAGACAGGCAGGGTAGTTCGATGAGCACAATGATTAGAAGTTAGTGTGGACCTGTTAGGAGGTTAATGAGTGCCAGGTTATCTGTGGAGGCTGGGCTGTACCCGCTCTGCTGCAGAAAGCTGCAAACCAACACCTGCTGGTACAACTCAGACAACCAAGTGGCCGACAAATACACCAGAACACCACTCCCGTGAACCTCTTCAACAAACTGTTCCTATAAATGATACAACATACATTCATTTATCAGTACCCCAGTCCATGCGATAAAATGTAGCACTTCCTTTCGAAGAGAAATATCAAATTTGAGATGAAATTTGAATGCAATACGTTTGAATCTATTACACTTCTTGTGGAATGACGTGATATACCAACGGGGCCTGTTTCAAATAGGATACAAAGTCCTATAAAAGAGCTGAAAGGCTCTAGGCTCTAAAGGCAAAAAACATACAATATAATTATCACATAGCTATCCGTACTATCCATGTCTAGTGTAAAGCATGCTGCACACAGGTACATTAGTAGCGTCCACACAAGCTACTACGGGAAAGCGGAATTGACAATGTCATGTACATTTTAGTTCTGGACATTTCCAATTCCGCGTTCCCGCAGCAGCTAGTGGACGTTATTAATGTCCCTGTATGCAGAAAGCTTTACATTGGACATGTATAGTAGAAATAGGGAAATTTGGTTTTATGAATGTGGGAGCCTTTATCATGTATTATAGATCTCCTAAATTTTATTGATAATCGCCAGAAAGTTTTCAAAGTTTGAAAATTTTCAGAAGTCAGAAGATATGTCATCTTATGATCTTTCTACAGTATGTATAGGAGGAAGTATTTACCGTTAGTAGCCCTCTATTTATTAAATAAAACAAAATATGTTAATTCAATCACTCGGTTATGAGATTTTCAATATCATGCTGTATATTGTAAGAGTGTACATTGTACAAACCTCATTCAACGGAACATTTTTCATTTCATGCTGGTAATAGCCATGTTGAATAAGCTTCAAATTTAGCAACAACGCTGAATATGTTGCAAGATAGATTCCATCTGCGTTGATAATTGTAGGAGAGGCGTTTCCTTCCATGTGTTTGTTGTCTGAATAGAGACCTGAAATACAAAAAAGAATATTCGAATAAAAATAATACCAGACAGGATTCATGAAGAATCAATCACTCATTGTAGATGCATATCATCCATTCAAGGTTTGACATAAACAATTAGTCAAGCATTATTATTGTCAATAGATAGATGAATAAATTAATCCTGCATAATTAAACTAAAGTGCGAGATAAATTACTTTTAACACGGCTCTTTCTCGAAGACGGAGAGGTCCGATGCTCTATCCTCCACTAATAGCTCCCACTACCTAGCAGCATTCTCCTTCTTTTGTGTCGGTGTGAGAGAGCTTTGCAACGCGTCGCACCAACACTCCCCTCCAGCTATTGCTGGCAATGTTCCAAGTAGTGTACTGGTCAGCAGGTATATGGGTTTGTGTATGTCACAGAGATGTTTTCATCACAAGAACATGAAGCAAAATGACACGGCGCATCCAATTGTGCGCAGGATGTCCGTTTTTGTCTACGCTACCAACTGTGGAGGGAGAAATGGGTTTCTCCTCTTCATGTTAAAAGTAATATATCACAGACTTTAGTTACAATTGAAAGATATAAACTATTTGAACATAGTAATATGACATAGTACTAATAAAACATAGTTAAATTAACCCTGCAAAAATTAATCTTGAAGATTTTCAAGAGTTCTCTATGAAATAGAATTATGAAAAGATAGGTTTAAACAGCCATTCGAATTAAAGGAAAGAATTGAAATTAGATGAGATATGAAAAACATGATAAAAATTCGGTGTAGTTGATATTAAAGTCAAATTCATTGTTGAAAAAAACAATAGATAGACAATAAACAATAGACAATAAACAAAACAAAAAACAATAGATAGATAGATAAGACCAGCAATCATCTCTAGCAAGTTCATTGTAATGAGTAATAAGTGAGTTTACCTTGGCAGTACTTGGAAGAAAACTCTTGTATAGCTTCATCAACCTGAATAGAACTCCTCAAAGACAGAAGCGTTGGAAGAAGATTGTTTAGAGCAACTACAAACTCACGAGCATTCTGTCTCTCTGCATCGAAACTGTCAGCTGCAGTCTGTTGAACAGCAAACAAAACAAAACATATCAATTTAAAAAATTAAATTAAATAAAAAATTTCCATTAATTTCATTGGTTAAGACTTACAAGCTTACAACACATGCATACTGACGAATGCTGTATAATCAGTCAAGGATATTAAGATGCAAGTTGATTAGATTATTTATCCAAAGCATGCATACTGACGAATGCTGTATAATCAGTCAAGGATATTAAGATGCAAGTTGATTAGATTATTTATCCAAAGCATGAAAATGATAGTCATATTAGTTTTGAGCTTTAAGCCTGTTGTTCCTTTCCCAATCATTCATAATGGGTTGGGAATGATATTGTATCTATCATTGTTAAACTACAATAATATTGGACAACATAACTTACCCGAGTGGTGGTATTATCATCAAAATTTAGAGTTTTAGGTAGTTTTTCCAAGCGCAAAGCTTCCCTCTCTTCTTTCTTTCTTTCTGCTTCAGCCACCAATTCCTCCATCTGTTAGCAAAATTACAGAGTTAGTCATCAAGTATTGTTACAATCGCAATGACGTGATTGACTTTACATGAATAAATAGCTTAAATGAGTTAAAAAAATTATTTTTTTTAGCAGGGAAAGCGATTTTTGGCCTTATGATTCTTTTTATATGATTTTGATGAATACTTTTGGAGAAGCAATTGTAAAGTGAGCAAAAATGTAAACGCATATTCATCATTTACCATATTTATCATGTTCAACGAATCGGTAACGGAGGATACATACATTTTTATTAGGGTAGCATCAGAGCCTCAGAATGAATTTAAAAAGACCGATAGAAATGTAGTATGGATAGTAAATAGTAGTATAGTCTAAAACTTAAATAATTGTCGCCGCATTTACATTATTCTAATGAATAGAACATTATTTAACAGATTATTATTAGACATGGTAGGCTACAAGCCTTTCCATTAGCATTGTATAACATTGAACACAGTATAACACGATCCATAATAATATAGCCTACGCTAGATGATAACAGGGTACGGATGGGTCGCGTAAATGTAACGCTCGCCATAAAATAAACAAGCATATAGGTTCTCTGCTCTCAACAGTCCCGGATGTTCTGAATTATTATAAACAAGTAAGAAGTAGGTTCCACCATATCTTGTTCATACTGCAGAATCCTGTTCATTTGAGAGATATTTCAGTTCACTATTATTTCAACTGCAATATAGTAAAATTGTAATGTAAGCCTCCTGTAGTACAATAAATTAGATAAACAACAAGTTTTCACGTATTTTAATGCTCAATCTAACATTCACACACTACTCCTGTAAAAACAATACCTCTTTTTGTATGTTTCAGACTAGTTTTGTCCTTATGGCAGAGTTTGTGAAGCACAATAATTGTAATTGATTGATTTCAATTGATTGTAATTAATTTATTGTATTTGATTTAATTGATTGTAATTGATTTTAATGTTTAACATTTTTCTATTACAGTCCATAATAATTCCAAAAGCACCGGCCCCACACCGCAATAAGTATGAGATGTTCTTTCTAGCGACCATGTTTCTTTTCAATTGTCTCATTCTCTGTGAATGTAAGCTAGAGGAAAGTGATTGATGTGCTTACATCAGAGTCATCGAGCCTGAACTCGTCTTCAGGTCCCTCAGTCTGTCCGGACGAGTGTGCACTGCTGAGCACTCCGCTGCTGCTGCTTCGGCTGCTGTTGCCCCCCTCTCCGTCACTCGCCTCCCCCGCACCCGCACCTACCCCCACCCCTGCCCATTCACGCTCCATCCGCTCTCTGTACAGCCGCGGCAGACGTGCCATACTCTCATACGTCACTGGTCCTGCACACCATCAAATACATCTATTCAATTCCAGGGATACTTTACGAGTACAGCGTTTTATAATGATGTCATATGAATAATGAGTGTTGGAACCTATCGAAAAATTAAAAGTACCGGTAATGGTAATTGGTAGGTATATAATTTTTAGACTGGAAACTTCAAATAATCGAAAATGGTGTAATAATCGAAACTTCAAATAATCAAAAATGGCGTAATAATCGAATGCAACCAATCTACTCTATATAAACTACTCAGTGTTTAGAGTAGAAACTTCAAATAATCCAAAATGCCAGTTATATTTACAAATCTGGAAAAAAGGAGTTTTGGACTAGGCCTCTTGGTTTAACAGCCACTTGTTTTCTGTTAAAAAATGGATAGATAATCACATTAAAAGAGCATTCGGTTTTTTCAATGATAAACTTTTCAAATCCATGTAGCAGAACTATCACCAGTATTTACAATAATATTTGCAGATACAGTTTCCCGACTATCCCAACTTATAAATTATTAGTTGTTTCTCATCATCTTTTACTTTTTTGACTGAAATCAAGTATTAACAAGTCCAGCTCCTGTAATTTGAATAAAAAAATTGTAAGAGTAGAATACTTCTTGATAATTAGTTGATTTAGCGAATTAGAGGTGAGGTGCTAGGATTTATATCAGAGGCGAGGCGTCCGGTCATCTCTGGATTCCCCGATGAATGAACAGAAATTGATATGTAATGTGTATATTATTAAATAGAAAATATTTAAAATAAATACAAAAAAAGGTGAAGAAACCAAAAGAGAAACGTATGTTTGCGAGCGCGCCAAGTTTGAATATAGTAGACTACTGCATCATCAGTTCCATCCGTTCAATGTGATTCTCAAAAATATGCGATTCCAGTAATGCTATTTAGCATTGGATACCACCACTCTTCTGCATCATCACTCTCAATCTCCCCGTAAACGATGGTGAAGTAAACGGTCAAAGACATCGCTATTTTCTGCGATCCCACTGTTCCGCGCTAGTGTTGCAAACCGTACGATAATTATTTTGTTTGCAATTTGTTATTGATAATATTATTTTTATTATTATTTCTTCTACTCGTATGTTTGGTTTTGAAGCACCTAAATTTAAAAATCTACTTTGTGAAAATAATTAAGAACTGAAAATTTAGTGAAGTGAATAGCTACAAAACCTATTTCGGACTATGTGTAACCTTAACTAAATTTGGGAGAGGAATAGCACAAAATTACCTTATTTTTCCTCTCCCTGTCATTTTTGATGTACTTGTTTTATGAATCAATAAAGAATAAAGAGTTTCATTTCAATTTTTTCAATTGATTTCAATTATTTAGGGCCAGTTTCCAAGCTTGAGATTCAGCCAAGTTCTAGACTTTTCAACTCTAGGATTTTTAATAGTGAACTTATATTTTACTAGATTTCATTTTGATCAATAAATAATCGTCTAAAATTAAAGATTATTATCTTTTAAATAGGGAAGGGGTGTGCAGCTTTCATTCAATCTTTCAACTGAATTGTTCCTGGAGATGACTGAGCCAAAAAGTCACGCCTCGCCACTGATTTATATATACTATAGACAACTGTATAACCCAATTTTTCAGGTATTGTCCAAGGTTTAAAGTCATACTTCACAAAAAACGGAGTAGCCTACTGATAATAGAGCTTTGACTTTCTCCAAACTCGAAGTGTTGAATAGTTTTTATTAATTTATTGGATGCATTTTCATGGATGAAAATAATAAAGATTAGTGAATATTGAACAAAACTTAGTGAGATTAGTAAGACTCTGAAAAAACCTAGGGATGGAAATTATAGCAGCTGGCGTTACAAAAATCGTCAAATTTATTTTTATATAATTTCAAATATAAACAGAACGTTTATGATACTGTAGACATGATAAAGTATTTACCTCTGTAGTCACAGTTCTTGAGCGAGGGGTAGATGGCGTTGATCTTCTCGCAGTAGCGTTCGGCAATGAACTTGCCTGATGCCAGCTCCTGCAGGGTGCTGAGCATGGCCACGATGCACGACACACTCGCATTCACTATGGCCGGGTCACTGCAGCGCGCGCACTCCTCTATCGAGTCCATCACACTGAAACAACACACTGATTATTACAACTTCAATCAACAACTTTAGATGTTTTGTCGTTTAGAATTTTAACATTAGTATAATTTGTAGATTTAAGTGAAATTTTAAATATTTTTTGTGATTGTGAAGGAAGATTTCTTGTTTGGATTTATAATAGATTTTAAAATTAATTAATCTGATAAATTCAAAATTATTGTAGTACATACATTTTTTGAACTCAAAATAGTGTGTAAATTAAGTTATAATTTACATAACCTCTAGAGTGTGTATTCCAAATTAAGGTTTAAAGCAGTTTTGGGCGAATGCCTGTTGTATTTGCCTGCATTGTATTTATTGTCTATGAATAAATGAATGAATGAAATGAAACTTAATAACGTAATTAATATAGAATAAAACATTTTGTTTTATCCCGGCCCGGGCAAGATATTTTTCTCAAGCTACTCCCGTATTTCGGATAGACACGTTAAGCCGTCGTCTCCTGCTGTCTAAGAACAGTCGTTAGGTGATGTCAGAGGCTCTGAAATTGATCAGGTGAGACCTGAAAACTCTAACACCAGACCTGTGCCGGCCAGGTCACTCGATAATATTAATATCAGTTTTGTTTGTCTTCTGCCTGAATAAGAGAGTTGCATCGTATCGTCACCAATGGAAAGAGCATGTGAAACGAATGTCAGCTGAAAGACTTCCATTGAGAATTTTCAAGAATCAACCGGTAGGCAAAAGAGACATAGGCAGGCGACGAAAAAGGTGGCGATGATTATTACTTATAAAATTAAATCAGTAAATTATAGAAGTGCTTATGATGATAATGATGTTATTGGATTAGATTATATTAATGCTATTAATTTATACATGTATTATTTTAATTACAAGCTGAATGTGAGTCGGAACAGGTAATAGCCTAATCCCTGTTTGAAAGAAGAAGAAGAATTTTGCTTTGTTAAGAAATATAGTATATGGTAGTTAGTATAGAATATCTCATTTCATTTGATTAGAAAATGTAGCGTTATCAAATAGATTGACAACAGATAACAAAATGTTATCATTCAATAAGTATCAGCAAATATGAATTCGTCAGTATTGAAATGTTATCGACAAAACCATGACTAGCTTGGATTTTTCTAGAATATGACAATTAATTGTTTCATGCAAAATAATAAATTGGATATGGGTACGCTAATACGCTGAACGCTGCTACAAAGTGGCTATTTTCAACACTTACAGCCTAGTGAGAGCCATATCACTCTGCTGACAGGCTTTTTCGTCTTCCACAAGAAGAGGACCCGCAAAATCCACCATTCGACTGGGACTTCTCAGCAACTGTAATTTCAAATACAACGGATTCATTGTTTATGCTTTTGGAGAACTTATCAACTAATTAACAAGCCTTCATGAATATATTTCAAATATTTATTCTAAACTACAAATTTCATAATACTCATATAATTTATTCAATGATCATATTTTATATCAAATTAATTATATAATTTTTTCAATTTAAATTAGCAAATTCCACAATATCGCCCTCTACTCACCCTTTGATTACCCTTCAATCCAATCCATTGGATTCTTCTTGTCCTTTCAAGGCTCTCCTTGTGGAAATATTTTTTTACAATTTGATTACTACATTTTTTATATTTCAAAAACAAGGTTTACCCAAAATCTGTTACGTGAAATTGTCATCCTTTTTAAATATCTACACATATTCTCATTTTTGCTATACTAAACTAATTGAAGTGGATTAAGAATACCACGATACAGGTATGAATTGAAGTGTGATATTAAAATGACTATCTTTTATGTATTGTTTAAAGGCGATATAGAGATATATTTATCTACTAATTCAAATTTGTTAGAAAAAAGGAATGAATTTCTCAGAACAAATATTCATGTTATAAGATAAAAGGTTGTTTGATACCTCTCTCAGAGCTTTTAAAGCTTCAAGCCGGTGTTGTGGTGGAGGATAGAGAAGCATTCTATGATACACCGACTCCAATACAGGCCGTAGAGATCCAACACAGCCCACTAGTCTCACCAGTTCTATGCCGATACTGCAAAACAAATAGTCATATGATTCAACAACATAAAAACAATCAACACTAGAAAAATATACTAATTGACAATAATTGAAATAAAAGATCAAATTTCAAAATACCTTCTCTATTTTCTCTTTTGTAAACATTGATTTGAGCAGATTTTTGTATCTCAACAGTAGATAAGATACAATTGTTTCTAATTACTCTTCTTCCATTTAATGAACATATTGAGTAAGCATTCATAATCGGTTAATGTACAGTTTTATATCGAATGTGGTTTGGTTTGAGTTGAACCTCTTGCAAATCCTTGCATCTCCCATCAGAGTTCAATGGCTCAAGTTGTACAATAATGTAATTGGATGACACTTTCAAGAGTGAATATTAAAAAAGTTTGAAGCTTCTTTAAAATCTACCGTGATTCTAATAATTTGTTAATTAATTTCAAATGGTGTTAATAAATATATTTATAAATTCCTCACTATTCTTGATTACTGTTGATCACGCTTACATTTTTATTTCTATTCGATAATTTTTATAGTATGGTAATCTTGTTTTTGTACTGACTTGATCTGATTCTGAAGAATTGTTAGTTTAATTTGGAATACAGTGAGGTTCACGTTATAATGGCAGTATTTGATTAACATTGGTGTTGCTATCCTTGTCTATGATTCAACAACGCAGAGAAACGGCAACGCTGCTCTTTTATCTTTCTGTAGTGCCATTATAACGTATCACTGTAGCATTCAGATTTTCTTTTGTGTGTAGCAAACAAATGCTGAAAATACTCTAACTCACCTATAAACAGTTTTGGCCTGATAACTGTCGAAACTCGGTGCGACGGCCAGACCTCCCGATCCGCGACCCACCTCACCACCCTCCCCGCCACGTCCCTCCCGTGACACGATCTTCTTGTCGACGCGCGGCGAGCCGAGGAAGGCGATCAGCGCCGGGCACAGCTTCTGCCAGAGGAACGTGGTGAAGTAGCGGTTGGCGTGGATGCTCTGTGGCAGACTCGACACCAGTGTGTGCAGGCACTCCAGCAGGAACACCACGCTGTGGCCGCTCCTGTCCCCGCTAAAACACCAACAAAACATAACAGAAACTGTCAGCCACTATTCAAAATAATTGAGGGGTCACAAGGAAGGAAAATGAGATCAATATCAGCGTTAATTCTTGGTTGTAATGAATATCATCTGAGTACACAATAAAACTACAACAGAATACAAGACATTTTGGAGCCAAGTGCTCTCGTCGAAAAATTGAGTAGAACCATAGAGAAGAGATAGCGTAAGTATCAGTTGTATCAGTTGCCTCAGTTGTCTCTGGTAAAACTAACCAAAAATGACCAATTAAGATCAATGAAAGACAATGGGCCATATGAATAAAGTTGAGCATTTGCTTATACTTCTAAAATATTGAGCATATGCTTAATTTTCTATGAATAAACGTGAGCAAAACCTTTTCCTCCTGCTCATCAAGAAAAATAGTTTGAGCATTTGCTCAAAAGTAAAGCTTATGCTCAAAATTGTATATACTGGAGCATTTGCTCAACTTTCGAAGCAAATGCTTCAAAAAGGTGAGTCTAGTCTAGAGCAGCTTTTCACCTTTTGCTCATAGTAAAATGCCTCAACTAATCCGTGTGAGGAAGAGGAAGCTATACCAGATACGATCACAACCAATAGCTGGGAACTATAAAACTCTTTTTGGATTCCATGCTATATATCACCATTATTCCTACAAAAGATTAAATACAAAAGATACCTACCGGATGGAGTTCCAATGGGGGCAGAGCCCTAGTTGTCATGTTACTTCTATTGTTCCTGCCATCACAGAATAGAAAATAGACATTTAAGAAGATGAGAGTGTAGACGATTATAAAAAGGTTAATGAGATTATAAGATTATGCTGAAGATTATTATAGAGATAAAATTTTTACGCTATTATTTCAAAATTTGAAATTTAATTAACCTAAAACTCAATTCATGGAATAGAGAACAGAGCAGACGACCAAACACAAGCGGTGTTAACACTTGCATATTTAGCGCTTACGTGAGTAGGCCTAGCACATTCTAACCTTTCACTATAAAAACAAAGTAAGACGAATCAGCTGATGAATAATCTTTAAAATACGTGATCATTTGCTCCAGAGTTCAGAAGCATAAGGTAAGAGTTCATAATAGGGTACTGCTGAGCAATATTCAACTATAGATCAACCTACCTTTGAGTCTCATCCATTTTGCTGCATATGAACTGCAGAATGGGGATAACTTCATTGAAGCAATCAATTCCTCCACTCCCCACTTCTCTCAGTTTACTTGATTGTTCAACTTCTTGAGATTCCTCATCTGTGAAAACAATACAAAGTATATTCAAATTTTCAGACGGTTGAGTAGAAAGAATTCTACAAATTATAGTAAATCAACAGCAATTTATAAATCAACAGTCCATCAAGTGATTATGATAATTTACAAGAAAATATATTCGAAGCTTATAAATAATGTTATAAAAGATGGATAAATTATTGAGGAGTCCGGTCTGCCGTCTCAGAAGATTGTAAATTACTTGTCGATAAATTGAGAAAAAACTTTAATAATAGAAAATATATGGAATAGCATGCTATGCATAACGAGCTCCTTCCTTCATTCATAACTCATTCCTTGTAATCTCCTCTAGTACAAGAGTTTGTTCAAGGATGGATCTACGGCTGAAGAATTTTATTCAACCATCAATATTATCAGGGATTATTTGATTCATTAGTCACTACATGAAATATGCAAACGATATCATGCCTACTTTGTTTTAAACCATCTAATAGATTTAAATCCTCATCTTGGTCAGGAAGCTGTTCAGATTTTATCATTTTGAGTTGTGACAATATCTTCACTTAACCATATTAACGGGTGTGACTGCTGGAGACTTATTTATCTGCGTCTCTGGGGAGGAAGCAGAAACAGTTAGGGCGAAATAGATGGCTTATAAAATCTTCATCGCAAAATTCTACATAAAATGTGACAAGTTAACGGGAAAACAGTCAAAATGTATATAAGTTTTAGCGAGTTTCAACACCCAAGAGAATTCTGTTTTTAAAGACTCTAAAATGCTATATTAAATCAAAAGCCAGCAGAACTAAAATTTTTCGTATTCAACTAGTTATAAACAAATCATATTGCAGGAAACAAATAAAATTGTGATTATTCTCACAAATAAATATAGGCCTACTCTTATTAGGAAAATTCACTCTCAGTTTCAGTGATACTAAATTTTTAAAGCAGATAAAGGGAAACTAAACTTACCGAGCATGTTACAGAACGATCGAAGAGTTTGACTAGTAGCTGCTTGAGCCGCTGTTCTTATAGCTTGATTTCCAGACTCATAAGCTTCACTACACAATGTCAGAATTTGAATTATTATTCGACCATTCATTGTCCAGTAGGATGAGCATGCGATGTTCAGGAGAACCTATAAAAGATTATGAATGGATTATTCTTGGTGTGAAATCATAAATTATATTTTTATGTATGTGAATTCAGAAATTGCAACATAAAATTTATAGTCATTGAGGAACTTGAACGCTATCGGACTCTAAGTATGTAATATACCTTTCTGATTCATGAGAAATGTATTTCATAAGGTGAAATTTATCTTCTAGTCATAAGAAATGTATATTTCTTATGAGATAATCTACCTTCATGATCATTTTTAGTATGATTTTAGAAGTATGATTGTTTGAAGTATGAATACAAAAGTGATCGTTGATTAGTGATCGATGAACAGGGTACAACAATTTGAATTCACAAATACAGTATATTGGAACATTTGTGTTTATTTGCATAGAAAACTCAAAACATATAGGCCAAAATATATTCCAATCTGAAGAAGGTAATTTGTTACGCACATTAGCTGGTTTGCCAAGTAAGTAATTCATGAACTCTGCAATTGACAAGCAGTCAACAAATGTTATTGAATAAAAAAATCTTTATTATTAACTATTAGTTTGATTCAAAGTTAGTAATAAATAGGACTCGAAAAAATATCAATTTTAAGAGAAAGATTCACCCAAAAAATGTAAAAATGTGTTGCATAAATGTAATTGAACAACTGTAATGAACGTGAAGGAAGCAACTAAGCCTACTGCCATTTCTTGTTTATAATATAAGACTACTAGTAAACTTATCTTTAGTTATGGATGGAAAATAGTATATAACAAAAACTACTTCATATTGTCTAAACCACTGATTTATTAAATCAATTCGAGATACAAATTTCAGTTGTTACAACATTAAAGCTCTCTTGTTTAACAACCAGTAGTCTTGTACGTGAAATATCGAGAAAGTTTCATTTAATATGCATATCTACAACACAAGAAAATAAATGATATACCGCTATTGCATTATATACAACACTCGTAGCTCGTAGTAAATAAGCTACTTACCTTAAGCATATCCACTTGTGTGTCATCAGATTGAGATAATATAGAAGAAATAGTAGTGAGAAGCTGAGAAGGTAGCCACTGAGAATCATCCTCGGGCTCAAAACTCGACTGGAACCGGTCATCTCGAAGCAATTTCTGTGAAAGAAATTAGTACAATATCATTCAATAATTCTGTCGATAATGAGACGAAGAAATCGCGTAAATATTGAACTGAAAGAAATTATTATCATTTCAGCTTTGTCAAGAAACTTTCATAGACTGCCACATACTGAGTGCTAAATATTTCACGTAGAGTTTGAAGATATGAGTAAGTTATTATTAGTAAAATAATAATATAGGTTTCTTTCAAGCACTAATCAGAGTATTAAATTAATGCCCACTTTCGTGTTAGATACAGTAACACATATTTGTTTGGTCTGTTTTTTTTTAAATTCAGAATAATTTGATGTAGAGAAGTTAATTCAAAGAAAACAATAAAGACTTACATGAAGGCCAGTGAGACCAAAAGAAACAAACTTGCTCTTTTTCGTTTCCAAAGATAACTGAATGGCATATAGGCACTTTCCTCTCAATTCATGAGCAGGATCTCGAATCATGCACTGCTGAGACTGCAAGAAATCTGAAAAACGATCATAATTCAATTACATCAATGTCTTTAACTATCTGAATAGACTAGGCCTACGTTTCATAAATGTTGACCTATGGGTATATAAATCACTGATGAAACTTAATATTGATATTTCTCGAGGGTATAAGAGATAGAGAACACAAGTTTAGTTAATTATATAGAAATATATAACGCCACTTATTCATCCATATTCTTAATAAGCAATAATGCACAAGTTTTAGAATTTGATAATGGATATTACTTGTGGTTAAAAATACTGAGAAAACTAGTTAATGAATTGCCAAGTTTGTCAGAGAGTCAATGGATCAAATACTAAAACAAGGTCTCTGATAAAAGATCAATACAAACGCACGGTATACACACCTAACCTAAAGCACTAGGCCCTAAATGCGAAAGAAATTTTAATTTTTTGACGATTAAAAACAAATTTCATTTAATAATATAGCTTATCAGAAAAAGTATTTGAACTATTTGAAATTTAATATTGAACTTAATTTATTGCAAAACATAGCTACTCAAACAATATTGTAGCTAAGTAGCTTAATTACTAGTCAATTTCATCTTATTGGGAATTGAATTTTCACTTCAGAGCACCGGTCTAACTTGAATTTTGACTAATTATATAAATTAATTATATGAGGTAAGGAAGAAATAAGAAATTAGTATGTAAGACACAATTAAAATGAACATATTGAATGAATGACTCACTAACCATATGCTTCTTGAGCCGCTTTCCTTACATCAGAAAATTTGGGCCCAGTCGCTTCGTTCACTATTTGTAGAAGTAGATCTTCCATTTTGGTGAAGAAAAATTCAATATTGAATTAAATATTATCAACAGGTACCACTCTTGATACAAAATGCCGACAAATCTTCAGTCCTTCTTTAGTTTGGATTAATCACGACAACAGTAAAATCAGCACTATTTCTGGAATAAGAACACAATTCAATTACAATTTAGATTATTATAATGTAGCAAATTAAAATTATTGAATTGGAATATTTAAAAATATTATATTCAAGGGCCAGCATATTGATAAACACGCACAAGATACTTTTTATCGATCGTTGTATTTTGAAGAGAAACAGAAGATTGACAGCACGCAGCAGACAAGAGCGGCTCAGCTGGTGCTTAGACAATCATGTTAGATACTAGAGATGCCATACGCATGTAGAATTTACTGTAGAGTGCGCAATGACATTACTGATGCGCGCATCTATCTAGACGCATCTAAAATTGAAAAATTGAAATTGCTGGCAATGAGAGGAGATGATCATCAGTTGATCGAAAAGAGTACTTTGAGAGTAGTGTGAATTATTACTTTTTTTGTTGGATTGCTTGTCGATTTTATCAAATTTTCAATTTTTGATCCCTCAAATTTCTTTGTTAAATCAGGTATTGTGGCTGAATTGATGATTTCACCCTATAGTGAGGTCCACGTTATAATGACAGTATTTGATAAACTTTGATGTTGCTATCCTTGTCTATCGTTCGACAAAACAGGTAGTACTATCCTTTTCTAGCTCCACAACAAGGCCAAGTATGTTTTTGACGATGTAGAAATATAATTAATTAAGGCAGATAATAAGCGAAGCTGTTCTTCCATCTCTATTCACTGTCATTATAACGTGGACCTCACTATAGACACTAAAGCTGCTATAGTGAGGTTCACGTTATAATGGCAAAGGAAAAAGATAGAAGAATAGCGATGCCGTTTCTCTGCATTAATTAATTATATTTCTACACTGTCAAAAACATAATTGGCATCGTTGTGGACCAAGAGAAGGATAGTACCACCGGCTTTGTCGAATGATAGACAAGGATAGCAGAACCAAAGTTGATCAAATACTGTCATTATAACGTGGACCTCACTATATAACAATTGATGGAAGCATGAAATAGTGAAATAATACACATCAAGTTGAAAAGAATGAAATGTTCTTCAACGGTACGATAAGTATTTATTTTTTCGATGCATAGTGAGAGAGTTATAAGTTTTGAAAGAGCAAAAAGGTGGACGAAATGTGTTTTAATATCATACATTCAAGAGCAAATAACGGAATTTTATCAAGCTTCATTCTGCCATATCGGTTCCTAAGATGCGTGTAAGCCAAAAATGAAAAAATGCAACTTTCAAACAATCCCCTACCACCTTAGAACAGGGGGTATGGGTGGGAACTTTTGATATGTTTACCTCCTTACTATCCTAAATAGAGCTGCGAGATCCAAAATTGTCTTCTAAACTTTTTCTTCTGTAATCCTTCGTTGACTGGAATATAGACCGTGCTAACAGGAAACAGTCCAATCATAACTCATGGGTATTATATTAAATTTTTACTGTGCAGGTCTCTTTCACTGTCACTGATATGTGGAAATCCTACTTTAACCGTACTGTTCACTCGCATACTTTACAATGAGTTAGTTTCACATGAAGGTCGATCGCTACCTACACTGAAAGCTACATATCGACCTGACCGTTCTGTTCGTACACCTGTTAGGCCTACCATGTTGAAGTGTGAGATAGTGAGGAATAGAATGTTGCGTTGGTGAAACAGGATTTTGTACTTTTCATGCAAATTTAATTAATTCTTTTCCTCCATGATTTCTGCTCTTGGATCGACAGTTGATAAAATCCATTTTATAGTCAGGGGCTCTCACCCCCTCCAGCCCATGGCCGTCCCACCTTAATTTTAGAGAAATAATTCAGCTTCTACCCCCCCCCCAGCTTTTTACAAGCTTTTTTCAGTCGAATTTCAATGACGTAGTCTGCGTCTAAACCCCTTCCGCTGTGGGAACCCCTGTTATTGTTATAATACTGTATAAGTATTTGAAAATAATCAATTGAAATAGCTCATCTATAACCATGCCAAAACTGGCGAGCAGACGCGACACACAACACCTGACATCGACTAACTGAAATGAATGTAAAACATAAAACCCATGCTTCAAACATTAAGTTTATGTGAAACTGATAAAAAATACAGCAAAAGAAAACACTATAGCTCTTCTTCACGAGAGTTGTCATCTTTATGATTAAGCCGGAAATTTTTCTGACTGCTCACGTAGAAACTGATGCAAGACGAAAACTTGTAATAGAAATCGGAATTTTTTTTCAAGCTGAGTTCGGGGTACAGCTTTTCTAAATATTGAAATACTGGATGGATGTATCCCCAGTGTAAGCTTTGCCTGTGAGTATTGAAATATCTGTAGAGATTATTCAATGCAACCGGAAGAGAAGATAATTTTCTACAATTTTCAACACGTACAGTAGGCCTACACTATTTTACTTATAATGCAATAAATCTACAATTTCATTTTTAATGGTAGGTAGTCTATTCTAGACACTTTCAATATCGGAGTATGAATAATGTGCATTATTTCTCATTCTAGATCTGCCGGGAGAAATGATCACTCAGAAGAAAGAGTTCTTGTATCCCCAAGACTTTTACCAATTTAAAACAGAAAAGAAATATTTAACGAAGATTAAAATGATCTTTTGTGATAAATACTGAATATACTTAGGAAATGACTGGTGTACTAAAATATACCAATAGAGAAAAAATATTACGATATGAATATAATCTTGAAAGTGGAAAAATAATGTTTCAAAACTTATAATATTTACTTAGATATTCATCCTTCATGAACCTCTGCAGGTATCGCTCTGTTTTGAGTTGCATGTGTGTTGTTCAATTCTTCATGGGCTTCGATTTCGACGCTGACGTCTTGAGTTGAAAACGTAATTTCGGAAGAAATTCTTTTCGAAAGTTATTCTCTTCCTACGAATATGTACTACAAGTAGGCTACAAGTGTCACTAGAACACTAGTAGAAAATAATCATTTAAAACAAATACTGTGTAAATGTCGCTTTTCAGTGCAACAAGTGAAAATAAACAATGAAAAGCAATACTCTGTGAGCCCTTTTCATTCTAAACTGTTGTTTCAGAAATTACTTATTTGATGCAGTCATGCAGTCTTCTCCCACCCCGCTCCACTTTTCACAAGCCGACGAGTTTGCAAATCCAGAATGAATGCAGCAGAAATTTCACGCTTGCTCTTGTTTGGATCATTCATTCAATAATATTTCATGCGGCTGGAGCTGGAGGGAAATTTATTGGCTACAATTTTCTACGCCAAGTTCGTCACGTATACAACTTGGAGAGCGTCTTTTCCCAACTTCTTTTATTGGCCGAGCCGTCTGTTGTAGGCCTTGTATTACCCGCACAGGGTGAGGGTAACTGTTTTGAGCAAACCTTTAATTGAGCCGGCTTCAATGGAGCCGTAAAAAGCTTGGTTGACGTAAGGCACAGGCAAGTAGGAATCTTATTATTTTACGGCTTTCAACTCGATGCAAAGGGTGCTTGTTCCTAATACAGAGCTATTGTCGACTATAAACTGGGCATCGTTGTTTTTTGTGCTCACGAGTAGAGTACTACGCAGAATGTACTAGAATTTATATAGTTTTCTTCAGCTCTATCCATCCACACTAACAGACGAACCCTCATTATTAAAACAGGTGGTTCTAATTGAAGTACAGCAATAATTTTTATAGCGTCACTTGGAATTGTTTTATAATGCCTTCTTGTTTGGTATCATCCCGCCCTGTCTTTATTAGCGGCTATATGCGCTGCATTATCGGATGGCAAGTTTGATGTCTCTACCGGCGAAGAGGTAAGACCATCTACCAACAAAAGAGGTCATCTTAGATGAGCAGATGCAGCTTAACGCCCCTCACATGTAGCTTATTATGGAACGCACTAAAATCTGCTCACCCTTCTGACATCGCCATTTGATTAACCAATCATGAGCGGTCAACGTTAGTCAGCAGTTTCCATAGTCGAATCAATTAAGTTGAGAGACCACCATCAAACATCTCAAACTTCACTTGATTGCCTTACTAGCAGGCTCGCTTTGCTCGCCCTTTCCCTCAGGCCAGAGGACTCATCCCCTGGACCCTTGGCTGAATCAGCCAGAAATGAGACTTTCAATTGGACTTGCTTTTTTCCGTCAAATAGAGTGGGAGAGAACATTCAGTCTTGATTCCAGTTGATTCAAACTAATTACCTTAGCTAAGGGTTGCAAAAATTTCAATCTATTTAATTAAGATTGGATGAAAATATAATTTCCCACGTAGATGGATGATTAATATGTGATGAGAATTGATCTATTTCAATTGCTAAAACACAGTTTTATTTTTGTCACATCCAAATTTTTTCAATTATGGAAAAATTCAACAATAATAATTCCTATTCAACAAACTACATCTATTTCTTTAAAATTTGTTATAGAAATGAAGAGGAGATCTTACCATTCTTATCAAACCCTTTCTACTTGAAAAATCTGGAAAATGCTTGAAAACCCGCCGTCACCTAAGCTGGATCTGAGTATCAAGTTTTGAGTACAGACTTTCCTGAAAAATCTGGAAAACTTACTCTGAGCTCAAGATTAATATTAGGTATTTTTCAGTCATCATTTTAATTCTACAGTTCTCTTAACACAACATATTTCTACACCTGAACTGAATCTGTTTTATGAGTGAGGTGTGGCTCACACATGTTGAAGGATCAAGTTAAATATAATAAAAAGTTTGTTCAGATGAATTACAATGCACGTTGTCCCTCTGGCATTTATAATTTTATCTACAAAAATTTCATTTGTGATGAATATAGTATTAATGATGAGTGTGATTTCACTTTCAACTTGACAATATTCCAAGTTCCTTAGCTCTCGTCCACATTCTCGTATGGCCGGAACTGATGATGATCCTTCTTCCAAGAAATCGAGGAGTAGCTGCTCTCCTTTCACTAAATGTCTTAATTTCTTTCCTGAAGGCATAATCATGTTAAACTTTTAACACGATAATGATAGATGGATTCGAATGCGCAGTCATTAGGGGAGTCATTATAATAATGTGCCACAATTAGTAGACCTAAACACCAGGGTACAACCGAATAGGTCGTTCATTTTTGAAAAATATCCCTACAGGAATGCTTGAAAGATACAAATTGATTGCGACAATTTACTCCTATTAAATAATACCAACATCGACTTCTGTACACTAAGAAATAAACAAAAATGGAATAGATTCTTCTCTGTGCTATTTCAACTCTTTTTCTATCCTATTGGATCAATCGCTTTTTACGTGATTATTTTAGCCTTCTACTATCTTCTTATTAACTCTCATCCTTTATTTCTACTGCAGAGGAGTGATAGCTGGTTTCAAAATAGATATGAAGAATGATGATGATTATGATGGAAGAAATTTAAAGATTGTAAGTATCGAATTAAAACCTCTTATAAGATGGTGTGTGTTTTTATTGGTTCATTTAGCATACTCTTTTCAAGTTAATCACTTTTTCAGATTCTTGATCTAAGGGTACCAAATTTAGAATCTATGCAATTTCAGCTGCTAATAATTTTAATTGTGCTCCCATTTAAATATCATGATACCGTTTTATAAATAGGAAGTGATTGTTTTAGCAGTCAGGTTAATTTGAATAAGAAAAAGGCAGTACTCTTAGACCCCCGGGTCCTCCCGTTGGAAGCCCTATTTCTTGAGGTCACCTCCGTTGACAGTTGTTGTAAGCTCCAAAAACACTCCACTCCTGGAGCCTACTTGAAAATGGGTTAATTCGCCTCTCTCATCACTCAAGCACAATCCTAGGGTTTATTTGAGCATCATCCTTAGGAAAAATGGAAGAAAAATAAAGCGAAAGAATAAGGTTTTTCTGAAATTGCTTGGTTCTTTCTACAAGACTCCTCTGATTTATGGAATTCAAACAAAAACTATTCTATTGACAGAAAAAGATGGAATTCAGAAACCAATCCTAGACAACACTTTTTGTATTTCTAAGGTCTATTTTTCTTTGCTTGAATTATTTACTCCAGTCTGTTAATCTGTTTATGTTGTAATAAGCACAATTAAAAAATTAACAATCATCCTAGTCATTGAGGAAACGTAATATTTTTATTTCCGACATGCGACATTGAAATATGCAATTGAAAACAAAGACATCGCCAACTAATCAAAATCGAAACTCAAGATCAGCAGAAGTTATTCTCAGTTATTTTTCCAATTTTTCTCGACAGATTATGTAGGCTTCATTTTATTTTATTGAAACGCAAAGACGCATGGCATGCGTCTTCTTCAGCAGACATGATTTCACAAATTATTCAGTAATTCCGATATGGCAATATTGTCCAATATAAAATGAATAAAAATATAAAATAATAAAATCCAAAATATTGGACAATATTTCCGAATATTGTAAAGTAATTTGAATTCGAAATAATAATGTTTCTACTGATATGGATTCTAATTACAAAAGAGGAATTTTTCATCATTCTTCCCCCAGCTTTAGATCTTCGACTTTAGCTGTTCTCCTCTCAACATACACAATGGATTTTGGCAAAACAGATGAAGAAATAACACAAAGATATTATTTGAGGTAGGCCCTATTCAGAAATGCTTTTTAATTATAAATGAACTCACAACTAGCACACAAGTTCGCTTTGCTGGCTGTGCCAATTCATTTGGAATTTATTATTTATATTAATCTATTTTTTGTAATTATGGCACAACAATTTAAAAAAACATTTTGAGATGCTTCAAATTCGAATTGCTTCAATAGTTCCGATTCATCCAGCTACGGTACATAATCAAATCATGATAATTTTCTTTATCGTAAATGATTCGAACAAACCAACGATAAACAAAGAGAATGTTCAATTCAACGATCAATAAATTAATAATTGTTTTCACCAATACGAAAATTAGATTTGAGCGACAGTTCGCAGAGACAGGAATCTCATTCAATTGCAGCAATCAAATTCAATATCGTTATCAGCAGTGTTTATCCGTAACGAACAAATTCTTCAAACTATTCGAAAATATATTTTTTGTAAAGTTCTTTTTCGAATACAGAATCAGAGAAAAAGTCGAATTGAATAATATTTTGCATGTGAGAAGCATCCAGAGCACAGACAGTGCATCCGATAGATGAACAGCAATTGATAAAAACGGGTCCTTGCATGTGTATGTATGTGGAAGGGGTTAGTGGGGGCACTGATCACATAAACATTTATACGCCATTATTTTCGCCTCCCTCTTGTCCACGAATCAGTTGCCCTAAAAAGGATCCTTCTTTTTCAACGTTGGTCCGAATAAAAAGTACCCACCGAGGTCTTCAGAGGAATGTATGACAAAGAAATTTCGTGGTAATGTTACTGTCAATATAGTAAGAGTGATTGTCTCCGATCAACTGCGAATAAGTTTGATGCACCGTGCACCCAATCATGAACGCTTAAAAGATTTGAGACTCTGTTCTTCATTGCAAAAACATTTGTTCAACATTTTTTGCACGACCTCCAACATTTTGTTCTGCGGAAAAGAAGTGCAACAAGAAGAGCTTGCATCATTCGTGTTGCCATCTCTTACGAGCGCACACACACATTGTAATAGCAGAAAAAAGTACCAGCAACCAACGAAAGCGTTTCAAGAAGCAAGTCCAAGTAACAGAATCAAAACATGTTTGGCTTGGCTTATACAATTCGCTTTGATAAACCTTCAGATTGACTGCTGATGAGCTCGATTTCCATCAGCTATCCTACATCCAAACATCAAACACAAAATTTGGAAACTCCAAATACCACTTCAAGAACGATCTCCTCGAAATATAATTTTAAAGTTTCAAATTGCTTCCTATTGGTTCGGAGCCCACCAAAAGCTGTAGGTCTTCTCATCTATGATCATCATCAGTCCTATTACCCACGTACAAGTCTAGACCGAGCTCATGAGGACATCACTCTCACTAAAAACAAAAATAAAAAACAATGTATAGTACAGTTAATTAATTATAATGCTAATACATTAAAACATGTATAGAATAATTATGCAATTTCTTTCACTTCAGGGATTTTTTTCAGAATACCTAGCTACAAGGTGGGTATGGTACTGAAAGACTTCTCACCTTGGTGTTGAGTAAGAAATGGGATGTGTGGAGATAAAATTTGTGGATCTTCCCCTGAAATTTGATACAATTGGCTACAACGAGACGTTTTTTGAACATACATGATGAGACTGATTATATTCACTATAACACTGATTCTGTGCAGTCAGTTCAACAGTGTAATACTTTTTTTAATTATTCAGTTTGCAGAGAAAATATTACTATTAAATTTTGTAAAACTTTAAAGTGAAAAAACACTTACATTCTTTGATGTGGCGACGTTCGTTTCGTGCTGGTATCGCACATTTTCAAGCCAAACAGAAACTGAAGTGTTTAAGGTTATGAGGGTGAAATTTGGTGGGGGTGGATGGGAGTTTTGGTGGTTAATGGAGGAGGATTTAAATGAGTTTGTCAAACAGGGAGGAAAAGTTGATTTGGTCATTTAGAATATTGTTTGGCTGTTGTTTGGTGTGTTTGTATATTTCAAACTGTTCTAGTAAATTCAATTTTCTGTTTTTGTGGGAATAGTGGAGTATTTCGAGGTTGTTGTCTATGTCAGGGTGTGTGTGGTGTGTGGAGATAATGTGTTCTGCAAAGGTGGAATGGGAGAAAATATTGATGAATGTAGTTGTATTAAAAATATAGATAGAACAATCTCATATGAATAGTAGGCTATAATTACATAATCAATATGTGCCCCAAAAATTATGAATTCACAACAATGAATTGCGGAAGAGCCGAGAGTTTCCTGTGTTATGTCAATGGATATGTACAATGCATTTGGCAAGCAGTGAGTTAAGTAGATGGATGAGTGGAAGAGTGGAAGTTGTCTGCACTAATACGTGCAATTGGTATTGCGAGTCAGATGTAATCCATCAAAATGAATTCCGCTGAAGAAGCTAGTCAGCAGGCAGGATTAGCATCGACAACCAGTTTGCTATACGAAGAGATCATGAACAAGTGATTTATAAATCGTCGACTGCCTCAATATCTTCGACACTTTGCCATTTTAGGACTGAGCCTAGCATACTATGCTGCGTTCCTGCTAGGTTTCAGAGCGTTTTGTCCACAAAGCAGCAACTTTTTTCCCAAGTTTTCTAATAAGTTTGTTAGCTTTGCAGAGCCGTTCGCAATAACCATTACACCGCATACTGAACGTGCATAAAGAAAAATCAAAGTTTTTATCCAGCCATTATCCTTGCGATGCATCCCTATTTCCCATCGGCGTACCAAGTTCAAGTTGGCGCTTTTTGTGACGAAAAATCGGTAAGTTGCCTTTTGCCTTGTAGCTGAGACGATAACGAATACGACACGGCAATCTCAATTCAAACGACATGAGGCGAATTCCCCCCCCCCTCTCAACCCCTCTCTAGTTCAGGCCTATGAATAAAAGTAATCAGGACTGGACATTTCTTCGACTTTCCTCGAAGACTAAATAAGGACACAGCCTCCCTGCCTCTCAGTAGATGGAACACCATGCAACTAACTACCTTTGCAATAATTTATTCAAAACATGAATTCTTGTACAGTTATACTGTAAGAAGTACATTAGCTTTTTGAAAAAATATAATCTATTGTTAGAATTTGTACGAGCTTAGATTTTTCTCATATTATGAGTCTCCCAAATCTATTCGAATCAAGAAAATGCTCTAGCATCTTACTGAGTTCAAAGTAATTTGTTCCAGAATTGATTTGACGAAAACTCACACTTCATAATGAGGTGACAGGTGAGTAGCTGCTTTTTTACATTGAACAGAATTGACTGCATGAACTAAATACGGTGCCAGTCACTAAAATTCTATTCGACATTGCATTGTACATTTTTACTCACATCTTAACAGGTCCAATTCTTCCAGGGGTCCTGAATGCTGAGGTTGTAACCCTATTTTCTAGTCATTTCACCCGGATTCTATCATTCTACTACAAAAAAATAGAAATTTCTATGCTAGAATTATGATATGAATTAGTCCTACTTACAAAGTAGATTCAAAGTGGATCTACTCGCAAAATAGATTCCGCAAAGGAAACCATTTTCTCGCAAAGTAATTTATTCACGTAATCATGTAATCATTCCTACACAAGCAAAATAAAGTCAATTTTCTATCCTTTAAAATAATGTATTCAATAAATTGGCGTGAAATGAAATGGCTGAGTGGAGTTATAATACATTAAAGGGATTTGATCTGGTGGCATCCCGGATTCTACATGGGAAAATATGATCACTCAATCCTAAACATTTCGATTAAATGATATAGCACGATGTGCATAATGTGCTGACGAACGTGATCCATTACATTTATCTCTACTAATTTATCACAGACTGGATTAAGGGATTGAATTATTTGCATGATCTGTAGCCTTATCATGGATTCAGACATTTGCTGAAATAATGTTCAAAGTAGCATTGTAGTGTGCTTGAGTTGCAACTGGCAATCGTTTGTATTCATTTGCTTGTCTGTTTCGCAATCGTGACATCACACAACCATTTAGTGTTTTTGCAATTTGAAGATCCATTTGGATTGAAGCTATAAACGGCTCTTTCAAGACTTGGGAATGAGGATCCGACCTCCCAAGAGGTAAACTCCAATTGTTTGTTTCAATCTATTCAGATTTCAGTAGATTCGGCTCTCATCAATGCAAGACTGGGAAAATAAACTGTACATCTGGAAACATGGAAGATTTCATCAATAACTTTCCAGCATGATCGGAGTCTATGGAAAAAGCAGCCAATCATATTTTCCTAACCAATATCATGTTCTATTCCTACCGGATTAGAAGCAGCTTATTTACTTATTCTACTAGATAAATAAAGTATTCATTAGAGATGAACTGCACCTACAGTACCTGAAGCATAATCCTCATAATTTTGCAGATAGGATATACCCATAGACAAATATGAAACTGAAAACACCACATATGATTAAAATATTATTGAGAACATTACGTACGTATTCTAGATTCTAGTTCTCTTTGGTGACAGCTGATGAGAATGATCTAGAGCCCACAGAATTTATTAAACTTATACAACTTATGTATAAACGAGTAGTAAAACTTCTATAAAATTATATGCTCATACGGTCTATCACTATAGAAATGACCTACAGGCTCAACAATTATTATTAAAAACGAACTTAGCCTATAACAAGGTTTGATTACCTAACAACAAACTGAAATCCTCCTCGTTGATTCCATCTTAATACGTTCTTGGAAATCGTTTATGAATGCAGTCACTGAAAATATTGTAGTGCATGATAGTAAAATATAAGATAAATTGTTGAAATTAATTAAGTCTTCTGTGAAGTTTGTATTCAAATTCGTTCAAGAATGAGACTCATAAAACATATAATAATAGTGTCTATTAGTATGATAGGTAAAACCATAGAAGACCTGAAACCAAATAAGGCACGAGATGTATCATAGGACTTCTCTGAATGGGAGAAGAGTATTCCATTCACTTTAAGTACATACAAAACAGTTTAAAAATGAGTAAGAATTCTGAATAACTACAGATCAAATGCAAACGCATCTTCCTGTTTCTCAATATTCCAGTAAGAACTTTCTCAACAGTAAATCGTGTATACCCGATAAAATTTAATAGTTCCCTGTCTTGTACGTCAATAAGGAAATAAGAACGCATGTCTATCTCATTTTTCAACTGAACCTCTATAATGTTTCCAGAATTTTTTCCCACCATATTCATATTCCAATAGGAACCTTAAAGATAATTTTAAGATATGAATATCAAAATTCTATAGAATTGAACGTTTAGGAAGCAAATTAACGTGGATTTGGAATAAATATTCTATGTATCATTATATGCTCAGTGTTGCTGAATAATCTGAATGGAGAAATGTAGGCCAACTAAACAATGAATTAGCTTCAAGTTCTTCAAAAATGGAATTCGCTCATTTGTTTTCTTTTTCGCTCATGTTATTCTGAAGGTGATATTTGGTTTCAAAATTTTTCCGCAGACTCTGAGAACCACAAACGTGTGGTCGTGTGGTTACGGGCTCTATATCGTGGAATTTCGCGACTATTTGACAACATATATTATCCTAGTTCATCGCGTTCTATTGAGAAAACGATAGAAAAATTTGAAACTTCTCGTATTTCAAAACGATGTAGAGGTGTGAGGGACCACGTATGAAGAAACATGAAGGGTATAAGAGGACTTACTGACGATAATTTAAACGTAAGATTATTCATTGTGGAATGAAACTTATTTGGTGACATATTATTGCCTCAATAAGAATGAAAACATTAGTGAATTCTTGAACCCTAATATTTTAAGAACAGATTGCGATAAGGAAAAGAATGAATATAATAAATGCCATCACTTTTTGCACAGAGTTAATTCTAGATTGGAAGTGAACTACATCCTGAATTATAATTTTTATTGTAATGGAGTTCTCTTGTCCCTCCGTTTATAATCCAATTGAAAAATAATTTCAACCTTCAGTAATGCCATTAATAAAGTAAAGCTGTGTTTACACCAAAGTTATCTTTATAGATTCTATTATATTGAACATAACTTATCATACACGATGAACATATGTGTTTGTTAAGGTGCGTACAGATATACGCGCCGCGAACATGAGCAATTCACTTTTAATCAGCTGACTATATCTGTATTTTTACAGAAACGGTAAGATACAGATATAAAAAGTTTGGCATCAGCTGATTAAAAGTGAATTGCTCATGTTCGCGGCGCGTAAATCTGTACACACCTTCAAGTTCCGTTTAATCTAATAGAATCTATAAAGATTAAGTTATTAACATCTTGTTAATAACTTTGGTGTAAACGCAGCTTAATAATTTGTAATGCTGCTCTCATCTGAGTATTACACTGCACTTTGAATTTCGCATACGTTTATATTCAAGCTTGCTAGAGGGTAGCGGTAGATGTAAAATGCAAGTAAAACGCAAATGTAAAACGCAAGTAAAATTGGGGCGAATTATGTTGCTTCAGAACAATTCTTTGTTGAAAACCTGTAAAACACATATATAATCTTCAATCAACACGTTTGAAGATGCTTAGTGTGTCATAAACCTGAAAATCCTCCCCGGTAACCATCACTGTGGGAAGAGTGTACCATCCTGGTCACAGGCAGGGTTTGAATTATTGGATGCGCCTCTGCAAGTGAACAACGATAAACATTGAACGCTTGATGAGAGCGGCTGAGCTTAGCGGCAGTGCGAGAGGGGAACAGAGTGGCAGAGAACAACTTGTTGTAAGGCACCTGATTCTATCCCATAACAACGACGCCGATATGCGGGAGTAAGAGTGAGAAATATTCATGAGATAGATCGTGTTCTTTGCAGAATATTAGAAGGCTAGTCAGCTATAATTAAGTTCAATCAAGCCGAATGTAAATCTTGAAATGAGAGACTATGGTCTATTGGTGTGGTGTGGTGTACCGCCGTGCAGTGCAGTGCAGAGAGACCCGCTCTCCTATTTATGAAAGCTCGGCCGCTAATGTCTCCTAATCACGTGATTATACGGTGCTAACAGCTCAATACTGTTCAAAGTAGCTACGATACTCCGGAAATTCTCGACAAAGACTTTTCATACGAAAAGCGCCCCAACAAGTTTATTTATGGAAACTGTCACTTGAGATATACGAAGCATTATCTTCACTTCAACACATGAACATATCATTAGATGCTACATCTTTATCAGGTTGTACCAAATGCATTCGTCGATGATAATAGCTATGTTCTCAATGAACAGGAATTATAGATCTTATCGCAAAGCACGCGATGTTTGTACATATTCATGTCAAATGACTGTGTGAGTTGAGAGGCTGCACAGAAATATGAAGATACTGCAGCTTGCACATTTTTATGGAGGAGCTTCGAACAACAGGTTACAGAATGCAATTTTATAAACTGGAGTTTTGAAAGTTGTTGCATGAGTAAGATTTTCTTGTTTGATGAGAAGGACTGGGGTTTGAAAAATGAATACTTAAAATATAAAAGCGCTCAACTGTAACGGCTGACCGGTTAAGAAACAGGACTACTAATAGGCCTTCTCAGTTATGACTTCCCGGTGGTTCGGAACCCATCAAATCTGTACATCAATTTATCCCACATCATTATTCCTCCCGTTACACACGCACTAATTTAGTAATCATGTGAGAATCATTCTTAGAAAATAATTTTAGTACTTAATAATAGCCACTGCAAGAAATAGTCACAGCACTGCAAGAACGAAGTGTTTATGAATGAATATCCAGTTCAACTCTTTATATTTGTTACATTATAGTGCGTAATGATAGCTCAATCACTGTAAGTACAAAGTGTTTATGAATGAATATCAAGGGTTCAACACTTTATAATATTTTTTACATCAAACTCAGCCTACATTTGGAAGAAATGATATATCAAGTGGAAAAAACAACTCAATCCGGTTTGTTTGCTGGCACCAGTGTGCAATATTTCCGCTCTAATCCGCTATAATAGGTTGAAAGCCACTGTATCTTAGAGCTAGATAGGCTCAATATTACATTACCTATCAATTGCCATGCATGGCCTACACGTTCTCCTGATCTAACGCCTTATGATTTTTACGTTTAGGGCTTTATCAAGGATTGTTAGTAGATGTCTCCACTACCAGCTGATCAAGCTGAATTGAAACATCTGTTGCTACGTTTACTGAAGGCACATTCATCAACGTTGGGGAAGAATTCGGATATATACTTGATGTGCGCCATATAAAAAATTTAGTCACAACATTCATAAGATTATCATAGTGTAGAACTAGTTAAGCTGCCTTTTCATTTGACATATAAAAAATTTTAGTCACAACATTCGTAAGGTTATTATAGTGTAGCACTGTTTAAGCTGCCTTTTCATTTGACATCATCAGAGCTGTCTTTTCATTTGACAAATCCCAATAATATACTCCAATAAATTCCCTGTATAATCGAGGGTAAAGGTAGGTCTACAAGAGTAATAAGGAGTGTCACATTCAAGTCTGCTTTAGCTGCGACTGGTAGTGGGTTCGAATACCACCAATCAAATGGTTGTTTCATCATTCCATCTCAATAATATCGAAAGTGTAAGGGCGAAACCATATAAGGTTTTTCAAGCGATTTTTCAAACGCCAAACCAATCAGCCAATCTGAGAGCTTCCTGCCCTGTCGACTCCGAAACGCTTGAAAAAACGTCT
The DNA here is from genome assembly GCF_014356525.2 of Nilaparvata lugens. Taxonomy (NCBI): domain Eukaryota; kingdom Metazoa; phylum Arthropoda; class Insecta; order Hemiptera; family Delphacidae; genus Nilaparvata; species Nilaparvata lugens. The sequence goes on from NC_052504.1 coordinate 16,443,608, forward strand.
AATTTAGACTCGCCCTTTAAAGATTATGTGAGCTCATCCAGCAAGAGATAAGATCAAATATTGTATATTAGAGACTTATCTTGGGACAATATTGAAATACAGTATAATAATTTGAGATCTGCAAAGCTGCGACACACTAGTCAAGACACATAACACGACCAAAGTCGTTCATTCCAACAAAATAACATAAGTAGAGAACACATTTTACAGCAGAAATACAAGATTGGGATTTACAACCCAATGGTTGATAGAATTCTCTATTCACACCGAATCGTGTGCATCGTTAAGTATCCGACACAGTAAGAAACTCATTAAGAAGTTTCAATACTCTATGAAGCAGCCACACAAAAAGGTACTCTTCGATAAGAAAGAATATCTTCCCTACAACTTATAATAAAAATGTCAAGTTCAGCAGAGGACGTATGTCTAGTTTCACAAACATCGATTTTAGGACTTACGATTTTTATGCCGTCCATATAAATTCTGTTAGATTAAACATAACATGACAAACAGATGATGTGATCATATGTTTGCCAAGTTCCGTTTAATCTGGTAGATTTCATAAGGACGGCAAAAAAATCAAACGTCCAAAAATCGATGTTTAATTGGCTTATCAGTGGCAGATTTTTCCTAACTCTGATTACTATACTCAGAATTGCATACAGAAATGCATGTCTAATAATAGTCCATTATCTGTGAATTAGCAAGTTTGGACCAATCGAAAATGAATAATGAGCGTACTATCAATGCAACATTGATTGTAATTTTTACGTAAATCAAAAAACATTACGTCAAATTTTATTGAAAATTAATCAATCAAAAACCGACAGACAACAAGTCTGGCAATTATTCACTGATAACAAAATAATAATTGTAGCAATCGAGCATCTAATTAATTAGAAATATCACTAATCGAGAAAATAATTGAAAAGTATCATGTTTGTGTTAACAACAGCCATGCGCAGAGAGAGATGCGCGACAGAGATTTGGCGTGCGGTGGGGAGAAAATGTGTTAAAAGTTCCAGCGAACGCCGGAGACTGAGGCACCGGTCCCAGATCCCAGTTCGCGCTCACTCTCTCCCGCGTTCAACACAGCCCGGCTCAGCTCACCACATCCACTAGCCAAACTACCCCTTTTTTCTAAGGGATGCTACAATAAAAAGCCCTCACAGTTCATCCCCTCTCACTCTAAACTCAACACACATGTGCGGTGGTTTTTCTCTTTAGGGTTCTACTAGTATCCGTCTCGAAAGCCCTTCCCGCAACATGAAACTTTAATAAAAAAACAATCTACGATTGAGACCTTCCGAGTGTTGTTATGTTCAGTTCACACACCACTTCCGAGTAGCATGCACTTCTGACAGCGAAGGTAAAACATACGTTTCTATTTTTTGTATACTGAATTCAATTTGTTCATTGTGTGCATTCAAACTTGACTTTATTACCTACCGAAAATTAGTCTAGAGTTCCACTTCCATTCACAAATGAGAAAAACGCTAAATTATTGTGAAATCACAGTCAAATCAAGATAAGGTAATTATAACTTATTTATTTATGTTACAAACGACACTGATGTAATAACATTGATAGATAAAATACTAAGGTAATACTTGTGCTATTTTTTCTTCCAAATTTCGGTGATGACACAGTCTAAAATAACCTGATAATACAATATCAATTTTTTGACGAAAATGCATCATAATCAATCAATGTCATGGTGATAGTAATAGGTAGATCAATACTAGATGGAATCAGAGTAAAGATACTGTTTAATTTGCCTATTTATTTGTCTCTATTTGGTTCTATCCAATTCTACTCTATTCTATTCTCTGATGGAATGCTCCTGAGTCAATCTCACGGTTCAGGCCCTAAATATCTATCACATTTAATGAGTTTTAAGGAAAATTAGTATAGTTTCAAGATGATCCTATGATTTTTCATATTGGATAGATCTGATGTAGTATGCTTTAAGATTCCTGTATCACGGTGGATGTTATAGTATATTGGAGGGATAGAATAAATATAACAGAGAAAGCAATACCAAGGCATAGTTGACAAGTTAATCGATGAACAGTAATGAAAATGATCTAAGACAAATATTACTTTCTTCTTTGATGAGCACCCATTCAATGAATGAATATTGCTAGAAAATCTCAAATTAAATCAGTTGAATCTTTGAATCAGACCAAGTACCTTCTAGCTAAATATACTTGTTGGGTGTTTAGATAAAGTTTTAATCTAGATAAAACCGTGGACTAGGACATTAATGATTGAAAAAACTCAAACCCACCAAAAATCTAATTCGGCAACTTTTGATCGTGGAAGATCGAAGGCATTTCATTTATTCATCTCATGCATTTCATTTGTTTCAATCGAAGTTAAGGAAGAGAATTACATCTGCAATTCCTTCATCTCCTCGTAATTCATATTTGGACGTTTTTGAACAAATTGATAATAAACTCGTTAAGCTTTTTTTTATTAATGATAAATAGAAAAGGGGGATCTAATCTTGTTTAAACAGTGTTGATGGATTTAGATAGGAAACTGAAATAAACAATGATTTCACATCAATGATTTTTTTCTAGGATGAATGGAAAGGACTCTTTAATCGGCCTAATAAACAATGCATTCATATTAACTTTCCTATTGAGCTATAAGTTGGCGGTCAAACTCATTTGACAGTAAACCACTCTAACTCACTTCTTATTAGGAACCTAAGTGAGAATATCATTTCTTAATGATAAACGAATTGTTCGAGGTCCGAGCTTTTAGGCTAGTTCTCTATATTCACAGGGGAATGTTTTATTTATTCAGTATAGTATAACCCATATTTCTATTTCATTGAAGTAATATTATCATTATCACTTTCCTTTTCATAAATTCTAAGATAAATGTGATACAATTATAAATGATCATACAATATACAATATACCATACAATAATCAATTGTACTTCAATGCAAGCCAAACCTTGGTAGATCTGAATTTCACATTATAATGAAATTAAATAAAAACTGTAAACTTGTGACATTATTTTGAACTAATCAAAGAAAAGTTGAAAATAATTTCTTAAAATAACTCCATAATAATTTCTTAAAAATTAACATTTCTTGAAGGAACGATAGAAATATAGAAGATATCTTAGAATAAATTTCAAAAAAGTGAGAGAAAAAAAAAGATAAAAGTTCTACTCGATTAGATCAGTTGAAGAGAGGAAATTCATAATATGACGTAGTTCTATATCTATATTTTGATTTATATTATAATAAAGGAAATAACTGGCTTATACAGGTGCGGGATAGGAAATTCACGAATGACGCATCATCACGTCTGTATTACTAGACTGATTAACTTGAGATTTTGCATATAGATTTACTGAGGATGGTTATAGGCCTATTTTCAATTCTTCAAGATTTCATCGCGTCAAGTTTTCAGTTTGTCAAGTTTTTAATTAGAGCCTTGCGGAGCACGGGTTACCTGCTAGTATACAATAAACAATACAATGCCACTCTGGAATGATGAATAAACGGGAGTAGGAAATTAAGATTGGAATGAGAGTGAACCAGCGTCAAGATTGTTCAAAAGTATGAATGGAACTGTAGTTTGCAAAATTTGAAAGTTGAGAGGCATGTATTATATTTCGTTGAGTTATCTGTTGATTTTCTCATCATAGTTGTCAACACACAAGGTGAGCTCTGCGCTGAAAGATCTCTCAAGTGTCCAAAAATGAAACCAATGTATCATTGTGAAAAATGTGCTAATATTTATAAGAAGAGGAGATAGAGATACACTGGTATTTTTTCAAATGAAAACAAATAAGTAATTTTCCTTTGATAACATTTCAATCAATGCAGGAAGGTTTTATCATTTGAGTAGTATTTCTATACTTGGAATGTAAAAAAACGGATATGGTAACAATTAATTATTCACAGTTAATCTTCACCATTCACTTCGATTATTGAATTCAAGCGGATTGATAGCCTTTATTAAGGGCGGAGTTAGGACTCCAGGTCCTCTCTGCCACACAACACTTTACAATTCATGAATTTGAACGAATGTAGAGTGGTAAAGTATATTAACATTTATTTCCTCATCTCTCCTTATCTTTATTGATATGAATACCAAATAAAACAAAAAAAGAAATACATAACAAAAGCCTGATACAATTAATTACAATTTGTATTTCCCTATAGGAGACTATCCTTAGTAGGATCACTTTACTGAATAATAAACCGATATAAATTAGAAGCAATTGGCTCTGTCGTTGCGCTGATAAGTTGTCGATAAGTTGGGATAAGAATCTATAACTTTAACATAACCAACGAAATAGAATAGTAAATGAATAAACAGTAATAGAATAGAATGACTTCTCTATTTGATGGAGTGGCGAAGTTTGAACAGTAATGTACACTAGTCTGCTAGTCTCTTTGTGAGGGTGACCACTTGAATAACCAACTCCTCTAAATATCATGTATAATTTGATTATTATTTATGAGTTATCATATATGAGATTGTAATTTATGAGTTTACAGTTCTATGGCTGTAGCCAGTGAGTGGTTCGGAAGCAACTTAAAGCTGTAGATCCACTTATCTCTCATCCAACTCAGTACCCATACACAAGTCTAGAGATAATGTGGAAATAGCCCTCAGGAAGAAAATTAAGGCTGTGCATCAGGTTTTTGGAAACATTTCACTGATGACAGCCTTCAAAGCTCCTCGATGTTGACACCATCAAACCACCGATATAAATTAAATTCCAAGAAAAAACATCCCCCGTCATTCCCACTTAGACAAGTTTAAGCAATCAATGGTATTTTCTTCAAATATACACTTGATAAAGACCTAAATCCACTCCACAATAAAAATTATGCAATTTTTTAGGGTTCAGCTTCTTTCAACGTACTGAGACATTTTATCTTTCACAATATAACAAAAATAATAGGTCTACGAGAACTCCTATTAAAATAAATATATATTTTTTAAAACTAACAAGAATAGAACAGAAGGATTAATTTCACAAACGTTTAGGTGAATAACACGGAAATTATCAGGTAGGAGAAATTCCAAATTGAAATTGATTGCAATATTGAAATAGATTCGTATCTGAACATTACTAATTAGCAAGACGGATAAAATCAATAATGTATAAGCGAGGAGGAGAAGAAGTCAAAAATATAATATTGGGAAATGATTGAAGGCATAATGATCATACAGTATTCATAGGTCGATTCATTGAAGAGAGATTGTTACGGAAATATCACGACATGCGAGATGCAAGTAACGTGGTACCACAAAAAGAATTAAATGAAAGTGATTTGAGTAGTGTGCAGTTCATTATTAGCAATTTCACCTACAATTCATATGCCATTACGTTACGGGAAAGTTGCAGTCACTATTAACGTGATGGTTGAAATGAGACCAAAAATAGGTTAACTCAGCTTGATGGTTATGAAAGTACATGCAGCCCATTCAATACTCATACTTATGGACTAAGCGCTGCATGATCACACGCGGGAAACCACTTGAAAGTTTTTTTTTAACTAGTAATTGAATGACTTCAGATATTATTTTCTATTTAAATCCAATTAGAAGAGACAATAAACTACGTTATTCTACTTAATACAATTTAATTTTATATTATAATAGTATCACTCCTCAAACAGCAAATAATATTTTTTCTTTATTGAGTGTGATGTCCACATGAGCTCTAGGTTTGTGCGTGGGTAATGAGACTGATAATTATTAGTGATGAGTGGAAATTATTAATTTCCTTGAAAATCAATACAATAAAAGTTTTCTCAATTTACATTGTAGAACATAACTAAAGAAATATTGAACAATTTTTGTCTGACAAATTAATAGAGAGAAACTAAGTTTCTGGAGAGACTTCAAGTACTTTTTTATTATTGGAAGAAACCCACTATTTTTCCAAAAACTGATTTTTACAAGAATCAAATTCATCCAATGCGACCTAATAATGAATTCTCCGAGTCGCCTGCATGCATGAGCCAGCATAATAATTTTTATTAGAAATCAGTCGAATGAAGTTGGGATTGCAGTTGCATACGAATTGTTAGTTCCAATCGTAAACTGAGATCTGTTCTGGAGAAGAGGTAATACTCAAAGGAAATGAAGCTTCTCATTTCAATTAGCCCATCTCTTTCCTATCAGATAAAAATACAATCATATCATTTGAGAGGTACTCAACCTACGTCAGTGCAGTATGAAAGATGGATGGCCACCGCTAAAGAAATAGTAATAGCCTAATCTGTGGGCATGAGCATGTCTTTGAGATTTACGAGCTCACTCATTAGGCTACCGCAGTTACAGAACAGATAACCAAAATTATTGTCGAAGATGCGCTCCAACTATCTAAAACCACCTCTGTGGTTTCGGAACATGCGTCTGCCGTAATGGCATTTCCGCCAGCTAATTTCGAAAACTGTGCTTCAGAACAAACAAAATTGGTTAATGCAACTCAATGTATTAGAAACTTCAACTTAGTTGAACCTGACTCTTCCTGCATTGAATAAGGAAAACCGGAGAGTTCCAATCTTGAAGTTATATTTGTGTCAATAATAATAGTAAAGCGTGAATCATGATAATTGTGCACTTTGCCAGCCAGCTATAATTGAATCTTGAACACTAAATGAAAGGCGTACAAAATTTCACTCTTCAATAGCGACGATTCTCGCAACTTCCAACTTGTTCCTTTATTACTTTGTCCTACATATTTTGACCCATAAATCGAACAGAAACTTCGATTTTCATACATGGAATTAATGTTATGAGAAGATTTGAAAGGACAGGTTGCATAGTTGAAAACTAATTACGAATATAACATACAAAGACACTTAATGGAGTGAACAGGCATGAATGGTTTTATTTGAAGCAGGGAAGAGATATTTGATCGTAACGCAAAAGGAGAATTCCATTATTTCAACAGAGGAATTATCATGAATAGATAATTGAGTCATGACTGGTTTTATTTGAAGCAGGTAAGAGAGATTGGATCGTATCGCAGAAGAAGGATCCCTCAATTTTAAGAATGCATAGATTCTCCCAAAACAATATAATGATTGAAAATAGTACAAAATAAATAATTCCATCAGAGACTGTAATTTTAGACGTAACGTATCCACTGATACCAAAATAATAATATTGCCAGAAATCAGAATATCTCTAAACCCACAAGTACAGCACCCAGCTTACAGGACACCAAGGTAAATGCAACGGGGAACGGACGGATTATAAATGAAAAATACATCACTATTTCAAGGTGAAAAAAATGTATTGGCAGAAATAGATTTCTCAGAATATGCTGTTTGACTTACCTATGAACGTACAAAAATAATATTGTTGAGATTGTGTCATTTTTGAAACTGACAATCATGGGGAAATGCTCTGAAGTGAACCTCCAGTCACTCCAATAGTTCCAGTCACTCCAAAAACCATCGACTAGAGGGATTTTCTGCTCTATAGTTTATAAAAATTCGGGCAATGTACGAATGTTTCATTCACCAAAGACTTCAAATACCCTCCAAAAATATTCAAAATTATTACATTGACTGAGCTGTGATAAGCGATAGAGCTGTCTAACATCGTTTATATCGATCATCAACTATTGAAGAGAGTGCAGGCTATCTTCAGAGTCTCCACTTTCCCAGCGTCAAAATCATCTTAACTATCTTATTTACACTAACAAGTCCAATTGCATATTCCAAGAAACTAATTTCTGCCAATAAATTATTTTTTACCTTAAAATATTGTGGTGTCGTTTAAACATTTCCCAAAAAAAATTATTTAGGGATTGTGCACACAGAGAGAGTGGTAAGGCATGTCTAGTTCGCGTTTTATTTGTATGTATTTGACCACCGTCATTTTGTCCATAGAAACGAAGTTCTATAATAGAATAATTAATTAACCTAACTATTTGAATTAAATCTATAGGGTATCAATGATTTTGATCTAATAATTATTCAGATAAATCAGAGTAAGTCTTTGATTCCTATATTTTTGATGTTGATGTTTGTTGGCAGATGCCGTGGCTTTTATGGCTAACGTGGGTTTGTGGGGGCTTCGCAGCTGCGGTGCTAGCAGCTGGAAGGAGTCTGTCGGCAGCTGAGCAGCTTCAGCTGCATTCACTCATCAGTATGGCGTCAAACGCCTCACTCAGGGAGAGGGCAGAACGAGTGCCGCCTCCACCTCCACCGCCCCCGCGCACTTTGCCTCCCCTCTCACTCCGCCCCCGCGCCGCCACCCACTACAAGTTAAACGCCAACAAGGAGGATACATTCCACGACAGCATACCAATTTTACACGAGGACCATCAGATCACCTCTTATCTGCATCACGGTGAATCCAAGAGGTCAGTCACTACTCTAAATAACTCGCTTAGTTAAATAACTCGTTCAGTTTATACGATTGAGTAACTCATTCATTCGTTTATTGATCCAATTATACACAATTCATTAAGGGCCGGTTTCCGAGCTCGGGATATAGCTAAGTCCTAGACTTTAAACAGCTGGAGTCAGAAAATTGGTTTTCCAAAACGGGGCGTAATCGCAGTCATTGTCATAGTCACGTTTGAATTAAATTTCGAAAAACTAGAAAATTGAACAAAAAATAAAATAAAGAGAAAAAAATGTAAAGTTTCAGCTACTTTGAATTATTTAGGAATGTCTGTTTCCAATTATAGAAATGAGAAAATAAAAACTACGACTACTGTTAAAAAAGCTGCGACTACGCCCCGTTTTGGAAGGCCAATTTTCTGACTCCAGCTGTTTAAAGTCTAGGACTTTGCTAAATCCCGAGCTCGGAAACCGGCCCTAAATGTTCTTTACGAAAAAATGCTACATTCATGATAAATTTGGTTCAAATTGTATAAACAAAACAACAAATGTTGTTTCAGACATAGATAACTCCGAAATGGCATCACATTAATATTCTTGGGTCAGCCACTAATTATGCGTTTCACTGTACATATTCGACTGTACAGCAAAGTCAGTGGCACTTGCTTCGACCAAATTGCTATTGTAATTTATTTACGAAAGGAAAAATACTCACAATCAGTGTGAATAATGAAACAAACTGTATAAATAACATATCACATAATACGATTAGTAGCAACAATGGTTTACATTATGTTGTACAGTCGAAAATGTGTCTAGCAAAAAATTACTACAACTTTGATTCGCCCAATATTAACATAAATATCATTGTCTACGACTTCTGTAAGAAGAGAGATTCCAAGGGTTCCACTTCACCAAATATTTAAAATACGCGTATTTTTTACATTGATGGTGAAAGACCATTCTATTAATAGTGTATTTGTTTATGGGGTGAAGAACTAGTGACGAATTGATCAATGCAACTCAATATGGTGCGCTAGTAATTTTTATTCTAATAAATAATAATAATATCGGGTGACCTGGCTGGCTCAGGTCTGGTGTCAGAGTTTTCAGGTCGCAACTGATAATTTCAGGGCCTCTGACATGACCAAACGACTGCTTTTTATTCTAATAGTTTCAAAGACACTCATTATTTAATTAACCATTCCGCTATCAAAGTTCGTCATGAGAAAGTATAAAATATGGCATGATAGACTTGTAAGACAAGGCATGTAAGTATCCATTACAAGCAAATTAGAGGGTGAAAACATTATATTTGTCACATTAGAGGGAGACAAACAACTGACATTGGAGTGCCTGAAAGTGAGGAGTATAACCAAGAGGTTATTGATCAGTCAAGAAATTCTCCTTCACGATTATTTATTGTTATTTGGAAGACTCACGTTCATGTACCGTGTTGCAAGTAATGACACGCAGTTGAAGTGCAATTTAAAGCTGAGAAATGATGACAATTAGCCTATAGTGAATGAAGTGAGTGAATGAATGGTAATGCTTTGCTATTTTGAGCACACAGGTACTGCGACACTTTCAAAAACGTGCTGAAGGCGATCTCATTGGCTGGCAGTAATCATCTAATGGCAAAATGTCTCATATTGAGTTAAGTGCATGCACCCAAAGTCCATACAACTGCACCGTAATACTGCAATAACAATCGGCCAAGCTGTACGTTTATTGAGAGTGCAAAGAATCCTGGCACCAGCTGGAATCTTAATGTTCACTCATACAGGCAGATGATAGATTCGCACACAGCGAATTCCTTTCGCCCTCTCATTAACATTGGTAACTTCGTTACATTACTAACGAATTTTCGATGTATTTTGTGATGATTCTTAACGAATCATAAAATACAACGAAAACTCTTTCATAATTTTACCATCACCAGTGTTTTAATTAATTTTTTCAAGAGAACAATAGCCAATAACAATTAGTCTATACTGAAAATAAATTTTTGACTATATTATATGAGTTTCTTGAATTGTTTAGTCAAAATCAACCTAATATTCTCGCATTTACCCTTTGTCAATCGACGGATAAGATGACTTGACTTTCAGATTTCCTCACCGTTTTCCCATAATGATGGTTGAACGAAGTTCATAGTGGGACACCATTCGATTGAAAATTTGAAAGGAAATATACAGAGTATCGTTAATGAATGTAAATAGTACAAAGTGCTATGGATAGCACTTTTCATTGTGAATTGGTTCATTCCATTCAACGAAGCAAGTACAATAATTATTACCGGTATTCTTGGTATTCAATTTCAGAATAAATACCATACCAGACTGTAATAATATGTGATAGGTAGGGTTCTCCTACTTCAATTGGTTTTCATTATTTTCCTTCGATCTAAGTGAAAAGGTGACTAAAACAATGCTTGAGTAAAAATGTTGAACCAAGTTTCCGTTGCTTGCTTTTGATGGTCAAATAAGTAACACTAATAAAGTAGGAGCAATGGAGCTGGGCCAGGGTATAGGTGCAGAGGGGGGAGGGGCATCGTTGTTCTTCATAGTTGGCTCACGACCCGATAGCAACGACCAACCAAAAAAGAAATATCGAAAAAATTGCCGACCGACATTAAGCCAGAAGGTCCGTTTTGAAAGTGTGATGAAACTGTCGATAGACGGCGAATTCGCCACTCTTTTCGTACTTATTTATCAGCGCTACAATGTACTTTATTGTAACAATTAAACCGCGGCTCTCACCTTTCCTGCGCATGCGTGCGTCAATCGTTTGTCGGAGTAATGTGCTTCGTGGTGGAAATCTTGCGGCGCGCATTTTTCGCTACACGATCGCTGCGCGAATAATAAACGGAGCATGCGCCCGACGATCGTAAAATTCTATTATGCGCCGGCTTCTCCCAAACACAACGTTTTCACCTTACCAACCACATTATAATTTATAATTTCCATCCGCAACTAGCAGAGTGCTAATCTCCTCATTTGAACAGCAACGCTTCCAAGTCGTTTTGGGATGATTTGAACACGAGTACTTCGTCCAGGGAACTCATTCATTCAACCAACTCTTACTCAAAATTCAACTATATTATACTATATCTGTATGCTGTTGACTTTTCGGTACTTTGTTCCACCACAGATAAAGTGATGAAGACAGTTTTTAAATAGCATAGGCTACATTACATTGCAATACCCAAAATCAATAAAAAGTGGTGGTTATTTTCATCAAGTTATACGCAGAACCATCTTCATTTCATCACAACCGCATTGTCCTACACCCACCGGCGTTTTTACCAATTCATCAATAGTTTTATTAAAGTAGTTTCAATGTGTGACCTTGCTGACTAAGGTCTGATGTTGAAGTTTTCAGTTAAATAGTGAAACTGTTCATCCAAAAAAATTAGTTGCTTAAGAAAAGTGGAAAGTATAACCAAACATCGGTCACTATTCATCATGAAAATGAGATATTGAGAATGAAAGAACAGTAATTGACTAGTCCATCCAGTTCATAGGCCTATGAATGATTCAATTAGAGGGAGGTTGAGCAGTAGCCAAAAATGCTGGTCATTTACAAAAGACGAGAAAGATGATTTTTGAATATAGGTGCATCCCCCAATGAAGTTCACAGATTGGACAAGATCGTAGATTTTTAATCAAACAATATTACAAACCCAGGTTGCATTCAGGATGCAAGTTTGCATCTGCAATAAAGGGTTGAGCGTTTCAACCTTATGAACAATTGAAACTGAAAAATTAAAATAAAATTAAACTTTTAATCTTAATGGAATAGTAATTTTGGAAACTGTCCAATATCGTCGCTGTAAGTGCAAAAGGTCGTATGTCAAAATGGTGTACTTTACAGGAGAGCAAAAAACTTCATATTTTTCTCAAATTTTGAAATTTAATAATGTACCATAACTGTTCCTACTCAATTTACAGTAATAATGTCATTTGTTAGGAGATTTTAAAGAATAACTCATTATTTAGATATTTTTCATATACATAAGATGTATTACAACTAGATCTACAGACACTTTTCAACATACGATATTCTACATTAAGACATAGGATGTTTTGCATCATTAAGACATAGGATGATTATATTTTTTAATAATTCGAGCTACTGTTCTGCAATAATAACAATGCACATATCAAAGAAATTCAAGAATTCATAAGTATACCTTGGGAAATGTGTTGCTTTGTCAACTTTGAAGTGAACTGTAATTGGACACGATAGACCTAATTGAGAATGGATAAATAAATCAGCTGAATCAAGTTGCCAACCACCAATCACCAACCAGCCTACCTTGGTGCCAACCACAAATGCCCAGCTGCGAGCTGCCTAAACCCCTTCACCCCCCTGCCATGCCATTCATGACTCCAACTGGCATTCTTCCATCGTTTATCATTCCTCTCATCTCTCACATACATGCCCTAGGTTCATGTTTGACTGATACAAACGTCTCAATAGTACTGCAATAGTTCTCTGCTTACATGATGGCTGTTTGATTAAAATATCGAAGCGGCATCAATTTATTGTTCAGACTGATTGATCGATGGTTTTTCACAGCAGAACACCTCTATTTGCCAATTGGGATGACGAACGACTTTAGTTGAAATCATTGCACTGATCGAATTGTATTGTCATTATTCAAGGGCACCTTCATTCCATCGTGGGACGGAAAACTTTGTTACTTGCTAACGAATCTGAAATTGGAAGACAGAATTACAATTTCCGCGATAAGCGATCAGCTTGTCGGTCGGTCGGTGGTCTATTGTATTCGCCTTTTTAATTCTCAATTATTGCCGGTTTTAATTTAGAATGACTGCGAACGACCAAACCAATGATCAATCATTTCACGGAAGGCAGGGGGCTGTTCGCTGTACAAGTACAACACACCTAGCGGATGTTACTTTGAAGTGGCAATTGCAATGTGAAGTGTTTGATAGGATGGGTTGGACAGCTGGAGGACCGTGGAAAAAAGACAACGAGAACTGAACTGAGTAGAAGAAGGAGAAGAGAAAGAGGAAGGTAATATATTATGTAGAATTATGACAAAGACGAATGGAATAGACAAGAGAAGACTATTTATCCAGCGCTGAATAGTGTGAAGTGAAACTGGAGTCATTTCAGTAGGCTACTCCCGTCTCGTTAAAAATGTATACAAGGACCAAAACATCTGGAGGATAACTTCTCGGAACGTTTCAAAATAAATCACACTATATATTCCTAGTTTATTTAGAGAGTGGTCATCGATATAGGTGTAGAAATAAAAAGAGTTATTGGATGACAGGTTTTTATTCTAATCATGTATTTGATTTGTGCATTGGTTAATGTAAATGAATAAATAGCCTAATTATAATTTGGAGCATTCAAAAACTTGATTTTAAGTACTTAACTCGATTTTACGCCTGCCACTAAACTACAAAACTTGAGACTCCTCAATATTGATCCTTTACTTTCAATTTGGATTTCATCTAAGAGTTGTCATACATGACATTGGAGTGGCCCATGCATTATTTTTAAATATTATACAAAGTAGTGAGATACTTTTTCCAAGTGAGGAACAATATTAAAGAGTGAAATAATAAACTGAATGACGTGAATAGCAGTGAGCAAGCGTGAACCGTTCTTGAGCGTGATAATGGTTCAGCCAGGTCAGAGAGAACATTGCATTAATAAAAGCGAGATCATTGCTTTAAATAAATACAAAACTGATCAATAAGTTCATCTTGAACAATAGCAAATAAACACCAACTTGTACACTAGTATCTTACTCCAATCATCTTAGTGGAGCAAACCTGTAAGGTACCGTATAACTGAAACCAATATTTTCAAATCTTAACATTGAACTCGTGATCGAACCGATCAGATCTCCATGTAATAAAGAACTGCCTCGTTCTTTGATCATTGCTAGGCTAGTTAACTTGGTCATTGGGTGATCGAACTCTGTTGCTCTTGGAAACAAATAACTGTAAATAGTTTAGATCAATAATTTGAAATACCAATTAGTCATTCATCAAATATTGAAACAATACAATAATATTAATACATTATTTATTTTAGAGAGTTAGTTAGAAGGTGTAATATAACAACTTTCAAAATTAATGATTTGATTTTATCATTTTATGGAAGAAGTAAATGGTAAGCAAGGAAGAAAGTCGATAGAAAATGTGACATATCGACTCTTGAAAAACTGCCAACCATATTATAGTGATGAGAAGGAAACTAATTATTGTAAATGTATCAACCTGATTGAGACTTGCCAGACCAAAGTCAGGAGAGATCTGTTAGAAGCTCATGAATCTCAATACGATAAATAATTTGTAACAATTAACCCTATTGAAAACAATTATTATGAAACCCCAAATTTATTTTCATCCACTCGAATGAGGATACCAATCCTCGATGTTCAAGAAATAAAAGTGAAAGAAATCATGGAAAACGAGGCTCTCAATAAAAGTGATTTGATATTGTTCTATCAGAAAATATTCAACAAATAGAATGGAAGAAAAATGTTGCGAGAATTTGGTTGAAATTCAAGAGCAGCCTAATCTCGCGTATATGCAAATTGAATAAGAATAATTTATTGTCGACATATAGTGATATATCAAAACGTAAAATACTATCAGAGTTTATTTTAAACCACACAAATAAGTCTGGTAACAAGATTTTAAAACAATAAAGATTCTATACGTATATATAGAAGTGTTCAATGACGAAGTAATCAAGTGAATTTAATTAATTAGTTTAATAGGGCTACTTGAATTATTTAATTGGTATGGAAATTACAAGTACCCCCAAGTAAATTTATAGTTTGAACGTGAATTCGAAGAGACAAGCTAGCCATTTACAACCAATTAAGGATAATGAACAGGAGCAATCATTTACCAAACTAAAACCACGTGAGACGGAGCTTGGATGAAAATGAGAACTTTTTTGGTGTAACACATGCTGTGCTATTTAAACTATTGTTAGCTAGGAATTGGCGCTAGTCGACATGAGCTGGATCAGTGAGATACAATTTGGCACCGGCACCGGCACCGGCACCGGCTCACTACCACAACAACAGCAGCAGCGCCAAAAATAAAAGGAAATTTCAATTTTACACCGGTTAAAGAAGAGTAGAGGAGGAAGCAGATGGCGATTCAACGATCGAACTTTAACGAACGCTATTCAGGCCCGGCCTGTCACGCACGTGTTGCAAATAACGCGCGGCGCGGCGCAGAGTGGCCGACCTCCTAAATAAGAAAGGCCCACTTCCACGCCACAAGTGTTGTGCTTGTGATTCAACTATCACATTCGATACCATGATTATACAATTCGATATAATCATGTATATAACAACATTCTTCTTTGTGTCATCCTTATCAAATTCAGATTTATTCTATTTATGGACATTTAAAGTGTGGGAGCATACATGGAAAACCGCAAAAGTTTGCTGCCTGATCAAGAAAATCATAGAAAAAAGAAATAGACTAATGGATATACTAGAGAATAAGTTAAATGGAGAATATTGGTTGAGATTTATGTGTGGGATTAAAGATTAAAGTGTGGGAGCATACAGGGAAACCCGCAAAAGTTTGCTAACTGATAAAAAAAATAGAAAAAAGAAATATATAAATGAATATTGATACTAGAGAATAGGTTAAATAGAGAATATTGGTTGAAATTTATGTGTGGGATTTAAGATTAAAGTGTGGGAGCATACAGGGAAAACCGCAAAAGTTTGCTACCTGATAAGAAAATAATAGAAAAAAGAAATAGATAAACGAATATTGATGCTAGAGAATAGGTTAAATAGAGAATATTGGTTGAGATTTATCACATTTATTGGACCATGAAAACAATAAAACTTCTAATTTTTTATAAAGATGAACAATATAGATACTTAAATTCAATTCAGAATAAGAAATAACTTGTGTCGAAAAAAATTGCTTTTACTCAACACAATTAATTAATCAATAATGATGAAGATTTTCCGCAAACTCTCTGCCAATTCCATGCAGCCAAAGATTCAAAAACGAGTAGGCTACTGCTAATTGGTATGGATTCTATTGGTATTGGCCTATTGGGCTCATGGATTCTACAGTCTTTATGAAGGCAGATAGTTTAGGCTATAACGTTTCTTTAAAATTAATTGAAATTACTTTCTAGATTATATACAATTTCTAGATATACAGTATCTAGAGGAACTTGTACGGTACAACGCAGATATATTATGAATGTTACGCTTTACATATCTTGAAGATATACACAAAAGGTAATACCTATACCATCCAATTTATTATTATTTATCAATTTATTTATTTTTTTATTTCTCTTCGCTAAATCATTGCAATTTTGATCTAGCTTATGAAAATAATAGAATTTCTGAAACTGACTTGATTGCAATATAGAATCCAATAGAAGATATAAATGAATCTGGAAATCATCTATTACCAGTTCGTATAGTTTCAAAGATTAGGTAGTGATTCTCATTTTGGATATCAGATACAAGGCTCTGAGCTTTATTGCTGGTAAAACCAGGCATTCGCCATTTGTCATTAGCCTAATTCACAACTGTTTTTGTTTTCGCTGGCACTTGCCACCCGAGCACGGGAGCAGGGGAGCAGGGGAGCAGGGCAGTTATTTGAGAAGCGTGCTAATCTCACGTTTAATCTGGCGGAAACCGATCGGTCACTAGTCACTGCGAGACAGCGCGAAAACAGAGTGCAGAGTGGAGACAAGGTGGCATGCAGTCAGATCTAGTCTGGAACCCATTTGTTCTTTTTTTAAGTCGTCGTCTGGAAAGTCCAGACGGATTCGTCGAACAAACTCTATTAGGTCTTTTTATCAGTGGCGTTGAATAACGTTCGTTTAACATATTCGGGTCCGAAGCGCAGCATAGCGCAGCGCAACGAAGGAGAAGTGTTAAATTTGTCACAAATTTGGAGACTGAACGGGCAGCAAGGACAAGGTGCATTGCAGCAGCAGCAGCAGTAGCTGTAGGTTAGGTTAGTGCCTTGCCTTGCGCTCAGACATGCAAAACAGCAGACACAGACAAATGCATGCAGTCTGGTCCTTTTCCGATTCACTTTCGGCCGCCGCTGGTTCCTTCTGCATAAATGCATCCGAATGCTCACTCAAACAAAACATATTTACTGCCAGACTATTTTGATGTCCCACCATCAATATTTCCTGCAACCCATTAGGGATTGGGCTAGCCGACTCTCAATTACTGTACTTTCTAAACAGATTTTCAGCTCAAGTGACGTTCCAAGCTTTACAGAGATGATTGCAATAATTTAATTAGCATATTACTTTGGATTTATTGTGTTTTAGAATTTAATCAGCATCAGGGATCAGGACCATATAATTTCAAATTCATTGTGTTTTAGAAACGCTTGAAGGTGAAACGCTAGCAAATAGACCTACATTAATTAAATTTTACAAAATTGCAGTATAGCCAGAGTTTTCAGTATAATCACAGATGCAACTAACAATTTATTCAAAATTGCCAAAAACTATACACAAAAACGGGCAAGACTTCTCAAGTAAGACTACCGTACTCTCAATGATATTTTGTTTAAATTGTATTTAATTATTATTATTAAACGAAAATCCATATTAAATGCTGTAATTCATCCCGAAGACTTCTGCTACTGCAAATATTGACAACAGGGTAAGCAGCTAGATGGAAATTCGATGAGCGCTACTATTCAAAAATATTATTTGTCAGCCCGGGAATCGAACCCAGTACCTCCTAATTGCCAGTCAGGAATGCTTACTCTCACACCAAACTGACAATCTCTTGATAGTAGCGTTCATTTTAAACGAAGCCATAGCGGCCAGCCAGTCTACAGATGGAAATTACTGAGATATTGCAATTATTCAAATGCTAATGAATTACTATTAAACGGAAATCCAAATTATAAAATTATAAATTGCAATATCTCAGTAATTTCCATATGTAAATTGTATTTTGTGAATTTAAAAGTTTATTCAAAATGCCTGCTACATTATTTCAAAATGATTTTTAATGTGTTTAAACTGAATACAATAGCTATGTTGAAGCTACTAAATCTAAATAGCTAAAGCTACTAAGCTATGAGATGTATAGTGTTGAATATTGTTAATTTTAAAAGTGATAAGCTGGTCTATCGTTTTCACTTTATTTAAAAAATGTTTGGAGTTCAACTAGTTTAGACATAGCTCACCAAAAAAAGATCTACAACCATTCTGGGCGAAACGGCGCTAATAGCCCAGAGGTGTGATGCGGAATGCAGTGCTAGGAAGCTGCAGGAGGTGTCATTCACAGAGCACTTCGCATTACACAGTACAGAGCACATACTGTACTCCACATCCACATTCCCTCCCTTGCCCCGTGTACCAATAAATGAATCTCGGAGAGTGGAGGCTGCTGAGAGTGCGCCTGCTCACGTTGTCTCAAGAATGAATCATTCATGTAGTAATAGCTTTTCCATACACCAACCCCAACAATTATTGAAAACCCCTTAGAAGAAATTATTGGAAATTAACATTTCAAGAGAAGCCTGATAATATTTCGCGCACAAGAGCATTCACTAATATATTCAATATTCTAACATATCTGCCCGGATACATCTACTTTTCTTACGAATTATTACAACACAGCGAGAATACGTTGATACAATTCCAAAAATCCTAAACATACACATAAAAATATGGGAAAAAACTACACTTACGACACGATCACGTCTAGTCGATATTGGCTTCTGATCTTACATCAGTTACAATCTATCAATTTCCAAACACCTCATACATTTTTCAACATGGTTCGCTAATAATTCATCATGTTTCATAAAATTAGTGATTGAAGAACATTCTGTAATAATAAATGCATTGCAAAGGACAAGAAATTTGTTCAAGAACGATAGATGGAACCGCATTAATTAATTTAATGATAAATCATTCAACCAAATCAATTAAATTAATAATAACGGTACCGTAAAATCCACACATCTATAATTTGAAGATCTAATATATGAGAGAGACAATATTTATCGTAAGCTTATTCCAGAATAACCAATAAAATGATACGATAACCTTTTTCCTAATTTCCTTACTTTCCTAATAAAAATACTCAATACAGATAAAAATATAAATCTAGTATTAGTACCTTACCCTTTTAAATAAAAAAAGGGTACTGAGATTTATATTTTTATTTATATTAAAAGTAGCCCTAAAGAAAAAACTCAAATACTTAATACATATGTTCATTAGTTTCAGTTAAGTTTACAACACAACGCAGGATTTAAATGCGCTGTAGAATTTGATAAAAGTACAACAAGTAATGTGTTGAGAGAGAATTTAGAGGAGTGACGTCTGACAACAATATTGAATGTACTGCAAATAATGAACATCAGCAAGTAAAATGCATTATAATTAGATAAGAGAATGAGATTTATTTGAAGATCGACGGTCAAGTGTAGTTCATCATGAATTATTGCTGGTCGAAAAAACACATTGAAGTTAGATAAAAATGAAAGTTGAATGAATTGAGACGATGCCGCGAATAGACAAGTGCAGTTGCCTTTCCTTATCAGTGACAGTTGCTGCAATGTCCAACAGTGTAAGACCAGTGCAATCGATGATGTTGCATTGCTTTTATGCGGGAAACGTGTAGTAGTGAGGCCGGCCAGCCAGGAAGCAGACGTTGGTTTGTAGTTGATACGTGTAGTAACAACAACAGAAAGCGCAATATTTATGAATGAATCTAGGCAGGCAGCACGTGTCCTCCCTCACTTCTTGCTTCCTCCTTCTCCTGCACTCGTCTTCTCCTCGTCTGGTGTCAGTCTGAATAATTGGCACTTAACCGACGGCCAAAGATTAGTAAGCGTGTTAAAGTCGGCAGTTTTTAGCCGAGGCAGACAGATTCGACTCCCAATCCCAAATGACGTAGCCGTCGAAGGTCAGACTCAGACGCTGCCTCTGTGCCTCAGTACAGAAAGCTGCTAAAATCGTTTCAGCGGCATGATTCATTTCTACACTCACACAGAACACAGACAGCGTGCGTGATGCTGCTGTACCCCGACCGACAAAAAACTGCAGAAAAGACAGACACGCTCTTCTCGCGCGAACCACTCTTTGTTACTTTAAAAATAACAGACAAGCTGCGTAGATCGTTTGCTTTTATTTTTTCTCCGTCCAACTCTTCCAAAATCGGAGCCTATCCGCGTATATCGATATCTAAACCTCAACCAATTCTACAGCTGACTCTTTTCAACAAAATCTGACTCTTTATTCGCGATACTTAGGCACCCAAAGGTTCGGAACCCATCTGGAACATCGAATCTCTCACCAGTACTGTTAAGCTGCGTTTACACAAAAGTTATTAACAAAATTTTTATTTCTCCGTCATTATAGATTCTTTTAGATTAAACATAACTTATCATACACATGATGAACATGTTTGTCAAGTTCCGTTAAATCTAATAGAATCTATAAGGACGGAAAAATAAACATTTTGCTAATAACTTTGGTAAAAGCACAGCTTTAAACTTCGCACAAACTTATAGAATAGATTGACTTTTTTATTTGTTGAGGTGGCGAAGTTTGGACAGTAATGCTCACTCTACAACTTAACCACTTATAAGGGTTACGTAGGCATCATCCCCAGCAAAGTTATTAATAAAAAACTTTAAAAGGACTACTCTCTTGGAAGAAATTATCCACTCCAACATATTCTTCCATCAGATTGCATTGGTCAGAATAGATTGCATTGAATGAGAGAGGATATGAGAGATGAATTTAAATATGCTGTCTGTAGAAGCATAAACTACAGTTGTTGGTCCAAAACAGACAAATGACTAAGAATCTATTTTCTCAAAACATTCGCATATTGCAGTTGTCATCCATCATAAAGCGACGCTTTTCTAAATCCAATACAAATATTATACAGCAATACCTAGTTAAAATGATCCGAATTTCTAAAACTTCAAATTTTTTCAAGTGGTTTGAATGGGAAATGACGTTCTGAACTCAAATCAGCTACCTTTAGAAGGGAATTAAATGTAGAAGCAATACAATACAGGCCTGGTAAATATATTCCCATATAGTGTAGTTGTCATATACATTACTTATTCTATTATTTTTATTCTAAAAATTTTAATTCCCTATTGTTTATTAGTCTGTTCCACACTGTATTAAAAAGTTTCCTTAATAATATAATAAATTTTTCAAGCGAATATTCCGCATATCTTCCAAACACACAGGTACAATTCAACAGAATGCATACAAAATATCTAGCCAAGCATAACATAGGTACAAAACAATTTGGGTTATACAAAAGCAAATCGGAATTATCATGATTGGAAAAATCGCATAATTTACGATAAAAATAATCATTGGCCCATTAATACTCCTCAGAATTTATTTTACGATTTCTAATTTCTCTCCAGAACAAAGTGATTTGCTGAAATGCTTGCTAAATCCCTTCCATTCGTAAGCCAAGAAATTGAACCTAGGAATTCGTAAATCTCATCTACAAATTGTTATGAATCTCAACAGATTCGACGGATCAGTTTTAGAAAACAGTGTACTTTTCTATAGGTCATTCAAACACAATAAAGACAATGACCTGCTTGACGAGTCGGAAGCTAATAATTCATGAGAGTGTTACGTAACAATAGGTTATCAACACACATTCAACAAAAGTATCAACACAATAACTCGAATTGAGATATTGATGCATATTAATTTATAGCAGCACTATGCAACACTGTTGCTAACTATTTAAATGTTTTTTTTTATGGATCTAGACTAGACATTGGAAACTCAATTAAGATAGGACAATACATTCATAAATCAAACTCGCATTAGACAGATGAATAACTTGGAATATTCTAATCACTCTCATTAATCGAAAATCTGCAGCTATAAGCATGAATCATGTGAACTTGTGTTATTTTGATAGGATGTAAATGTTGCATGAATAGCAATTATTATAAGGAAAATCATTTGATACTTTTCCTCTTAGCTGCTGTTTTCTAAGAAAAACGCATTTTTCAATTGGAAATATGCCTAAAGTTTCAATATATTAATGGCTCATTCGACAACAAAGTTGAGTGGTATAGTTTTGTTCAGCTTGGCAATTTTTTCGATTTCAGTGGAAAGATACAATTAAAATAAGAGGGAAGCAGAGGAGGATTCATTTTCGAGAAAATTGTGTGACTTTTGTTATCAACATAACAAATATTTTGTATGACATATGGTTTGTAACAGTAACAATAACAGTTGCATCTAAAAGTAACAGTGAAATCAAACAATATTATTGCTTCATGATATTCATGATTTCCACTGGTTTTATCCTTTATTGAATTAATCAATTTGAAATAAAAGCTGTCCTTAATCATGCTACAATATAATATTGTGTCATGATAAACGTGAAGTGGATGGCTGACCCTTATTTCAACTTTTAACAAAAAGCTATACTAAGATTTTTAAAAAATTGTTTTTAATTTTGAGTCTGTCAGACCAACGATTTGTAACCTTTTTTACCCTTCCGTTCTGAGGTTAATATGACATGCATTATATTATATTATCATTATAACATGTTATTATTGATACCGCACATCAAGATAAATGTATAAATATGATATATTTTCAGGGAAGAAGTATAAAACTATATGAATGGAATAAACTGTTATTTTTAATCGCAGAAGAAAGATCAATCTAAGGAGAACAGACGATATTTAAAAAGCAGACATTGGAATTAAACAAAATCTGTAAGACATTGAAATTGAATAAAATCTGTAAGAATTTTCATATTTTAAACCTATATGTCATACATAAATGGAATTGCTTCATTAGGTTTAGGTTGAGCAGAATGTTTGATGAATTATCAGGAATTTCATGAATTTATGCTGATCTTAATTGAATGAGAACTACTGGTCTTACCTCCTTTGCCAAGTAGGCCAACTTGATCAGGTTGTGTGTTGAACAGAAAGCTTCTACTCCTCCTTGTAATTCATTCCTTCTAGTTTCTCCCATTTCAATCGCCTCTTCAATTGCAATTGCTGCTTCCAGCATCAATCATTTACTGTGGAATCTGTGAACATAATTTTCGATATTATAGCATGTTTATCTCTTTTATTTCAAATGTAATAGTTCAATAAAGGATAAAACCAGTGAAAATAATGTAAAACGTAACAGATACTGTTATAAGTTACCGTACTTATTTTATATATTAGTTGACCAATTTTATTGACAGTAACTGATAGATTATATGATTATTTCGGTACAATATCAGCACCGTTCTATGATGTATCAAATAATTTGTATGTACCATAATCACCATTCATATGGCATATATATTAATTCCATTGAATCCCAATAAAAGTTATCAAGAATCCTTTTTATTTTGACAAATCACAACTAGTTTCAATTTATTAGAGCCATTTTCAAGTGTAAATCTTTTTTTATTAGATTAAGAGATTTCTATTTTTTTAGTAGGCCTATGAAGAACTGTGAGTATTTTACAACCATATAACATTCTCAGCGAGAAAATATGAAGCCTATGAATGGTTTAATAGAAAAATTGAAGAATCATAGCTCACAGGCAATATCAGAATCAGACATATCAAACTGCAATATCAGAATCAGACATATCAAACTGCAATATCAGAATCAGACATATTAATAAAACTGCAAACTTTTACACTGATAAATTACTGTACCATTTATTTGTGGCATGAATGGTTTGTGGTATTTATTTGTGTATTATAGAAGAGATTTTAAACATTTTTAACATTATTAAAATTGGAAAAGCCTTTCGAAAATGTTGATTCCTATTAATTACAGAGTTGAGGAATCTTCTCATCATTAGTTATAGCTGTATTTTAATAACACCAACTTCCCAGCGAATAATAATTTGAGATGTGTGTTTTTCTGAAATTTTAATAGACCTACTAGATTATTTGGTCAAGTTTTATATTATTTAAAGTGTCTCTCGAAAGCTGGTTGAGTCTTCATGGCTATTCCATATAATTGCGCTTGTAAAGTTTAACGGACCATTGCAGATTTTCATGAGTCAAGAGCTGTTTTTATTTTATTAGTCAATTTGTTGGATTTATCAGTGGCGTCTACATTTCAGGTACTTTTTTCTGCTACAGAGGCCATCCACCACACTGACGATTATTATTACTCCATGCAACACACCAATCAAATGGGCACTGCGCCATCGATACGAAAACGAGACTGGCATATGTGAGCATTCCTTTTTATTACACTTCATTCAAATGCTATAACCAATATACTTGAAGATAGTAAATAGTTTCCTTTACTCGAATGTCCCTAGATATACGTTAAATCATTCATGAGAATTGTATTTTTGAAATTTATTCTTAATTCCTAATAATTCCTTCACTCGAATGTTCCTAGATATACATTAAATCATTCATGTGAATTGTGTTTTATAAAGTTATTCTTCATTCTTTTGGTCTTGAGATTTTGATCTTATTCGTTAATTCACCTTCGAAAAATGTGATTTCTTATGACTTGCGTTGGGAGTAAATACCTTCCACATTATTGTGACGGATCAAGTACAAACGATTCGCATTCCAGGCCAGGATCGTAGGTATTTATCTCCTCATGTGCATGCTCTATGTGCTAAGCATGAAAGAATACAGTATTTACACGTTCAGTTTATCTTGTATTTTTAATCTGTTATTTTATATTAAAAACTTTTCGAAAAAAGGTACTATGTTGTTGTTTTATGAATAAAAAATAAGTAGCCCTGAATACATACATTTTAATTACACGTTCAGATTAATTAAATTACACTTTTTTATCCCAAACTATTTGAGAACAAATTGAGGTTAAAACACATGAGGTTCGTACAAATCTTTATCATAATAAGAGGTGGATGGTATTATTTACAACAAATAAATAATTTTGTTCTAATATAAATTATATTTTGTTTTTTATTTACTGCAATACCGATACTGGATATATTACCGTATTTCGTATGACCTTTATATAGGCTTCGATTCTTGTAATTGAAAACGATTATTAAAATTCTTAGCAACTGGATTCCTACCTGAAGGAATATTAAAATTGCTCCTTATTTCAACAACGTTTAATTAAATGTGAAATAAATCGATAAGACGCGAATACATTTGCATAGACCACACTAAAATAAATATAAGTAGGCTTTGAAAAATGGTCATGAACTTGAAATAAAATAGCTAACAACCTTATAAATTACTATCTATTTAGAAGAAAAACCTGTAAACATTTGACTCCTGTTACCCCATCAGCACAAGTTGGAGATGGAAAAATCGGTATATATATTTGCATGACTATTTTCCACATGTAGGTATTATGCTTTCAAATGATTCATATTAATTTTGAAATACCTGCAAGGGAAAACTATTTTCGTATTTTTCAAATCATTAATTATTATTCTCACTACACAAATCAATCCACAATTAGTGTATAATGGCTAATTTGTGAGTAGACTAAACTATGGATTGTGAATAACAGACCATATATCTCACTGAAAAGTATTTTTATCCATGAAAATAATGAATGTGTTCAAGTAGTTGAATGACGGGTTGACGGCATTCCATTTGGAAATAGCCTCTACAACAAACAAGAATTGAGGAGGAATCACACTAATTTCAAGTGTATAACATTGGCCTCTAATTCTATACAGCCAGGGAAATTCCAGACATTGAATCTAGATGCGTCAACATCTCTTAAGTCATCAGGAAAAATAAATTTGAATTCAATTACATCTATTTATCTTTCTATTTTGGTAGACGAATGATAGTGCTAATTGGTTTATGAGAGTATATCCCAGATACGTAGAGTTATATGTGTGAAGAGAAAAGATACATACTTTAACATTGGTTAATATTGATTGGAGATCACCTCATTCACGTTTTAAACATAATTTCATTCTTCAATTCTTTGATTCAATTCTTTCAAGATACATTTTAATGATTGATGAGATGTCAATCGTGTAGAGACTCATTGAGCAATAGCATCTAAGCAATGATTCCTTAGAATAACTTCTTTGGAATGACTCTCTAATACTGGTTTCGGAAATAAGTTCTCCAACAATTTTTTATTTTTAGAACTCATTCAACTGAAAATGTAAGATCAAAATTATTTGAATAACCTTTCCGCTTCACTCTTTGAGAAGAGCATAAAGCAGCTGACAGTAATAATAATTAATGTGAAAGGATACCTGTTCATAACAAATGGAAAATTAACTGATTGTTCATCATTAATTTGTTGGCCTTCCAATTCATTTTTTTCTGGATTTCTGACCATTGAGAAACGATTCAAGTATAAGAGAAATAGTTTTTTCAAACCTAACAATACAAAGGATCATGGATTAGGATTTTTATTGTGATTTATCATCAAAGTCATACGAGGAAACATCCTCTAGTCGTGATTTATAGAATTTTCCTATAAGATATATTCTTTTTCGGCGTACTTCGAAGCAATAATAAGTATTCCATCTTTTCCTTATTATGTACAGCAAATGCCAACTTTTTGGAGGTGATTCAAAGTTGAGTAAATAAAAGATGTATGAAGATACTGTATTTCAATGAGCCAAATATTTTAAAGACAAATTCTTATCCTTTAGTTTGAATGAAATAATTGAAAAAATTGTTTACACATAAAACATATACTTTGTGTAATAAGAGATTATTATTCTTAGTGTACAGTATTTTCATCTATCATAGCATTGTTATGTTGATCTTTTCTTGCTCATCATGTTTAAGTGTTTGCTAAAATAGGTATCATCATACCTGACAACGTAAAATGTATTCAAATAAAAACTGATTTTGTCCTAAGAAAAAATATTTTTCTCTTCCATCATCAGGAGATTTCAAAAGAAGGTTGGATATGCAATAAGGACAGTACAAAAAGTCTATACGGTAGTATATTAAAGTTATGATTAAAAACAATAAGGAGAAGGCAACAGGTTTGTTCAGATGAATTGAGAAAGGAAAGATCTGACAGAATGAAAAGGTACTGGGAAGAAAGGAAGAGAATTGAAGCGAATAAACGAAGAAAGAGGGCTAACCAGAGACTACAGTGATCCTATGTGGTCATAAAATTGAAAAAAAAGTTATGATTAGGAGTGCATAGCATCATCAGTGAAAATCAGAGATCTTCAGCCATATTTTTATATACTGTATATTATAGTTTCAATATTGAATTTAACCTACAAACATGACATAACATTCCTATCTACCTATCTGCGAAGTAGAAGCTGAATTCACTTACCAAGTACAATCCATTTTTCATGGGTTAGAGGTGAGATTGGAGAAAACGTCCCAATATTATTCTGTTCAGTAACATCAGACTTTTTCTAGGAATGCACTGAAAAAAGAGAGTTGATCATCATTTTATAATTATTCGATTTTTCATTCATCAAACATTCAAATTTAATGAGTCTGTGCTAAAAGATGTGCAAATCAATTTTCATGGAATATTTTTGTTCATAAAAATCCTTCTGACACGGGATTTTTAAACCAAACAATCAACAATTATTGATCTTAAAATGCAGGTTGATGGAATTTGCATTCGAAAGTGTTTTTTTGAAAAGGATTTTTCTGCCAGGAAGTTTCATTTACTGTTACATCAGCAGAGATTGAGAGATTGCTCAGCGAGAGTAGAAATGCTAATGCTGGGTGATGAAAATTGTCAGAAAATTACTGACACAAACATTAATTTCACCAAACTATAACTACTGATCTATGAACAATGGCATTTTAGGATTTCTCTCAATAGTGCCAAATAAACAATTTATGTGTTTTTCAAAGAATTCTTGAAAGATTCCTATTACAACCAAAATTTTCGACAATAAAAATATAATGCTACTTGAGGAAAGTGGACCATATTTTTTATTTAATAACAAATATTCGGTGTCTCATAATTGGTTCCAAGGCATTGAAGGCAAATTCAATGAAAATATTGAAACTAAAATCCGTAACACCAATGATAATAGTAACCAAATGATAAATTTTATTTTTTATCCAGGCCTGCAGCCAAGTGAATACATTTCGAGAATTCAGAGATAATTGTTTGTAAAATCACGCAACGAAAGCTTCAAAAATATTATTATTTGGGTTGCTTATCTTTTAGATCACGCTTCGATTTTACGCTTCACGCTCATTTTGGCAATTCTCACTCACCGTTCCAATTTTCATCGGACTATTTTCGTGCGATTGACTATAGCTGCCGCGAAAACGCGGAATCGGAATTGTAAACAACTCAAATGCAAGGATAGTATTTAGTCCATATACTATTCTTGAGTCAAATGTACACGACATTTCAAATTCCGTTTCAAGTGGAAGCTACTATCCATGTGTGCAGCCTGCTTTATCAACATAACATAGGTGCCCAGTGGGAGGGGGGGCGAATACTCAGTGCCGATTGCACAAAAATCTGTTAAATTTTAATCATGATTGAATCCACGAGAACCAATCAGAGAAGGCTATTTTGAAAAGATGACTTCTCTGATTGGTTCTTTCGAGATTATTCACGTTTAAAATTTAATCGTACAACCGGTACTCAGACTGCGTCATTGAAATTCTTAGGCGTGGGGGGGGGGTTGAAGGGTTCAAAACAAAAATCAAAATGAATTAGTTCAAATTTAGTTTTTCTTTCATATTTTGTAAAAATAAAATAAATAAATAAGAATTCGGGTGGTCCAAAAAAAGGAAAACATTACATGTACATAGTAAATTATTGCAAATTGTATTGTATTATCACTTTCCTGTATAGGGCTACTTGTAATATAAATATAAAGAAAATAAAAATCTCAGTACCCTTTTTTTAAATATTTTATCACGACATGTTTCGGTCATTTAACCGTAGATAACTTGAACAAGTGATAACTTGAAAATGGCATAAATGACCGAAACATGTTGTGATAAAATATTTTAAAAAAAGGGTACTGAGATTTTTATTTTCTTTATATTTGTATTGTATTAGTTTTTAGTAAAGAAATAATTTGCATTTTTTGATGATTGGCAGTGACGGGGAACAACGAGAACGCACCGATACGAGAATCGGGGAACCTGGTGGGACAGGGGGGGCTGGTGCCCCAAATGACGAGTGTGTCGCCGGCACATAACGGCCTCTACATGCTACAGGTAACTGCGCCCCCCCACTCCAGCGCACACTTCACCATTTTCGCCACCCTCCAGCAGAGCGCGCTGCTCCCCCTCAACTCGCACAAGCAGATCAAAATTCGACTGCAGAAGCGACAAGTCGACAAAAAGCTAACTGTCAGATGGGAACAGAGGTCAGTGTCATCATGAGATACGCTAATTTAATCGTAATTAGGTAAATATTTTAGATTTGAATTGGAGAAAGGAAAGTACAATACTTCTTAAGCTAATAATAAATAATATCGAGTGACCTGGCTGGCTCAGGTCTGGTGTCAGAGTTTTCAGGTCGCAACTGATCAATTTCAGGGCCTCTGACATGACCTAACGACTGCTTTTTAGGCAGCCGGGACCGACGGCTTAACGTGTCCATCCGAAACACGGGAGTGGCCCAAGATAAATATCTTGCCCGGGCCGGGATTTGAACCCGGGCCTCTGAATCATAAAGCCAGCATCTGATCCACTCGACTACGGCCACTCCTATAACAGGATATTCTTTTGAGAAAACGTAAATTCAACTTCGAGATGAACAATTATTATTGAAATTGAAAACTGACTTGAATAAGTAAATTGAGAGTACATAAAATCACTTCTCTTGTATGAGCTACTTTATTCAATTAAATAAAAACAATATAAAACATGTAGTACCCTTTTTATTTAAAACATTAAAACATTTCAACGACTAGTTTCGACCTACTTTGGCCGTTTTCAAGTTAAAATGCAAAAAGACTCTATCTAATCAACTTCATTATTCTTGCATTTTAACTTGAAAATGGCCGAAGTAGGTCGAAATTAATCGTTGAAATGTTGTAAAGTTTTAAAATGTTTTAAATAAAAAGGGTACTACATGTTTTATATTATTTTTATTAATTAATTTATATATTTTTTCACTAATTTCTAACAACATTTTTCATTTTTATAGCAATAAATTCCTAGTTTTTTGTCAAGAGAGTTAGCTACCAAGTCCAACGGAGACTTTTATATCATAAATTGAAACTCAATATTTGTTTGACAAGCTTTGTGTACTGATGCATACTTCCAAGCTGATATCGTTGTCATTTACAAGTTTTAAAAATTTATTCTCATCCTGAAACATTTATAAAAGAACCGTAGATAAAGATAAAGATAAAGATAGAAACACAATAAAATTTAGAAGTACCCTTTCTATTTTATCCAAACACATTTAGTTGCAACTCTTCAAGATCCATTTTCAAGTGTTATGTTTTACATTGGGCAAAATTGAGCAAAACAATTCAATTTTTTCAACTTGAAAATGGCTCTTGAAGAGTTGAAGCTAGTTTTGTAAAATGAAAAGGGTGCTTTTAACTTTTATTGTATTTCAGTATCCCTAAGAAGAAAAGTGAGTATTCATGACTGTATGATAATACAGTTGGTTGATGATCAAATATACAAGTTACAAAATAGAGAATCTTATCCGAAAGATTATCGAGGATCGAAACCTATCCATTATTCAAGACGTACCCGAATAAAACAGACCGAACAATGTTCGAAGAGAAAGCGATATCACCGAGAGAAATCTGGGATTTTTTACCTCTACAGAACTACATCCTCTTATTTGGTCACATACTCATTGAAATTACTTGGCGGACAAGAGTAGAGCTTAAACAAAAGCTGACGAAACTGCTTTACAATTAGGGCAAAGTGACGCCCCATAGCATCTTCGCCAAACTGGCTTGCCCACAGAGAGTAGGCCTATATAGAATGCAATTTACATTCTATACTCTCTGCTTGCCCACCTGGCTCCTGTTGACATTGACCCAAATCGTGTGCCTCACTTCCAAGATCGCACGCTCATTACAATAGCTGGACCGCAAAAAATAATGCGAGCAGTCGTCAAGAATCGCCATTTCCAAAGTATTATTATAGAGTCTAATTGCTTATTAGGCAGACGAGTCCCCAACTTTCAGATCAATGATGCACAGTGAATCAAATCAAGTTTTATTCAATGATATCACTTACATGACAAATTCCATTATACAAATGATATTACAGATCATTGAATACAATACTGTTTGCTTAAGATCAGAACAATAAGAAGAGAAAAACCGTACAGAACGTTTTATGTCTGCTAAAAAGATTAACCGCTTTTGCAACTTCTCTAGGGCGAACCTACACTTCCAAGCTTTCTAGATTTCCCAAATCAACAAAAACTATACTTTGATTCAATTTTTCAACAGACAGGGTGAGTATCTCTCGTTTTTCATATTGATCCTACAATAGTTGCAACACACTTATAAATAGGATATGGGTTTAAATATGAATGCGCACCAGTTATTCTTTGCTAAAACAAGAATAAACCGACCTACTTGAAAATGACTATCTTGGTAACTTCCATGAATATTACGAATAGGCGTTTCTATTCGTGGACATTGCTGAATCAGACTACATAACAAAAGAATTGAAAAGCATTGATTTATCACGGTCAAATGTATTTTTCATATGTAGGGGGAAATCGGGCACCTGAAGATCACGAGCTATCAAATCCTATTTTTACTAGACGTTTTGAAATTTGATAGAATACTCATTTGTTAAAGAAATTTCTATAATTGAAAAATATTTATTCCGCCTCTCTGCTAATCTTACTCTTACGCTTAAATGAGTGTTTCCCCACTATTGTTTTTTTAGATTGCCGCTTGTAGCTTCACTATATTCCTAGAGTAGGAGAAAATAGGACCTTTCAAGGTTTCGGCGATCAAATATCAAGAGTTGATCCAGAAGTTCCACGTTGGCTAGAGACTATTTCATTTGACGATACTATACATTCGGCAAAAAACCTACAAACCCACAAAATGAGGATAAAAAGCGGCACGTGTTAATTAGTTCTGGAAGATAAACGAAGATTAAGCGACCTTATTATTTTTCAAAGTTATTTTTGGAGACATGCGACCGCAGAAACGAATAGGTATCTTCCTTTAATAGCACAATAGGTAGTTTTCATTGACGTCAAATGGGATTCCCCATTCTTCTTTCCTTAAGGCTCAGCGGAGACTTAAAAATCATAATCACTTGAATGAAATTGAAGATTAGCTCATTTCCACATCAAAGATTTAAATGAACGAATTTATGTCACATACAGTAGTCGATACAGGAGATTCAAGGATGGTAGCTTTAATTTCCTGTTAAGAATTACGAGAGAATGTGATTTTGATTCAAGCAAAAAACCTCTTAGTACCGTACACATTTTTGTTTAGGATAATTCTAGTTGACTATTTTTTCCATAGGCGGTAGAAGTGAAAGTCGATAATAATTTGATGGAAATAATCAATATACACTATAATATATTCCTATTCTACATTCCTTTAAAATGATGATTTTACAATAAAGAAACTCGGTAACACAATCAATGCAGACATAGCCTACTATTATCGAGAATAACTGTAATATGAGTGCAACCGAGATCAAGACTCAATAGAGCAAGTAAAAAGAAACGCCAATATTCAATTTTTGTCTCTACCGACTAAACTTAATTCTTGATTCGCTACATAGCCCATTCGGTACTAAAACATATGAGCCCTGGTTGCACTTCAAGTAGGGATCAAGCTACAATAGGGCGAAGAAAGTAAAATAATAATAGCGGGCCTCCACATCACCCCTAACAGCCAATCCGTATATCCACCACATGCCACCAAGTGACTGAATGAGTATGCTTCGGCAAATTTTACGTGCAATAGAACGGCTTCAGAATTTGTGTATTGCAACTGTCAAAAGTAATATCCAGAGTAGGAAGTGTTCTATAAAATAGACGCTACTCTAAACGGAACACGCTTTTTCAACGCACGGACGCTACAGAACAATAATAATTATTATCTCAATATTCCTACTGTCTCATTCAGTACTTATGGTTCCAGTCTGAAACAGTACTCAGCATTATTTCTAGTTTACAAACTAGATAAAACAACCACCAACAGTTGTAATCATCGCTTGTTTTAAAATCGACTCTACTTAGTTGCATTGAGATGTGTTGAAAACTTCCAACTGGGATAAATAACAATGTTGATGGCGCCAAACAAAATGTTGCTAAAGTAGTGCGAAGCGATGAGGATTGGCAGCTGTTAACACTTGAGAGCCGGCCTGATAACACTGGTGCCCCTGATGAGCCTGGCTTATCAACTTGTTTATATGGGGAAGCTTGTGAATGGAGAGCTTGAGCTGCTTGTTTGTAACAATAATAATTCTCTTCCACAGACACCAATAGACCGCGGCTTGGTCTTTTTAATCTCTTTACTGATCTACTCGAATTCTTCTCTATGCTCTCTGTAAATGTCTAAACTATACCCAAACTAACTCTTTATTTTGTTAAAATATCTTCTTGCGGAGAAACTAATGAACTTTTCATTTGATTTCAATTTCCAAGCTTTCCTCTTCTTTCCTATTTTCATTTCCATTTCGTTGATTGGTTAATTCCACTGACATTCATATTGAAATTCACAAACAATAAAATTATTGTGTGAGGAAGGATAGGCTTAACCCATAACTTTTTTTAATTTTTTGTTCCTGATAAGAACAGATTGCAGAAATTTTAAGTCTTGAAATATGTAGACTATTTATAATTGGAAATTCATCAATATAATAATTCAAAATTAGTTTGATCGATGCTTCGTAATTTTTCACGGAATCTTATGATGTGACTATAACTCAACCATTCAAATGAATTTCAAACCTGATAACTTTCAAATCTTTAGAGTAATAATAAATATTATTATAAGTATAATTATCTATACTTATTGATTTGATTGTTTACAAAAGCTATACATCAACAACATTGTTTCGAAAATTTATCAAAAAAGTTTTATACGTATATATTTATGATGTATAGGTACTTATGATGTGACTATAACTCAACCATTCAAATGAATTTCAAACCTGATAACTTTCAAATCTTTAGAGTAATAATGAATATTATTATAAGTATAATTATCTATACTTATTGATTTGATTGTTTACAAAAGCTATACATCAACAACATTGTTTCGAAAATTTATCAAAAAAGTTTTATACGTATATATTCCTCCATTGAACAATTCAATGCACTATAAGTAAACATGACTTGCTTTCTTTCGGAGGATGATGCCCACATGAACCCCAGGCTTGTTCGTGGCTATTGAGATGAATGAGAATGATAGATGAGTGGATTTAGGTGGGTTCCGAACCACCGTGAAGCACTTTCTCTCTCTAAACTCTTTTTCTCCCTCTATTTCTCCCAACATTTCTTTCTTTTCCTGCCCATCACCCCATCTCTGTTTCAATTTCTGTTTGTCCCTTACCTCTCTCTCACACACATACTTTCTCTCTCTAAACTCTTTTTCTCCCTCTATTTCTCCCAACATTTCTTTCTTTTCCTGCCCATCACCCCATCTCTGTTTCAATTTCTGTTTGTCCCTTATTCACTTTATGTCCATCCCTATTTTCCTCTCTGTTCATTCCTTTCTTTCTCTCTGTCTATCTCTCTCGTTTTCATGTCTCACATTCTCCGATTCGTATGTTAGTGTACCGAACATTGTAAAGTCGTACAAACAAAGCCGAGCGATGCGACGTTGCAAGTAAGGCTTATTATATTTGAGAGTCGCCGGTGGCAAAATAGGCGGACAAACATCAACGTCTATTTTGAAAGCTGCGTCGGTCGTTGGTCGTCTTCAGGCTGTCTGGCGGGGCAAGGGCATCCCTCACACACACTCACACACGTTTTACGAGGTGCAACTCCTAATGAAGGGTTTCGTGCGGCCAAATCATAACTCTCCTAGTTTATGGCTGGCACAAAGACCTGTCAAAATGGCAGTTTACTTAGAGCAACAGGCGCATAAGCCCTGCTAGTAGATCTTTGCCAGAATTTTTTCACGCACGCGGTGGTGGCTTCCCACTTGGACGGCCTACTGTCTGTCTGTCTGTTGTCTACTGTCTACTGTCTGTTGACTACTATCTAGTGTCTACTGCCTGTTGTCTACTATCTAAGAATGATAGTATCGAAGAATGGACATTGATAAGTCCAAAGCTCCGCCAATTTATGTAGATGCATAACAATATTATCTATTTTATCTATAGTTAGGCCTATTACAAATTGCTTTTTTCATATCATATACAGCTCAATAATTATTTTCTTAATTTATATTTTGTAAATTCATCTATAATTTTGCTGTATTGTAAGCAATTATATTTAAGTGTATAAGCCAGTATATATTGTAATCTACATAAATAAAGTACTCAATCAATCAATCAATCTACTGTCAGTTGTCTACTGCCTACTGATTGTCACGGCTCTTGCGATTGGTCGAGCCTCTCACCAGCGAACAAACATTTGGCCAAACTTGAACTATCATTCGCCACTTCTCAATCGCCCCAATCCATAACCAGCCAGTCTCTGATCACTTTTGCATATCTTCACTCAACTCACGCGATAATCCCCGTGTGACAATATTGTCGAGCTAGTATTGGTCGAGGCCTTCTTAGTTGGCTTCAACGAATCAATAACATGTTTGTAACAAATCACGTTTCGAATAAAATACATTTAGACGTATTTCAATTATATAAAAGATTAATAACCGAGTAGATACAATACAGATATACAGTCATGTCAGTGCGATATGAGTAAAAGCTGATGAGAGGTACAGTGAGGATAATTTTTCCATAAGTTCCAATGAGACTATTCATACTAATTTGGTCGGGCCGAGTGGGAATAAAGCTATTAGAGCTCATGGTAATTATATTTACACAGTACTGGTCGCTGATACTGATAATAATTATTGGGGATCCACCTTGACTAAGCAGGAATTGGGGTTTATTGCAGTATTCATTTTAGTTAACATGTTTAGCCTACTAAATACAGCTTATTGGAGGTAATTTGCATTTTTTTAATTCATTGAAGTATTGGTAGAGCATCCAAACCATTATATAAATTGATAAAAGAAAAGCAAATTTGGCAAAAGCCTTTTGGAAGCAATTAATACGATCAAATAAGTTAAATATTTATA
Source organism: Nilaparvata lugens (assembly GCF_014356525.2). Lineage (NCBI taxonomy): Eukaryota > Metazoa > Arthropoda > Insecta > Hemiptera > Delphacidae > Nilaparvata > Nilaparvata lugens. The sequence goes on from NC_052504.1 coordinate 16,480,114, forward strand.
TGGAAGATGACAATATTAGTGTATTGTGAAAATATTGTTTATTATAAGTAGGTTTTTAGATTTTAAATTCAATGATAATAAAGTGATACTCAAAAGTCAGTATATCAAGAGTTATGGTTTCATAGAATCAGAAAGTAATCACTTTTCTTTTTGGGGCTATTGAAATTATTAAAACACAATAAAATGTATCATGTACCCTTGATGTTTTTGATAAAATCAAAAAGTTACTTGATTAACTTAATTGCTGTTTCAATCAGGAAGTACAACGTTTCCATTAAGGCTGTGCAAAGACTAAATATAAACTTTCTACTCATGATATTTTTCTAAGCTTTTCGATTTGTAAATCATCAAGCTATCAAAATGGAGAAGTTTTCTCAGGAAAACATTTTTTCAGAACATTACTTTTTGAGATATGAGCGACTGAAGTTTGAATTTTTGGGACAAAACATTTCAAATTCGGTACGATATAAATCCATGAGATCTAGAGGATGGATTATTCTTCATGGTATTGATGATCTAGTAGAACAAAAATTTTCTGAAAATATTAATTTTTGGAAAAGTTATTCAATATACCAAAAATAACTCAACAAAAAGTTATTTTTGGTTATTTTTAGAAAATTGGATAACTATCTTAAAAATTGATATTTTCATAAAAATTTTTGTTTTACTAGATCATCAATACCATGAAAAATCCATCCTCTAAATCTCATGGATTTATATCGTACCGGATTTGAAATTTTCTGTCCCAAAAATTCAAACTTCAGTCGCTCATATCTCAAAAAGTAATGATCAGAAAAAAAAATGTTTTCCTGAGAAAACTTTTTCATTTTGATAGCTTGATGATATACAAATAAAAAAACTTTGAAAAATATTACGAGTAAAAAGTTTATTTTTAGCCTTTGCACAGCCTTAAAGTCTTTTGACTACCATATCATAGAATCACATTGGAAAAATTGAATGAAATGCTTAATGAATTGGAAGTATCTTCAAATCAATGATTGATTTCCAATTTCAGCCCATACGATCCGTATCTGATGAACTACTGTGTTACTGTGAGCACCAAAAGGCACTACAACAGTTTGTGTGAAGCAATTTCCGAATCTGAGCAGAACACATACTACTCAAGGGAGCCACAGTATCACTCACATCATTACACTCCTCATGTCAGGGTGAGTTCATTTTTCTTCACATAAAACATTCAATTGATCAATCTCAACGCGTGTGAATGTTGATTTCTGGGAATTAATGAACAATGATTGTAAGTGATAAATATTGTAAGTTGATGATGTATTGTTTTTTAGTCAATGAAAAATTATTTTATTTGAGAGAGAATTATTAAGAACTGGTTCACATCAAATTGATACATTGATTGATTGAAGTAATTTATCAAATCCTTTCATCTCAATTTCATCATTCATCATTCAATTTTATTTTGAGCTGGCTTGTTAACTTTAACTTTAATTCTGTTGTGATATAATTGTTGGCAATCCATGTATCAAGGAAACATATTAGGGAAAACCTGTTGATCCATTCCTGTACATAAAATAAATTTATTGAATTTTGATGAACTATCAGTGATTATTGATTAAAAGTTTCATTTGAAAAAAAAATACACATTATCACATATTATGGAGAATCTTCTAATCATTAAAAACTGTATTTCGAATAATACAATGAGAAAAGTATTGATAACTTTTCTATGATTGTTTATCATTGTAAACTAGGTTTATATTAAAGTATTATTTTATAACTGGCGGTTAGTGCTCAAGTCTTCTCCTACTAGCCTTATCAATAGCTCTTTCATCTTTGCATTTAGTATCATGGTACTAGGTGATAATAATTAGGGTAATAGATATAGTTTTAGATTTTCGGATTTTTTTGTATTAATCTGTCTTTAGCATATTTTGTATTAATTTAATGATATCCTTGACACATATTATGTAAAGAGGTATCATTTTGAAAATGTTGAATAATGTTATATTATTGAAAATGTATAAAAATATAATGTAATGTTCCGGAATGTTTCCAACATCCAGAGAAATGATTATTACTATTATTATTATTATTATTATTATTATTATTAGTATTATTATCTAATGTAATTGATTTGTATATTAGGTTTACATTCTATACTGATGGAACAAAATGTGATGTATAAGTTTCAATTGGTGGTGCTCATGATTGTCGTCTAAATACCTACATGTTATTTCTATCAAATTTCGTCATTAAATTTCAATAAAAAATTGTTACAGTTATTTAAAATTGTATTGTAAACACTAATTTCCATCGTTATCCACTTTTCAGGTGGCCTGTGTGAAAAGAAAAACAAGTTACACAGTTAGTAACATGGAACGAGGCAAAATGTATTATTTCAACGTGTTTGCCATAAATAAAAAGACAAACTTGACGTTTCCGTTCGGGAATGCTTCGCTGCTCTACGATGGGAGGAACAAAGCTCTCGGTCTGCGAGACAACCGTCCGGTGACCGTTTCACTCAGACACCTCGATGGAAAGGCTATCTTTAGATACAAGGTCGGTTTAATTCCAAAATCAAGAAAAAAATAAAATTTAACAAAAAGAGTTCAAAATTGTAACTTATTTTACTTTCATTCAATGATCTCCAATCCATTCTATTCCAAACAAATTCAATCTGCTCCATTCAATGAGCATGTGTCTCTAGAATAAATCAAATTGTTAGTATTAGTAGGTCGCCTTCAGGTTTTTTTAAAGTTCAAAAAATATCATCACATATTATTCAACTAATCTGATCGAGTTAAGATTTCTCATCAATTCAATTGGATTTTAGTCTTATTTATGGCGATCAAGTTCTGATGGTAGTAGTTTTATATCAAATTAATCGTTCCAAGTTTTTAGTAGAATACAAGAAAATATATACCGGTAACACCATAGAGGAAAGATAGCATGAACATGCTCTGTGATACTACGTACTAGTAATACTAGAAGTACTAATACCATGATGAATCACTGAAACTGTACGAGAAATCTAAATAATTTACCGTTTTTAGATTATTTGTTTGAAGCTGCATAAATTGGATAGTTGTTACTTCAGCTGTTGATAACTCAAAACTTCAGGGAGTTTTCAAAACTTGTAAAGTCGTAATATGTGGCGATTTTAGTATGGTTGAATTGAGTCATAAAGAAACATTGGCTTGTTGAGCCATGAAACATACTTAAACGAAGGCACAAATATTCAAAAACCTCTCGCACAATAGCTGCATTCTGGATTTGGTCACTCAATAACTCAATATAAATAGCCACTGGCACGCTTTACTTTAATGAGGAAATCAGATCTCACCGAATGTCCAACTTCAAGAATCAAGAAACAAGAACCGTCACAAACAGTACACTGCCTTCACAAAAGTCACGTTATCTGAATAAAATGAACCTTCCATGTTTCATCATTCAAGATATAGACTCAAGATACAGCAAACCTCAGTAGTAACATCTAGGTAGACTTTCCTTTTATAGAAGAAATGCATATTTTTGTGAAATTTCAGCAATGATAAATTATTGTTTTTCTAACTGTAGTCATTTCACATAGTACCTCATAAGGTACTAGGCAAAGAAAGCCATATCGATTATTGCATAAGATTTGACAACAGTTCGACTTTAATATTCGACATTGTTCGACATTAATATTGATAGTTTTATTTTTATTTTCATTGTCGAAAAAATACCTAGTCCCGGAAATTTTGCGTTATCAAAATAACGTTGGCCGAAGATTGCTTCCTTACTGACGATTAACTTTTTTTCATAAAATGCTAAGATCCAATTTAAAATTATAGAAAAATTAACTTATCAACAGAATGGAATGACGATTGATATTAGGGTGAAGAATAGTCCATCATTTTTCAATTTAAGTCTAATTTCAAGTTTCAAGTTTTATTGTTCACATCAGCAATACGACAAAATACAAAACATCTCATCGGATACCTATAACTAAAAATTTAAAGATACTAGGTACTTCTGAAAATTCAATTTGACTCTATATTATAATGTATCAAAAATACAGTAAAAGTTAACTTAAAACTTATAAGTACACAACTCAAAACAACATTTTGAAATTAAGTAACTGATGATGGAAATGAACCTTAACATGTTATGTGAGAACCGATGCAAACAAAAATACTATTCACAAAAGAGCTTCCGCAAAGCCCTTGTGCGTGAATAGGAGTTTGAATAATGGGACATATGAAAAAGATAAGACACACACACACACGCATTCACAGAGTCATCGAAATTCGACAATTGACACATCAGAGCATTCTCCTTATTACATATATCTCATAGTGATATAAACTTCTTGTGAACAATAGGGAGGAAGCCACCACCTATAAATCGACCAATAGGTATTTTAAGGCAGAAAAGAGAATGTAAGACAGAAGAGAGAAGAAGTTAGAAGATGTTTAGGTTTTATGACAATTTATTTACTTAGCTTACCACTATGAAGAAGAATTTATAAGGCTAATATTTTGTTTATTTTATTTTCTCAATTAGAAGAGCTTATATAATCCAAATATAATAAGTTATTAATTACTCGCTTATGAAATTCAATTCTGAAGATAGAATGTCCATTCCTCTCCCACAGTAGTCCAAAATGCAACTAAACTTCAAAATTCTGACAGAGAACTGATCAAATTTGCTTATTCTCATTCGACCTCTTTCATTCCAGATTTTCGAGGTTTGGATCCATCTAATTAAAAGTTTGAGTGATTATACATATTTCACATTTGAAGTTTGACTACAACAATACTCAGGAGGGGTATCATAGAATGATGTTACATTTTTTTAATGAGCAATACAAGTGTTCTCTGTTTACAAGATAAATAGGTAAAGGGCTTTATTAGCCCTTCTAATAAAAACAATATTAGGCAAGCCTAGACGTTATCCTACTCGCAACTTATTTGCAGAGTTCAATGTCTTAACTGTCAGACAACTATACATAAAAAGTTTATTACTGAATATCAACAAAAAATAAACATATGTATAATTTACGACAATCAATTTATAACCTTAGACATAGACGTAGACATAGACATTTATAGACATAGACATAGACGTCAGCATGACCGTCTAGCCTGACTTTTGAGTCTTCCAGAGTAAATTTGAGTGTTTGTGGGAGACAGTTCATGTTCACTTGTTCTAGATTGGTAAATTTCATCCCTCATCACTTTATAACAAATAGCATCAATAACAAGCTCATTGTTGAAATGGAAAAATGGATCAAAGAATCTAATATTACAGATCGCCTTTTCTGAGTGAATGCTTGAATATGGAGGATCAAAATACATTTTGGATGAAAAATAAATCTATTATGTCACTTTTTTCTATATATCTTTCTATATTTTCCCTTTTTTCTACTATATCTCAATATTATTATTTCTCTATACAGAAAATTTCTTAACTTAACTTATCTTTAACAATGGCGTTTCGATCAGTTATATTAGTTTTTAAACTTTCAGTTTCTTTCTTTATCTATCAGCTCTTTCTGTCTTTTTCTCTTTCTTTGTCTATCAGTTCTTTCTGTCTTTTTCTCTTTCTTTATCTATCAGTTCTTTCTGTCTTTTTCTCTTTTATTTTTTACAGTTTTTCATATTCTTCTAGTTTAAATCAAAACATAGCAAATACAGTACGATTAAAAAAATTTGTTAGTAATTTTACTTAATGAAAATACAACACTCTTACACTGCGCACGGGTCCCAAGACCTTGCAGTGTAAATTCCAAGTATAATGTAAAAAATGAATATTTTGTATTTTTTGTTCTTCATGGAAATAAATTGATTTTGATTTTGATTTTGATTTTGAGGTAAAGGTAATGTGAGCCCCCTGTGGGTTGGGGGAGCTTTGAGTCTAACATCGTACTCAAGAATGTGTTGAAAACCAGAATTCCCCCACAGTATTCCTGCTTGTCGTAGGAGGTGACTAAAAGGGACCCCAAGGCAACTCCACAGGTTGCCTTGCCTTCAAACCCAAGGGATCTGCCCCATCAGGGCAGTTTCGGAGGGGTAAAAAGAAAACCCCAAGAGCCTAGAGATGGGTGAAACTCCAGGCACGAATGTGGGTCAAGAGGCTGAGTCGAGGGTGACCAGGTGCCCTAGGTAGAGGCAATTTGGCGACCCCTCCTTCGGTGGAAGGACCTACAAAAAACCAGGAGTGGAATTCACGTAGGTCACGACGGGTGAGGTTTGGTAGGGTAGGTTTGTGGGTGGAGAGGCCAAAACTCACCACTGCTCAAAGAAGGGCGGCCATTCAGGCAAAACTTCTTGGGAGATGGGAGGCTTTTAACCCTGCAGAGTTTCGGAGGGGTAAGAAGAAAAACCCAAGAGACCAGAGATGGGTGAAACTCCAGGCACAAATGTGGGTCAATAGGCTGAGTCAAGGGTGGCCAGACGCCCTAGAGGCAACTTGGCCGCCCCTTCCTCAGCGGAAGGACCTTCAAAGAAGGCCAGGAGTGGAACTCACGTAGGTCACGAGGACTAATCAGTCTGAAGAGACTGCCAAGCATATCACACTGGATTGCGACAAGCAACCAGGTGATGAATGGGATTTTAGCATAGGGAAAAACAACTGGTTCTTGTAAATGTCACAGGTATTGGTTTGCCCAACTAACATACTACTTGGTAACACAATAAGCTTTGGTTGACGTGTGGGGTTCTTTGAACCTTTGGATCCTTGAATCCTTCCCTTCAAAAACAATAAACAATGAAGGTAATGTGATTGGTAAATTCTATTTTATTTCTATGCTCCCACCAAGCCCGAGTACTCTCTTTTGTAGCCAGTCCATCAATCCAGCCCTACTTGAAACATATCATTGTTAATCATCGATTGCAGTCAAATTTGCATAAGATGTTGATCATAAAACAAGTGATTTGGTGATTGCAGGTAGGCAAGACTGCAAAGCCCGGCTCAACGCTAGAGTGGCACGTGTTGCCGTGCGGGGGTTCAGTGGAAGCCGAAATACGGTTTCAGAAGAAAATAATCGTGCCTCGGCAGCGGATCGACGGCTATGGCCGCTTGAAAGTGGACGACCCCGAGGTCGGCCAGCGCTACTCCATGTACGTCATGTCCAGAGATCCCGAACAGCTCAGGCGAGTTTCTGGAGTCGAGGTTAGTCTAGACACAAGCTACTGCAGCTACAAGTTACTATAGCTTAGCACCATAAATGCATTCATTACAATGAGTTAAAGCCTGAGTTCAAACAAACAGCTTATTTACCCCGTTCAAAATAAAATGGTCCATAAGGGCCTAAGGGCCACTTTTTCCAAAAAAAGTTTAAACTAGGATTCCAGTTTAAACCATCTGCTGACGACTCAATTGAAACACATAAATTCAACCACAGACTAATTAAACGGGTTTGATAGCTAAACAAACTTTGACAAAGAGACACTTAGTGCGGCGCCGTTTGCACAGTGCCAGTTTAAACTAAATTTAAACAAAAACCCCTACGCACGCTCATTTATTATTATATTACTACAGATATTCTAATGTTGTATGACTTATACAAGTCATACAACATTAAAATATGTATGATACATGTATGAAAATTCGAAACAGTTTATGATCTGGAAAGAAAACGGAGTTCTTCTACTTCAACAACCCATAACTCCCTTATTAGACCACTTAAAAATTCCAGTTGCCACTTTTTCTCACTTTTTGTGTAGTTGAGAAGTTGACATTGTGGTAATTATTCATATTGAATGGAAAAGACTAAGAGATTGTCAAAAACCACAGATTTATTGATACTTAGAAAGACCGATTTCGGTTATTACTTTATCTCACTCTTATAATGATCTTGACAATTATATTGAAAAAGATTAAACAATTTAAATAAAAATAAAAAGGTGTACCGAACAGCCTTTACTGAGAGTTTGAACAGTGAATCAAACAAAATGACAAGTGTTGACGGTTGAGGCATTGACGCATTCACTTTGTTGGACAGGTGCTGGCCACGATGCACGCGACAAGTCTGCCACTACTGCCGGAGCAGTCGCGCATCATGGAATACGTGGGGCTGCGCGAGTGCGACAGTGTGACAGTGGGCTGGCTGCCTGTGCCGGAGCCCAGCGACTCGGCGCACTACTGCGTGCGCGCCACACACCTACCCCCTCTCACCCCCAACCACCCAGTGCGCGCCAACCTCCACCGTCGCGCCAACCAGTGCGGTCTCGACCTCAGGCTGCGATCGGCAACCGACTTCGCCGTCACTCAGTGCCTCGACAACTCGCCAAACGATCCACTGTCAGTCGAGCAAATCTTATTCATTAATTCCAATAGGGCTATAGTCAGGACTTCCTATATACCGGACCTGCGCCTGCGAAAAAAAATTGCCGCCGTATGTGGTGGCCAGCATTGATATTTTAAACGGGAACTAGACGAACTGATATTTCGACAAACTGAGACGCTCTCTAACAGCTGATTAGTGATTTTTTTCTCAGTAGGAATTTCTATAAGACCACCACATATGGCGGCCATTTTTTTTTCTAGGCTCAGGTCCTGTAGTATATAGGAAGTACTGCTATAGTGAGAACCACATTTTAGAGTAAATAATAAATAAATAAATGTAAAGTCAGTGGAAAAGATAGGACAACAGCATTGCCGATTCCCTGAGTTACCACTACCTTCTATAGTTGATAGAATTCTCAGGCTCAGTTTCACAAAAGCCTGTTAAATTTTAATCATGATTAAATGCCACGAGAACCAATCAGAGAAGCGATTAAATGCTACGAGAACCAATCAGAGAAGCGATTAAATGCCATGAGAACCAATCAAAGAAGACTTCTCCGATTGTTTCCCGTGGCATTTAATCCCGGTTAAAAATTAACAAGTCTTTGTGCAACCGGGCCTGAGAATGCTATTTATTATAGAAGGCAGTGGCATCGCGGTTGTCCCATCTTTTCAACTGACAATATAACATATATTTTTAGCCTGATCTCTTTCCAAAATGGTGATTTTCTTACCTAATAAATTAATCATCATCATCAATGTTCTGCCCTAGCGCAGGTAGAACAAGAGTCCTTCTACTCTATTTCATTCAATAAATTGATATGAAATTTAAATAAGTTTATTTTCCCGAAAATACATTACAAGCAAAATAAAAACAATAAGATATTCTATTTATTGGAATATAACTGCTATAGTCATCAATTTAAGGAACCCAGTCATGGCAGCTTATAACCACGGTATTGTATAACTTATTGTATTGTATAACTTATAACTTGTATATGTTGATCACTCATGAGTATTCACTCAGATACAGATTTAAACTAAGTTAAGTATTATAATTTGAATTAAGTTATTATAGTCTAACAATCGAATGATGTTCTAAATATGAATTATGAAAATAACAATGATAACTCAAAATTAATTTATCGATGCTCAATCATTCTTATATTTCTGCAGGTCTGTGATAACGCAAAAGATTGCCCATCTAAAGCCTGGCCATGAATACCTCATCCAAGTGACAGTGAAAAAAGCGCAGGGAAAATCTCTGTCGTACGACCTTCTCAAAGTGCAAACAAAGCCCCGCTGTTCGTAGCATCAGCAACTCCACCAACCTCACAATTACCTCAAATCGTTGATTGTCAGCATAGCCAACTGAATCATCATCGAAGCTGAATCAAAATCAAAACTGTGCTCAAATTCAGTGATCTACGATAGTTCCATTTCCAAGAACAGTGATTTTATCGGAGTAACAGAAGTTTATTCTAGTACAACTGTAAGAAACGTTTTGTAGAAACACCTGAAAATATTTTGTAAATTATCATTTGGAATATTAAAACTGTTTTTATAAAAATTCCTTAAATTGATGTGTTTCTTTGACAAGCAGTGCATTTCCTTAATAATTTACATTATTTATAAAATGTCAATACTTATTCACTATTGAAATACATTTTTTCTTCAATTTGATAGGTAGTTTTAAAGCTGATAAATGATATTATTTTCATGGGAAAATGGCAGTAAGTAGTCTATTGTTTTGAAACAGTACAATACGAATTCTGGAAGAGTAGGTTACTCTTGTGGAAAAGTTTTTCTGGGAAAGAATTTCACAGAAACGGTTGAGTAATGTTAATAATCAGTTTCAAGAATGAAAACTAATAACAAATAACAAAATTGAAGCAATATGAGAGCTTACTTTAAAATGTTCTCAGTTAAAATAGAGCCTAGTATTGTTTTGCATAAATTAAAAGTCAAACAAAAATCGTAATCTCTAACAAATCTTTTGAAAAAATTCATCCTTTAATTGAAACAGAAAATGTTAGCGCAAAACTAGTTCAATTTTTAAGACAATATAACATATATTTTTAGCCTGATCTCTTTCCAAAATGGTGATTTTCTTACCTAATAAATTAATCATCATCATCAATGTTCTGCCCTAGCGCAGGTAGAACAAGAGTCCTTCTACTCTATTTCATTCAATAAATTGATATGAAATTTAAATAAGTTTATTCTCCCGAAAATACATTACAAGCGAAATAAAAACAATAAGATATTCTTTTTATTGGAATATAACTGCTATAGTCATCAATTTAAGGAACCCAGTCATGGCAGCTTATAACCACGGTATTGTATAACTTATAACTTGTATATGTTGATCACTCATGAGTATTCACTCAGATACAGATTTAAACTAAGTTGAGTATTATAATTTAAATTAAGTTATTATAGTCTAACAATCGAATGATGTTCTAAATATGAATTATGAAAATAACAATGATAACTCAAAATTAATTTATCGATGCTCAATCATTCTTATATTTCTGCAGGTCTGTGATAACGCAAAAGATCGCCCATCTAAAGCCTGGCCATGAATACCTCATCCAAGTGACAGTGAAAAAAGCGCAGGGAAAATCTCTGTCGTACGACCTTCTCAAAGTGCAAACAAAGCCCCGCTGTTCGTAGCATCAGCAACTCCACCAACCTCACAATTACCTCAAATCGTTGATTGTCAGCATAGCCAACTGAATCATCATCGAAGCTGAATCAAAATCAAAACTGTGCTCAAATTCAGTGATCTACGATAGTTCCATTTCCAAGAACAGTGATTTTATCGGAGTAACAGAAGTTTATTCTAGTACAACTGTAAGAAACGTTTTGTAGAAACACCTGAAAATATTTTGTAAATTATCATTTGGAATATTAAAACTGTTTTTATAAAAATTCCTTAAATTGATGTGTTTCTTTGACAAGTGCATTTCCTTAATAATTTACATTATTTATAAAATGTCAATACTTTCAAATTCATTTCATTCACTATTGAAATGAATTTTTTCTTCAATTTGATAGGTAGTTTTAAAGCTGATAAATGATATTATTTTCATGGGAAAATGGCAGTAAGTATTGTTTTAAAACAGTACAATATGAATTCTGGAAGAGTAGGTTACTCTTGTGGAAAAGTTTTTCTGGGAAAGAATTTCACAGAAACGGTTGAGTAATGTTAATAATCAGTTTCAAGAATGAAAACTAATAACAAATAACAAAATTGAAGCAATATGAGAGCTTACTTTAAAATGTTCTCAGTTAAAATAGAGCCTAGTATTGTTTTGCATAAATTAAAAGTCAAACAAAAATCGTAATCTCTAACAAATCTTTTGAAAAAATTCATCCTTTAATTGAAACAGAAAATGTTAGCGCAAAACCAGTTCAATTTTTAAGAAAAAAGAAAATAGAATTTTCAAGCAGCTGCTATAGGTTGCTGGAAAAATTTCTAGAGCTACCAAGGAAAAAAAATTGCTAGCCAACTTTATTTTAAACTAACTCAAGCAGGTACTTTTGAAAATAAGTGACACTACACAAGGCAATTGCTAGAACAGCTATTCAATAAGCCAAAAATTGGATAGGCCCAAGTCAACTTGGAATAGCCCTATACTGTCATGACCCATGATATAGGCCTACTCACAAATGAGATATTATATACCCTTAAGTATATGCGTGTAATATCTTCTGTAGAAGAGGTACTATGACTCCAAACCCCTTGCTGGGAGGGAAATTTCGATCATTTGAGACAAATAAAAGTCAAACCCAACAGCAAAATAAATTTTGCTTATAGACGGGCACAATAGACGCGCTGAATCTATTTAGCATCTTAAGAATGTATGGCCTCTTATGGGAAGCGTCTTTTTCGCTCGTATAGACAATCATGTTAACAAGCTGAATTAATTCAGCGCGTCTATATGACACCCGTATAGTTACGGGGTCTTATGCTTAGTCCACACGTTGGCACAGTCGCTGGCCATGCTGGTAAGCTTGACTACGTTGGCCTTGTCATCCACACGCTCGACAGGACTGAGGACTAATTAACTAATGATGGATGGATTAGAGTATTTCAATAAACTAAACAAAAAGTACAATTTAAAAACAATAAAATTTTGGTAGGAAGAATCTACCGCAGCAGAGAGGGATGTTTTTGGTAAGGTACACTAATACAGTAGCCTATCAAGAAAAAGTAAGTCGAGTAGGCTAAATATAAGAATGCACATATTATGCTAGGTACTTTTATAAAAATTAATTAATTTTGTTAATTGACCGAACAAAGTGAGGTCTAAGATTCAAGTCGACGGTTTGGCATTTCTCTTAATGTTTAAATGTTTATATGTTGCGCATTTACGGATTACGGCAAAACGCGGTAATAGATTTTCATGAAATTTGACAGGTATGTTCCTTTTTAAATTGCGCATCGACGTATATACAAGGTTTTTGGAAATTTTGCATTTCAAGGATAATATAAAAGGAAAAAGAAGCCTCCTTCATACGTCAATATTAGAGTGAAAATCAGACTATAGAATAAATTATTCATCATAAATCAGCTGTCGAGTTGACTATAAATAATTTATTTATACTGCATGCCATGACGCATGCAATTCAATATCTCAATGTAACTTGGTAAAAAATTAGCAGCTGTGTAGACTATAAATGATATTGCATGCCTCATTGAATGCAATTTTTATGCATTATTAAATAGGATGCAAAGAACTTATAACAGCTCGTCTGGGCGCCTAGATGTCTTCTGGTTTTCTCGCGCTAAATTCCGGAAAGCGTTATATGATAATTAAATCTTGTGTAAGCATGATCTGATCAAATAAATAGTTAGTGTATCAGTGTGGATGTGCTTATGGTTTGGGACGTCGTTATAACTGCGCGAGGTCTACTGTTCACAGAACTACTAGTTACCTAATATCAATAATAATAATAATAATTAACTATAACATTAAACTTGATTAGATTACAAAATAAAAGATAGTAAAACGTATGAAAATTCTAATAACACAACAGAATTGGCCAATAGGGTAGCTGCAAGTTGAACGTTATAAAAAGATAAAAATAATATTCTTGCCCAAAATAATAATCATTTTCAATTTTACAATACTGGTAAACTGATTTTCAATCAGTTACCTATTTGTCCGGTATAATGCATTTTTATATTTTTCCATAAAACATCTAAAATGAATAATAATTTATTGTCTAAGAATACAAGTTATACAGATCATTGAAATTTATTTGCTTAAAAGCTTATCTCAAAACATTTTTGTGGACGCTCGATTGACTCTTCTTTAGAATTTTTGAGATTTCATGAAAAAGATCCCAGCACAGAAATAATATTAAAGGGTCAACACATTTATATTCTAAGTTGTTTTTTCTAGTAGAAAATTAAAATTTTATTTTCAATCTTTCATCTCTACAATCTGAGTTCACTCTAACCTCAAAAATCCCAACGTTGCTTGACAAACGACAAAAACAAAAAACAAATAATGCTTAGTAAATTGATTTTGTTTTTGGCGGTAAATACAATCCAATTAATATTTTTTTGCATCCATACACAATAAAATTACACTAGTATAAAGTTTATTATAGATTTTGAATTGTAATTATTTGATTTTCAGAAGAGAAAAATCACACACCAGCACAGGATTTTCTAGCCTTGAAACTGAAAGGTGGATTTTGAACTTGGAGCCAAATCATACACTACAAATCAAGCGCTATCTAACAGAACGTTGTAGAACTTCTAGTAAGAAAATCACTGTCATTTTCATGTAAATTTAGAAAGGCCTTTTTTCAAGAATATCAATTCACAGATTGATAAACTTGCAATAATACTTTGAATTTTTCAAGATTTTCACTATAAAGGAGTGATTTTCAACAATAAAATTGGAATTTGTTACCACAAAATTCATAAAAACGATGAAAAACTTCCGGTACATCTCAACTCGCGCAGAGAGTTTTGGATTCACTGTAAGTATATAAGCAAGTTCTGAAGCAATACTACATCGGGGAGTCCGATCTCACTAGGCGTCAAATCTGCAAATCCGTAGAAACCAATCCGAAAAAACAAAACAATTTCAACTACTTCTACGTCTAAGTGGGGGCTTTGACTTCCTTTTTGAGAAAAATACAGTGTTAAAAATTTTGTTTTATTCCCTTCAATATAGAGAAATAATATTATAGTGTTTAATATTTTTTTAGGTAAGTTACTATAATTTACAAATTCAGGTACTGCACCTAATTAATATTATTGTTAAATATAATGTTTGATGAAATTTAATTTCTTGAATAGGATAGACCCTACTCATAAAAATATATAATGAAGTTATAATATTATAATTTGACTTCCTTTTTGAGAAATACAGTGTTAAAAATGTTGTTTTATTCCCTTCAATATAGAGAATTAATATTATTGTGTTTAATATTTTTTTAGGTAAGTTACTATAATTTACAAATTCAGGTACTGCACCTAATTAATATTATTGTTAAATATAATGTTTGATGAAATTTAATTTCTAGAATAGGATAGACCCTACCCATAAAACTGTATATAAAGTTATAATATTTAATGTTAATAATATTATAATTTGTCCCTACGAGGCCCGGGCTAGGGCCCGGATAATATGTAGGCTGATATAGGTTTTCTGAAAAAATTAAATTACCCGGTCTAGGGGGCCCGGAATGATAATTATATATTGCATACTTTAAAAAGAAAAATTAAATAATCATGGAAGTAACTTTTGATAAAAAGCAGAAGTTTTATTGTGGAAAATGACAGGTTTCATTCATTGTGTAAGAAGAAATATGCAATAGAACAATGTTATCAGTTTGGTTATAAATTAATATCAAGAGAATACAAGTAGAAAATAATGAATAAGGCAAGAAAGAAAAACAGTCATTGTTCAAATCTACTCGTAATAATAATTATAGTTCCATTGACAGAGCTTCAATAATTGTGTGCTGGTAGTGACCATCTTTCTAATCTTACTGTGCTAAGCGTAGAGAATAAGAGAGCCCGTGAAATAGAACTCGATGGAGTTATCAGGATATTTGCACCTCAAAAAGCAAGATGACAGAATAAAATAAATCCTACAACTCAAAGGTAGGCTACTATTTTTTTCAAATCAATAAAATAAATAATATTATCAATCGAACTCTAATTTGAAACCTTAAAAAATTAAAACTTCTTAATAAAACCTAAAACCAGAGAAAACTCCTATAATTCTGTGCTAAACTTATCCTTGTAATTCTGTGCTAAAACTTAAACTTCTTTAAGTGCGGGAACAAGCAAGCAATCAGAATACAAACATGTGAAAAAATAGACATGTGGGAGAAAGAACCAAGGTGCTACTGTACCCAGAAGGCAGTGATTGCAGAACTTGGAGGCTTCAAAGGTTTTTATGAAGTATTATCTGTATTATTTTAATAACTCATGAATCTTAAGACTAAGCGTAGAGAATAAGAGAGCCCGTGAAATAGAACTCGATGGAGTTATCAGGATATTTGCACCTCAAAAAGCAAGATGACAGAATAAATTAAAAGTATAAATCCTACAACTCAAAGGTAGGCTACCATTTTTGAACATTTTTTTCAAATCAATAAAATAAATAATACTATCAATCGAACTCTAATTTGAAACCTTAAAAAATTTAAACTTCTTAATAAAACCTAAAACTTAAACTTTTTTAAGTGCGCGAACAAGAAATCAGAATACAAACATGTGAAAAAATAGACATGTGGGAGAAAGAGCCAAGGTGCTACTGTACCCAGCAGGCAGTGATTGCAGAACTTGGAGGCTTCAAAGGTTTTTATAAAGTACTGTATTATCTTTATTATTTTAATAATTCATGAATCTCGAAACTAGATACTACTTGCTAACTCTAGTTCTAGCTCTAAAGGATGGATTCTATATTTGTAGCTTAAAATATAATTCTTGGCTTGAATTGTAGAATTCAATCGAGAACAAGTTTTATTTTTTCAACTAAGCTATGTTATTCACTCATGAAAGATGTACGTTCACATTAGAGTTTAATGCTTGGGATTAAGGGAGAAGGGGGCTGGAGAAAGGTGGTACAATTTCAAAAGAGGAGCCCGGAATTTTTTTTGCGGGGGGGCCCGGTTTGGAAACGTTACGCCACTGGACTTCTTTTTTGAGAAATACAGTGTTAAAAATTTTGTTTCATTCCCTTCAATATAGAGAAATAATATTATAGTGTTTAATATTTTTTTCCTACAGTTACCTTGAAAAGTGACGATTCCTGCACTGATTACAGAACGCTCTAGTAAAGATTCACTTTTCCGCTCTAGTGCGGGAAAAAATTTTTCTGCACTCCAGATTTGCAACATGGCAACACAAAATAGTTGGTGGGTTATATGGAGGATTAGTGCACAAAAACAAAAATTAAGTTGGTAAAAATGACTGTGGTTAGATTTAGATAAGAATCATTTCAATGGCTACCCTACATTTATGATAAAATCCCAATCTAGAAATCCATAACAAGAATAATGTTTATCTAAATCATAATTAAATAATAAATAATAGTTCTTTTCTATTGATAATTATTATTTCAACTCCAAGAAATGAGAAAAGTAGCAAATATACATTATAAAATTCGAATTTTGAGGTTAAATGATTACCGTTCGATATTCATGTAAATAAAAATAAAAAAAAACATAACAATACTACAATAAATATTCTCTGTTGTCTATGTTATTTTTATAAATATTTTTCAGTTTACATTGAGCATTTTCCTCGTTAATTTGAGCAAAAGTCTAAATTTCTGAATTGTGTTTCAGTAATTTTTAGTTGGATGAAACAAACTTAGGTACGATTCTTCCCGATAGGTCGCGCGCTTGTCGGTTCAGCCATCTTGTTGTGTTCAGCCATCTTGCATCTCGGTTCAGCCAACAAAGCTGTTGGCGTGTATTTTGAATGTGAAGTTATTGTTCCATCTGTATTTTTTCTGATTCTTGAATGAATAAAAATGAGAACTTTGGCTGAGAATTTTCAACTTCAATTGGAGTATTAATTTTTAAATGAATTAAAGTTGCTATTAATAACAGCATCACACACACACACACCACACACACACACACACCACACACACACACCACACACACACACACACACACACACACACACACACACACCACACACACACACACACACACACACACACACACAAACATTTGATGGATTTCAGCCTATCTAATGATTTTATCATTTTACCTATAATCATTTTACCTATAATCATTCAATCAACCACTTCTCATATTCAATGGTAACTGTAGGAAACATTAAATGTGAAATACGTGCGCAAAGTTCCTCTGCTGCACTCAAGAAGCCATTCCGCCCTCGCCTACGGCTCGGGCATAAACGTTTCTTTCGGTGCAGCAAACTGACACTTGGCGCACTAGATGCACAAATAACTATTTAGGTACTATAATTTACAAATTTAGGTACTGCATCTAATTAATATTATTGTTAAATATAATGTTTGATGAAATTTAATTTCTAGAATAGGATAGACCCTACCCATAAAACTATATATAAAGTTATAATATTTAATGTTGATAATTATTGAAATAAATTATTATAAATACAGTACACCTAGTATAAAAATTATAATACGGTACCGTATTATAATTATTTTATAACTATTATAAAATAGGAGAGCTATAATAAGGAAAAAACAAAGTTCAAAACCAAATAAAACTGTTTTTCAATTATCCAGGAGTTCCAAAATATCAATGCATATTTAACAAATTTAATCCATATCTTTATCATTGGGACTTGAAAAATAGCCTTTTCATTTTTAGATACGGTAGGTGAAACAAGGGAAAGGACACCAAAGTTATTAACGAGATGTTAATATAACTTAATTTTATAGATTCTATTAGATTGAACATAACTTATCATACACATGATGGACATAGTCTATGTGTTTGCCAAGTTCCGTTCAATCTAATATAATCTATAAAGATTGAGTTATTAACATTTTGTTAATAACTTTGGTGTAAACGCAGCTTTATCATCTGATTTCTGTAACTTATATCTATCAATATATACTTTTCATCTGGCTGAGTTTGACTGATTGTCTTGGGGTGGTACTTGAATGAAAGTGGAATGGGAGATATCTTTGTTGAATTTGATATATTTGGAGAGAATACTGTTGGAAATCTATTGAGGGGAGATCAGTATTATTAAGGTGTGAGAGCAAGCAATCAATTCAATGAAACAACTACAAGGACTCATGAACGGTTCAAATATGAGAGATTGTCAAAGTATATTTGAAAGAAGTCAGGAGCTATTTGTGGATTTTTTTTAGAATCACAATGCAAAATCAATGACTACTTGAAATTTATGACTGATTATTGTAACATAGTTTAAATTATCTTAAATTGTATTCATGCTCATAAGGAAGGACTCTGGTATTGCAAATAGAAAATGTACGAGAAAAGATCCCATAATTTTTTCATTCAATCACACAAACTATGTTATGGAGTCTGTGTTATATCTAAAAAATTCAAAAAATACCCATAGAAGTAGAAGATAATTTCCAATAAGGAAACATTAACTCTATACAGTCAATACATTGACACTCTGTCAAATGAAACCTTGAAAATTTAATAAATGTGACAACCGATCATGCTTTGGAGCAAACCCTCATTCAATCATCCAAAACTGAGTGAATGGAATAGCTAGTTCTTCAAAGGCTTTCCTAGAATGGCTGCTACTATATAAATCTTCCATCAAAGATATTCTGTTCAAGTATGTTGACATCTTTATGGATATCACTGGAGATTGTGAAGAAAGTCATCGAATGAAGTAAAACAAGAATAATGAGAGATGAGAATGATTTTCAGAAGCATAACCTTCTCAAAAGAACATAACATTTTTCTTCAAGACTCTGATGGACAACAGAATCTGCATAATGTTATCAATGGTCTGGAAGCAAGTGAAGAAGTGTGTGGTTCTCTTTTGAACGTATAGAAAGAAATAGTTATTCGGTCTCCAACGAATTTTATCTGAACATAGTTGTGGCAAATTGTAAAAGTGTATTCTCACCTATAAAAAGAAACAGAGTTCTTTCATTCTCCACGATGCAATCAAACAAAAATCCTAGTCTTAGTCAATTCTAGAACAAAAAGATCTGATCTCTGTATTTTTACTAGGTAGCTGTTTAAAGATAATTCAGCATTGAAGTTTTAGTGCAGCATGCATTTCTACAATAACCACAATCTCTGTCAACATCTCATGGATATTTGAAAAAAAACTCTTAATCTCACTTGGCCCATGAAATTGTAAGTGAAACTAGTTGTGGATTTGACTAAATCCCTAAATATCGTTGTCAAATTCGCATAATGATGACATGGCTCTCCTGAATTCAACTCCTACTTCACTCTTCAAAACTTCAATACGCTGCAAGATTATGGAAACTTTGTGATGAGAAGAGTTATGAAAATTCTCAATAAAGATGGAGTGATACAGGTGGACATAGCTCTTCATGTCTATGGTCTAAAACCAAACAAAGGTACGGTAGTGAACATATTAGAAGCAGCAGAGTAAAAGAATCACTCCAATAATATGCTCTCCAAACCATCGAGACATGATTTCTAAATCTGTGGCAGAGATTTATTAATGTGACATACAAGAATCTATAAAGGAATAATCCATACCTTAGCTAAGTGCAGGAATACATACATTCATTCATTCATTTGTGGATAAAATCATATAAATATGTTTGGGGAAGAATAACAGGCATGGCCCAAAACTATTCGAATCCACAAATTTTGATACTGAATAACTTGTTACCATTTCAAAACAATCTGAACGGGAATAGCATAATGGATGAATCAATCAAAAGTTGGTGAAATATCATTATAAAAATACTGTTCCTCAAAATATTATATTTCTCAAAAGTTCACGACAAACTGAAGATTCACGAAAGATTAACATTTTCATTCTAAACATAATCATTATGATAATGAATGAATGATGAATTCAATTTCCACCATGAAGAACTAAGAAATTCCACAAACATTTCATGGAAATTAACTGACCACTATATCAAGTAAGCGTGGCCAGTGTGTAATTAATAATTTAGCCTGCTGCACATGACAATAAAGTAATTTGAAATAAAACATGAACACATATAAATATTATCATTATTCAATCGTAATATATTCCTTGAAACCCAAAGTTTCGTTTATTTCAAACAGTCATTTCTTAGTTTCCTTGCAGACTGAGAAGAAGTTTGTAATTTTGACCATAATTTGTATATTATGATGAGAATTATCAATTATTGAGGCTTGAGAGTTGAAAAATCGTGTTCAGCGACCGAAAATACATAAGATAGCGTTCCTGAAATACATAATTTGAATGCATAGACTAGTAGGAGCAATGCGATAGACAGGCCATTACGCGCATTAATCATGAGGGAGGACCGCGCCGCAGCGTAACAGTGCTACTTATCCCCCTCCCACCGCCGCATCTATGATCGTAACCCCCAAACTATATATATTATTGGATTCAGGAAGAAACGGCCTATAACGTTTATTGGTAGCATTTTCCTCTAAGTCGGCTAATGACTTGGATATTCGAGAAATAACAAAAGTCCATAATGAAAAAATACATTTTCGAGATATTTTATTTTTTTACGGAAAAACTGTGCGGTTTATCGCAAAAATGTACAGGACCACATTGAAAGCCAGTCATGTGTACATAATTTTGAGAAAAAATTTAAAGCTGTACTATAAATAGTAACTGCAGGACAGGCGATTTTATAAGCGCGCGTTTTTTACAACTTACCCCCCTCCCCCCAAGCTGTCGACCACCCTGGGACGTGACGACATCGAGTTTCATATACACTAAAGACCCCCTAACAATAATCCGAAGTCAAATTCTCTGCCTCTCTCATGTATGCTCAATGTAAGCCAGCGCCTGGACTAAATGATATTTCTAAATATTTGACAAATTCCATAGATTTCAAGTAAAATCTTCTCAGTTTTCATTTTCAGATTCTTATAATAATTTTAAGCCTCATTCCAATCCTCAATAATTTTCATAGTAAGGTAATTTAAAAACACTCACCTATTTGTGTTTTGTACAGACCGCTGTAGTGGAGCTCTGGTTAGGGTCAAAGTAGTGGAGCGGCCAAGTAGTCCAGTCAATATAGACATAAAAAAGGGGGTGTGCTTGCAATTTATATTGTAGTTCTGATTTTAAATATATTATTTGGGTACATAAGAGAAGTCCAGAACCAATCTCTTCATGCAAAATTTCCTTGTGCTAGATACAGAGTGGCCCAAAAACCTCGTATTTTTGGCTCATTTTCCAGTTTTCAGCTATTTCTGCCAAATCTCGTAATCGGACAGAAAAATGTGCTCTCGCATTTTTTTTAAATCATAAAATTCTAAATAGAATGAGAGCATTTGGAACTCTCTATCTCCAATGAGTACTGAGTTATGATTTTTCAAAAATGAGTGAAATTTGAAGGAAAAATTTCATTGTGCAAAATATCAATGTGAGGACAATGTAGTTGGTGATGATGGTTGAAGCTGAAAATTAGGTGTTTTTCTCAATACAAGGAGCATTGTTGTCAGGTGTACCTGGAAATCCATATGAGATAGAGCACTCTACCTAATCTCAGATTGTAGAGCACAAAAATACGCCCCGAGGGATTTTGAATTATACATCTTAATGGTAACAATCGGAAGATATTTTGATCAGAAACTAAAATTCATCAAAATTTATTTTTTCTTCAAATTAAGCTTAAACTCATTTTTGAAAAATCATAACTCAGTATTCATTGGAGATAGAGAGCTCCGAATGATCTCATTTTATTCAGAATTCCATAATCTAGAAAAAGGGTGAGAGCAAATTTTTCTGTCCGATTACGAGATTTGGCAGAAATAGGCTAAAACTAGAAAATGAGCCAAAAAATCGAGGTTTTTGGGCCATTCTGTATCTAGCACAAGGAAATTTTGCATGAAGAAATTGGTTCTGGACTTCTCTTATGTACCCAAATAATATATTAAAAAATCAGAACTACAATATAAATTGCATGCACCAATGTATAATATAGTGACTGGACTAAAGGTAGAAACACAGAAAAGAGAAACTTCTCTTCTTTTAGGGCCAGACCATATTAAGCGGTTTTTTCAGACGCAGGGGCGCCATTTAGGGGGGGGGGCTAGGCCCCCTCCCAAGGATCAGATAAATAATAGGCAGTAGTCAAAATTCTTTATTACATATTCAAGACCAGTAATTGTTGTCGAAAAAATATAACAATTGTTTGGTAACTACAAAGAGCATAATTCATATTATTGATATTTATTTTTGTTTTAAAAATAGATTCAGTCTATTTTTTATTCAGTCTCTTGTTTCAAGAAATTCACATACTTCATATAGGCCTTCCTTAGAGAAACTTACACTGTCTTTTTTTCAATGACACACAATCCAGCCTGTATACTATAGTCACTGGTTTCTCTTCGAAGATTGCAGTCCTGTGCCCATACATACGTAGTTGTCTGCCTGACGAGTGACGTATTTATTTATGTACATCTGTGGCTCTCTGGAGATTTAGGCGGCTTAAATGCGTGATTATTTCCATGATGTAAATGTTGGTCACCAGATGCCCAGATGACAGCAGTAATAGCCTATAATTTAATTCTTTCTACAGTATCAACAATGTAGCAAAATTGCCTTGAAAGTATGGCTACGGAGTAGTAAAGAATATATTTTTCTCTGTGGTATAGTTGAAGCTTAAAGAATTGGTACAATTGATCAGGGCACAATAAGTTAGCTAATACATAGATTTATTGCAACGTGAGAATTAGCAAGTTGCAAGATGTCACAGTGAAAGCAAAAGAAAGGACACAATCAGACAATCAAAAATGTAGTATATAAAGAGTTGGTGAGAATTATGGGAACAGCTTAATGTTTCTTTAGCTTTCTAAATGGATATTATTTTCCAATAATTAGAATATGATCCCCAATGAAATCGTTGAAATTGTTACTGTAAAAGAAAAAAATTATCTGTTTGCATGATTTTAACAACTCTGTTTCAGTGTATTCTTACTTTTGGGCTTCTCTGTATATTTTTAATAAAAAAATATTTCATGATTTAATATATAACTACTAATAATGTAGGCGATGTTTGTATTGATACTTAAACCACATAACTGTATATAACTAGGGAAAATGAAGCATATAATAACAGCTTGAAATGTAATATTAATGGGGCAATCAGCCAAACGGAGAGCTTCCTGCCCTGTCGACTGTAAAAACGCTATCAGGAAATATATGAAATCGCTTAGAATGGTCTCCTGGCTCTTATTACATAATTTTTTGCTGTTCTTTAGTAGTAAGAATAAAGTATAAGAGTACCTAGTAAATTATTCAATAAGTACCTAGTAAGTAGGTAGTGGAGAAAGTAGCTGAGATCGAGTTTCAAAAATAATGCATTTACCACAAAATCTCTCAGTTTCCCTCTATAGCTTCTACCGTACCCTACCGCAATACGTTCGCAGCTCCACTCTGTTTTAACACATTTGAAGAAGAAGAATTTATTTATTTGTGGACAGAATCACTAATCATATAGGCTACATGTATTGACCCTTAAAGCTCGTATAATAAATTGAAAAATCGTGAGTGTACACATCACAGTTTGTCGTTAAAATAGATCAATATATATAAATCACAATTATTTTCCAGTTAGGCCTATGGCCTATACTTGCACCATCTAATAGTAACATATTTTTGCATTCATGTTACAACATTTTTTCCGCCACTTCACTTATTAGGCTACAAACTGATCTTAAACATAATATTGACATCAAATTTAATTGTAACGAATAATATAACATGTATTTTACCCGGTATTTCGGCTAAAGAATTCCCTCAGAGGGTGAGAAACCTTTCTAACTGAAAGAAGAAATACCTTTCAGACCCATTGATGAGTCAGCCAAATTTCATAGCTTCTGTTCTTATCAAAGGCAATTGGCGCTGGCTATAATAGTAGTGATGAGTATAATGAAAATCATGTTGCTAACAAAAACAGTAATCAGATCAATCGATGAGGAAAATTTTGTGACTGTACAAGAGTTTACGTTATTTGGGTAAACATTTGCAAGATTAAGAGTTTTGAATGCTCAACTATGAAAATTACCGTATAAGAGAGCAATTATGCCAGAGTACCTTTCAAGCTGATTTTTTGGCCCTGATAAGGGAGGCATTCAAAGTTGCTCATCAATTGAGACCATTCATTTACATTTGATCCATGACTGATTCTTATTGATTGATGGATTTCTGGGTATTAGTGTATTCATGGACTCATTGATTTCTTGAAAGCAGCTGGCTATCATTATATTGCATTTATGAAAGAATATTACAAGAAAGACATTTTTGACGAGATAAAAGTGAGACGTTTGAGCTGGTTGTGACACGTTGAGAGGATCACGTTGAGTGACTCAAGAGTTGTGAAAAAGGTCTTCAGAAACAACCCAGGAGGGAGAAGGCTGAGAGGACGTCCGCAAAAGTGTTGGTTGGAGGATGTAAAGGAAGATATTGGGAAGCTGGGTGTCAGGGGATGGAGACGTAAAGCCACAGAATGGAAACTGTCAATCAAACGCCTATCCAACCAATGCTTTTTACATGGTACAAATACTAGACACGTCACGTGACCTTAGAAAGTTCCAATCCTGGTCTATTGATTGGCTCGCGGCAGTAAACGAGATCAATTGATCCGGTTCAGTAAAGTGATCCGAACCTCACATCAATACTATTACAATGCGGAGCTTCCTAACTAGATAGCGGATTTTTGTCCCAGGGTACTAGCCGAGTTTCCATACTGTATGTATACTGTGATAAAGCTGCCGATAGAGACGAATGAAGAGGCTTTTTGAAGGAGGTCAATGAGCTCTGAATGAGCTGTAGCGCCAAGGAGTAACGTGTAAGAAATAGTTGGCAAACCTAAACAGTTACACGAATGAGTTATTGCTGGACATGAAGGAAGCAGATTCACTTGCAATGGAGATCATTACTGTTCCATTTCTACGTAAAATCTATGATGAATTTCAAATGCAGTTTGAAATGGTTTTTCTTCGTGGAACAAGTCCATGGCATTTCGGGCTCTCCCACAATCAGAAAGACACCACTACAAAACTCAAGAAACTTCTGAAAAAAAGATTGACCAACTTACAGAAACTGGATGAAAGCCCCATCCAAGGTGACTATGTTTTCTGTAAACAAGGCGATGAGCTTCTAAAATGTTTTGTCCAGCAAAAACGTTCTGAAAGGTATCAAATTCCAGATATCGACTAAGGAACTACCATACTGGCCAGAATGGAAAGGCTTTATAAAATGAATGAGGAACCAAGCTTGATTCCTCAACCGGTCAGAAAGCCGAGTTGACTAAGGCGTTACACCTTTCAGTCTGCTAGTACTACCTGGTCGCAGGTTCGAATCCCGCCGAATCCTATCGAATAGGTATGGACGTTTGATCATCTCATAATTCACCCTCGCACTTCCCATTACCTACGCACAAGCAAAATCTCAAGTGGGCATCATCCGCAATATAAAAAAGCTCTCCATTGCATGCTCATCGAGGACTCTTGAGGATTCTTCACTGTGGACCAAAGAGTTGGGGCAACTGCTTTTCTGTACAATGAAACAGTGCAAATTAACTGTGAAGATAGTCTGATACAACCGGGACTATCCTCCTCCCAAGTGGAATTGAAAGCCAAGTATAATGATTAATACACTGAAAATACAGTAGATGTTGGTAAGTGGGTAACAAATTGATTTATTCCAGGATTGAAAAGTGGTAGAAGCTTGAGTCGATTTGTGTTGAATATGTTTTCCAATCAAAATGAAGAAGATGATAGCAGTAAACCATTATCACAAAAACGCCAGACTTCGCCTACTATAGAACCACCACATGATAACAACAGAGAAGTGGGATCTAGAACAGACTAGAAAATTTGCCCAGAAATAATAGCCGTTCCAACTCCTCCAGCATCGATGATCAACGCTCAAAACTCCAATCATGGACAGAATAGTGCTTCAGATGTGATCAAAGTTCCAACCTCGACCACTAATTCCAATGAATATCCAAGAAGAAACTACCCTATCACTCAAACTAATAGTTTTTTACTACTACTACTTTCTTCAGCTCCTTCAGCAGGTGCATACTGAAAAACTTCTAAAACGTCATCGAAACCTACTCTATCAACATGTGCTACTTCAGCAGTTGGCAACGGATGAAGTAGAAATGGAGCTGCATCATTTAAAACTAAGTCATTTGAAACAAACTAGTGTAATGTCTGTTCATCACCCTGCTGTGCCATTACTTCAAAATATAAATCTAATGACGGGCTACCCTTCAATTCCCGGACCTCCAAATGGGTTGCCAGTCGTGGGATATCCTTTTAATATGAACTGTCACCGCCAATGCTACTATCCAACAACAAATAAATCACTCGGAAGTGCAATTTCGCGTTCGACTTAAGACAGCTGTTAAACAAAATCAAGTTTTTCTCAATTACAAATTGAAAACGCCTTTAGTGCTTGCCAACATCAATTATCTCCCAATGGGAGCACAAATGGCTATTTGGAACAGTAATGAAAATGGACTATGACGATGAAACTTTGGAGGTAGACCTAAATGAAGGAAACGGTGTGAGTTTCCAACAAATACTTCGCCGCAGCAAAAATTAGAGAATAATCTTAATTGAAGTTGACTGGTGAAGATTAGTTGAATAAATTTAACATACAGTTGACGAATACAAATATACATAATTCATTCAGTAGATGACTAATTCAACATAGAGAAAATAAAACACAATAGCCTGAGATGATATTGTCTGCTTCAGGTACACACATATTATGTTAATTCAAAGATTTTTGAGGAAATTGAATGAATAATATTATTCTATAATTATGTTCGTTCACAGAGCTTGAAAAATATAAAAGATAAAAATTAAAATGCAATAGACAATAAATCCATTTCACACCACACATATTAATTTAATTCGAAGATTTTTGGAAAAATTGTGGAATTATGAAAGAATAAGAATAATAGGTTTCCTAAATTGTGTAGTCAATTCCGTAATAGTGAATTATGATGTTGAGAAGTCAAGTTGAATTGATAGTCAAGAAATTGTGTTGGGTATAAATTGTGTTGACGCAAATGATTGAGATCTTTTGTCTCTTGTGTTGGTTCGTGTGTACGTTTCAGCCTTGTCAATTGTAAATACACCTTCACTTGCAGGCGCAGAAGTTCGATGTTGGGCTCATTCTCCAAATCACTTGGTTCCAATTTGAATAAACAAATAAACTTCTATCTGCAGCAAACTTCTACTTTGGAATTGTTCTCATTGACTAGTTGCACATTAGAACTGATGAGGTGAGGACAATATATGATCAAATTGCACGAATTTCTTCCTCGTACAAGCACTAAAGGCGTTTTCAATTTGTAATTGAGAAAAACTTGATTTGGTTCAACAGCTGTCTTCAGTCGAACGCGAATTTGCACTTCCGAGTGATTTATTTGCTGTTGGATAGTAGGATTGGCGGTGACAGTTCATATTAAAAGGATATCCCACGACTGGCAACCCATTTGGAGGTCCGGGAATTGAAGGGTAGCCCGTCATTAGATTTATATTTTGAAGTAATGGCACAGCAGGGTGATGAACAGACATTACACTAGTTTGTTTCAAATGACTTAGTTTTAAATGATGCAGCTCCATTTCTACTGCATCCGTTGCCAACTGCTGAAGTAGCACATGTTGATAGAGTAGGTTTCGATGACGTTTTAGAAGTTTTTCAGTATGCACCTGCTGAAGGAGCTGAAGAAAGTAGTAGTAGTAAAAAACTATTAGTTTGAGTGATAGGGTAGTTTCTTCTTGGATATTCATTGGAATTAGTGGTCGAGGTTGGAACTTTGATCACATCTGAAGCACTATTCTGTCCATGATTGGAGTTTTGAGCGTTGATCATCGATGCTGGAGGAGTTGGAACGGCTATTATTTCTGGGCAAATCTTCTAGTCTGTTCTAGATCCCACTTCTCTGTTGTTATCATGTGGTGGTTCTATAGTAGGCGAAGTCTGGCGTTTTTGTGATAATGGTTTACTGCTATCATCTTCTTCATTTTGATTGGAAAACATATTCAACACAAATCGACTCAAGCTTCTACCACTTTTCAATCCTGGAATAATTCAATTTGTTTCCCACTTACCAACATCTACTGTATTTTCAGTGTATTAATCATTATACTTGGCTTTCAATTCCACTTGGGAGGAGGATAGTCCTGGTTGTATCAGACTATCTTCACAGTTAATTTGCACTGTTTCATTGTACAGAAATGCAGTTGCCCCAACTCTTTGGTCCACAGTGAAGAATCCTCAGAGTCCTCGATGAGCGTGCAATGGAGAGCTTTTTTATATTGCGGATGATGCCCACATGAGATTTTGCTTGTGCGTAGGTAATGGGAAGTGCGAGGGTGAATTATGAGATGATCAAACGTCCATACCTATTCGATAGGATTCGGCGGGATTCGAACCTGCGACCAGGTAGTACTAGCAGACTGAAGGGTGTAACGCCTTAGTCAACTCGGCTTTCTGACCGGTTGAGGAATCAAGCTTGGTTCCTCATTCATTTTATAAAGCCTTTCCATTCTGGCCAGTATGGTAGTTCCTTAGTCGATATCTGGAATTTGATACCTTTCAGAACGTTTTTGCTGGACAAAACATTTTAGAAGCTTATCGTGTTGTTTACAGAAGACATAGTCACCTTGGATGGGGCTTTCATCCAGTTTCTGTAAGTTGGTCAATCTTTTTTTCAGAAGTTTCTTGAGTTTTGTAGTGGTGTCTTTCTGATTGTGGGAGAGCCCGAAATGCCATGGACTTGTTCCACGAAGAAAAACCATTTCAAACTGCATTTGAAATTCATCATAGATTTTACGTAGAAATGGAACAGTAATGATCTCCATTGCAAGTAAATCTGCTTCCTTCATGTCCAGCAATAACTCATTCGTGTAACTGTTTAGGTTTGCCAACTATTTCTTACACGTTACTCCTTGGCGCTACAGCTCATTCAGAGCTCATTGATCTCCTTCAAAAAGCCTCTACTGGGTAGTCTCTTCTTGATATCCATTGAAATTAGCAGCCGAAGTTGGAACATTGATCACATCTGAAGCACAATTCTGTCTATATCCGGTCCTGTCCTGATAGTTGGATTGGCGGTGATGAAAATTGACAGTTCATATTTGAAGGATCTCTCACGACTGGCATCGCATTTGAAGGTCCGGGAATTAAAGGGTAGCCCGTCAATCAGCCTTGTCATTTGTAAATACAACTTTACCCATCAATTTATGTTCTTGTCAACATGCTTGAGGAAACCTATTTTTTCATCAATCTTATGTAATTATCTAAATATGTGTGTGAAATTGATTTAAATGTGCTAATATTCTTGAAAAATTATGAAAAATGTTCTTTGGAATTTATTGTCTATTGCAATCAAAATTTTAAAATATGAAATTGTACAAAAGATTCATTAGCATTGTAAGCCGAAATACCGGTCGTCTCATACTTAATCAGACGTACTTGGCTCATTATAATAACACAATTTACAGGGAAAAACTATTTTCACATTATATTCAATTATTATTTCCAACAAAAACTAAATCAAGTGAAATAAAACTAAGATGACTAGAAAATTTCCCTAAATAATACAATATTGGATTTTCATATTGGAAATATCTATTAGAATACATTATTTCCATTAAAAAGAAAAGATTCATAACTATGTGACACTTCCTAGTCTAAAAAGAGAATCCTAGCCTTTTTTTAACGAGAATCTCAAAGATTTCAATTTTAAAAGGAACTTACTGATTAAGTGCACTTCATTCTAGTTGCTAATTCTAAGGCACTATTAAGACCATTACAATAAACTTTCAGACTCTTCAGAAGTTGATAACAAGGAATATTTATTCAGTAGGACTGTATTATTTTATTCATAATATTTTTGAAATATTCTCTAAACTGTGACTGACATGTGTCAGTAATGTCCAATGCTGCTCTGTGGTATTCTAAATCTTCAGCATTATGCAATACGTACCAGTTGCCTACTATAAGTGTATTGCTATGATAACAAGTGATAGTTTAGGCAACCGATTGAAATCACACAATAGTATTTTACAATTATCAACACTAAACAGTCTAAGGGAAAACTATAACTAATTTTTTTTCTCCGAATTGAATGAATATGGGGAGAGCAAGGCAAAATACATAAAAAAGATAAATTGTTTGTGATGCAAACGTATTAGATCTTGGATCTCCAAGTTAATAACTACTTATAACAATACTTAATAGTAATAATTTAAAATGTGTATTACACAATCAAAACTATATAGATTAGGAATGAATGATTATTGTACTATTATTACAAAGTATGTGCTTATTGTCGCAATATTTTCAATTCGATTATCGTATTGCTTTCAACATAATTACTTACCTAGCATTTTTCAGGTCTCTACACAACAATCTTGCTTGGTCAAACTATAAAAGTACGAAATATTAAAAACAAATACAAATTAAGTCTAGTCATATCTATTAAAATGCAATAATATTGTGGTCAAGTTCAATTAGAAACTTTGGACAAGATCTTTGATTCCAAACCTAAACTGATATTATCAGGAGGGCTGAGGGCTTGACTGAGTCGAGCTTGAAGTTTGTTGAACGTTTCCAAGTAATCGGCAAGACGAGTTGGTTTCAACAACCCCTCACTTTTTCCATCTAGATTTCTGAAAAGTCATAATAACACAATAATTGAAACCATAGTTATTTCTATCATCAACATAATCATCATCATCATTAAAATAATATATTCTTGCTAATACTAAAAGCTACAATAATTTTCTATTTTCATACCATGAGTGGAATTTATAATTAAACCACTTGGGCCAGGGTTATTTTGCATCATCTATGCCTTGAAATGATTACTATCCTTTGATAATCTGAGAAATTGGACCTGTTTTATAGCGAGCAGGTGTTACCCGTGCTCCGCAAGGGTCTGTTAAAAGCACAAATAAATTGAATTTAGTTTGGGTCTGTTAAAAGCACAGATAAATTGAATTTAGTTTTATAGTTCCATGCTGATTCAAAAGTATCAAATGTAATAACTTAAATAGAAAAACTATTTGATTGGTCTTTTATCTTACGTAAACAAACTTTGTATCACACTTTTAATAAATTTGTTTATTGGAATTATAATTAATTTACTAATAGAAACAGAGATAGGGATTAACCATCCTCGTTAAATTGAGAATCTTTAAGAAAAGTTTCAAGTACATCAGTTCAGTAGTTGAGACGTGATGATGCGTCAGATATGTATTTTGTATCCCGTACATGTATAAGCCAATTCCTTCCTTTATATCAAGTATAGATATAGATTACAATACAGAGATTTAATCCATAATAAGGTCAATGATTCAGTAATTCACATTTTTTCTTGTCACACTAAAATAGTACTACCCATTTAGGTAAAGTAAGTACAGTAGATTAAAACGACTTGTCACATCCACTTTCTTTCTAAAATACCAAGTTAATCATGTCTACTAGAAGTAGACAATCCTAGTTAAATTTTAACAAAATTGAAAGATTAACTATGGTGTATCAACCGAAACTAAATACTAAGTTTTGATAACACCAATTTGTAGTCATTTCAAGCATTTTCATTCAATATGGAATTGAAATAAGACTTTTCTTGAATACATTTGTCCCATGCAATAAGTACAACTAGAATTCTAGTAAGAACGTCCCAGGAATTTTAACCTACTAGCAGGAATGAAGGAAGCAACAACAGGGTGTCCACTGAATTAGGCTCACAAAATTCCCGTATATTTCACGTTTTTCCCGGTTTTCCTCACTGATTAAAACACATGATTATATGTGAAAATATAGGTTGTTGTTTTGTGGGGTTACTTAGAATTGGGGTCAATTTGGAAAAATATAATATTCTTAAATAAAAAATTCCAAAAGTGCACAATTATGTTTTTCATCAAAATGTAGCACCATTATATGATTATAACTATTTCGAATAATATAAAAAAGGCAATTTAGAAGAAAAAACGAAACTCCCTAACCTACCCTTTAAAACATAATAGTCCAGTTACTACCGGAATATACATTGGTGTTTGCAATATACTGTATATTGTAGTTCTGATTTTACAATATATTGTTTGGATACATTAGAGAATTCTAGAACCAATTTTTCATGCAAAATTCCCAATATTTTCCAATTGCCACAATTCAAATTTATAATTCAAAATCCCTCTGGGCGTAATTTTGTGCTCTTCAACCTGAAACCAGAGAGCGCACAAAATTACGCCCAAAGGGATTTTGAATTATAAATTTAAATTGTGGCAAACAGAAGATATTGTTGATTTCAGTTCGGCTCAGGCCGTGGGGATAGAAGGAGTGTTTTCGTAGCTGCTCTGCTCAGATAAGATAGACTTGACTGTTTGTGATGCAAACGTATTAGATCTTGGATCTCCAAGTTAATAACTACTTATAACAATACTTAATAGTAATAATTTAAAATGTGTATTACACAATCAAAACTATATAGATTAGGAATGAATGATTATTGTACTATTATTACAAAGTATGTGCTTATTGTCGCAATATTTCAATTCGATTATCGTATTGCTTTCAACATAATTACTTACCTAGCATTTTTCAGGTCTCTACACAACAATCTTGCTTGGTCAAACTATAAAAGTACGAAATATTAAAAACAAATACAAATTAAGTCTAGTCATATCTATTAAAATGCAATAATATTGTGGTCAAAGTTCAATTAGAAACTTTGGACAAGATCTTTGATTCCAAACCTAAACTGATATTATCAGGAGGGCTGAGGGCTTGACTGAGTCGAGCTTGAAGTTTGTTGAACGTTTCCAAGTAATCGGCCAGACGAGTTGGTTTCAACAACCCCTCACTTTTTCCATCTAGATTTCTGAAAAAGTCATAACACAATAATTGAAACCATCGTTATTTCTATCGTCAACATAATCATCATCATCATTAAAATATATTCTTGCTAATACTAAAAGCTACAATAATTTTCTATTTTCATACCATGAGTGGAATTTATAATTAAACCACTTGGGCCAGGGTTATTTTGCATCATCTATGCCTTGAAATGATTACTATCCTTTGATAATCTGAGAAATTGGACCTGTTTAATAGCGAGCAGGTGTTACCCGTGCTCCGCAAGGGTCTGTTAAAAGCACAAATAAATTGAATTTAGTTTGGGTCTGTTAAAAGCACAGATGAATTGAATTTAGTTTTATAGTTCCATGCTGATTCAAAAGTATCAAATGTAATAACTTAAATAGAAAAACTATTTGATTGGTCTTTTATCTTACGTAAACAAACTTTGTATCACACTTTTAATAAATTTGTTTATTGGAATTATAATTAATTTACTAATAGAAACAGAGATAGGGATTAACCATCCTCGTTAAATTGAGAATCTTTAAGAAAAGTTTCAAGTACATCAGTTCAGTAGTTGAGACGTGATGATGCGTCAGATATGTATTTTGTATCCCGTACATGTATAAGCCAATTCCTTCCTTTATATCAAGTATAGATATAGATTACAATACAGAGATTTAATCCATAATAAGGTCAATGATTCAGTAATTCACATTTTTTCTCGTCACACTAAAATAGTACTACCCATTTAGGTAAAGTAAGTACAGTAGATTAAAACGACTTGTCACATCCACTTTCTTTCTAAAATACCAAGTTAATCATGTCTACTATAAGTAGACAATCCTAGTTAAATTTTAACAAAATTGAAAGATTAACTATGGTGTATCAACCGAAACTAAATACTAAGTTTTTGATAACACCAATTTGTAGTCATTTCAAGCATTTTCATTCAATATGGAATTGAAATAACACTTTTCTTGAATACATTTGTCCCATGCAATAAGTACAATATAATTCTAGTAAGAACGTCCCAGGAATTTTAACCTACTAGCAGGAATGAAGGAAGCAACAGGGTGTCCACTGAATTAGGCTCACAAAATTCCCGTATATTTCACGTTTTTCCCGGTTTTCCTCAGTGATTAAAACACATGATTAATATGTGAAAATATAGGTTGTTGTTTTATGGGGTTACTTAGAATTGGGGTCAATTTAGAAAAATATAATATTCTTAAATGAAAAATTCCAAAAGTGCACAATTATGTTTTTCATTAAAATGTAGCACCATTATATGATTATAACTATTTCGAATAATATAAAAAAGGCAATTTAGAAGAAAAACCAAACTCCCTAACCTACCCTTTAAAACATTATAGTCCAGTTACTACCGGAGTATACATTGGTGTTTGCAATATACTGTATATTGTAGTTCTGATTTTACAATATATTGTTTGGATACATTAGAGAATTCTAGAACCAATTTTTCATGCAAAATTCCCAATATTTTCCAATTGCCACAATTCAAATTTATAATTCAAAATCCCTCTGGGCGTAATTTTGTGCTCTTCAACCTGAAACCAGAGAGCGCACAAAATTACGCCCAAAGGGATTTTGAATTATAAATTTAAATTGTGGCAAACAGAAGATATTGTTGATTTCAGTTCGGCTCAGGCCGTGGGGATAGAAGGAGTGTTTTCGTAGCTGCTCTGCTCAGATAAGATAGACTTGACTGTTTCTGATTCTACCTGTAGAGATTAATGTTATTCATTGTTTTTCGTAGCATTTCATAACCTAGAACGACGTATATTTTTAAAATTATTAACAATATTCCAATAACTATAAATTTCAAATCTAATAAATTAATTTAACTCTAATATTATTTTCATATATTTTTAGCATATATCATTAGTAGTTTTTCCTTAGCCTTTACATAAGTAGCTTAAACTCTTCGATTACGTTTGACTCTGAACTTTTCCAATAATTATTCCTAGAATAAATAAATCGATCAATCATCTTAATCCCAGATAATTTTATCACTTAATCGTATTACACATTTTTCTCCTGTAAATGTCTTTCTAAACCTGTCCTACCATAAACTGTAAAATTTCATCAGTAAACTGAAAACGTTGTTAAATTCTCTAGTCTCTTAAACCATTCCTTTTTCTGTTTCATGAAAAATTTTCACATCCCTTTTCACTTCCTGATTTCGTTGAGGAGAGCTTATACATGATCATAGATAATTATAATATTATTGACACACGGTTTGAAACAGATCTGAGGAATCAGCAGGCTGCTCTGTAAGGTATAGCGATGTATAGCGATTTGAAGACTATTTCATCGAATTTTCACTTGTGTTTACTGGAAGTTAAAGACTTGTTTTCTCTTGAAAATATCCACTAGAGCTAATTACTCCCTTTTTGACTCTTCTTTGCATTAATGCTAATATATTTTAGCGGTTCCCTATTTATTCAGCATAGCTCTCATCTGATTTCCTTTTCCTTTCTAAATCATTTTCTTCTCCTTTCTAGTTATCTATGACTAGAGGCAGTTTATTAAATTGATCACTTTGTCTTAAGTAGAATTTTCTCTTTTATAAAAATCTCTCATTCCTAATTTCTTATTACTTGATACATAGTAAATTTAAAATTTATCTTGATTCATTCAAATTTGTTGTCCTCTCCTTCATAAAAACCTTCTTAAAGAATAATCATAATATACCGACAAAAATATTTAATCTCTCATTAAGACTTTTGAAAAAATATAATTATATATAATATATAATAAAATAAATCCGAGTAAATAATTTCTTTCTTATCACTAAGCAGATTACATTTTATAGTTTTTTCACGAATTTTCCCATTCATCTAAATTTATATTTTTCTTGACGTAAGCAATAATTTTTCATCTCTTCTAATTTCGTACTGCTATTGGAATTACGGCTTTTTAATTTCCATACTAATTTTATTCCGATCTGGTTAGAGGTTTTTTGCACTTGATATGAAGCTACAGGTGACGACAACTAGTACGGGAAACTTGGCGGTGATTTATAATGGATATAAATTCAGGAAATCTAGAACTACACCCCAGGGTCATATAGTTAGGCGTTGTCTGAATAAGAAGTGCATTTGTACAGTAAAAACAGACCACGCATACTTTCTAGAGTCAAATCTGACAATTATCCATAATCATCCAACGAATGCTACTGCCAATGGATCTAAGTTGTCTTTGAATGACTCAGTAGGTAGCCTGGTTACTGATAATGTCGTAGCTTTAGAAAAGTCATTCAATGACACTGCTGAAATTTTCTCGGCCATTCCCAATATGTTTAATGAATCTAAATTACAAAGCACCCCGAACTTATCTGCGCCTCCTTTGAATTCTGATTTAAGCTATTCATGTGACGATCATGATGAAACTATTGTATTGTTGAGAAAAGAAAACAGTAACAGATTGAAATTAAGATTCATTAAAATTTATTATTTTGTTGAAATTTTACTCGTTTTTGTAGCTCAGAACACATTAGATATAGAGAGCTCCAAGTGATTTCATTTTATTCAGAATTTTATAATCTGAAAAAAAGTCGAGAGCAAATTTAAATGTCCGACGACTGGATTTGGCGGAAATAATCTGAAAACTAGGAAATGAACCGAAAATACGAGGTGTTTGGGCCATTCTGTATCTAGCAAAAGGTTCTGGACTTCTCTTATGTATCCAAACAATATATTGAAAAATCAGAGCTACAATACTAGTAGTTCTGTGAACAGTAGACCTCACGCAGTATTCTCATCCACAAGTACCTGGTTGAAACTATAGACCTTATGGAAATACAGCAATATGGAAATACTGGCTTCTCCATTTATCTGTGTAATCAATTGTCAGCTGATTTATGATGAATAATTCTATAGTCTGAATGCTGCATGACTAAGCACATAGTAAGTCCGTATTGAGATGTAAATGAAAATATTGATTTTCAGATAAATTTCATGATTCACCAAATAAAGTCAGGTGTGACATGAGATACATTGACTTTTTGGGGGTAAAAAGTTCGCCGGGTAAGCTAGTAATTCAATAAAAATATAGAGATTTACAATTTATTGATGCAAATATAAACACATCAAAGAATGCGTTTTTGCATTGTGGGTACATAATTGAAAAAAACATTAAGCAATATATGCAGTTTATGCAATATATGTTGCTTCTTTGAAATGACCCTGATCAAAACCGGATAAGCAAGGTGGATAATATTAATTTTTTGTGATAGGTTATTATAAGTACTCTAGATACTTCTGTTACCAAATATAATATAATATCCTAGAGCCTGTTTGATTGAATTCTCCAATTGGTTTTAATTCATTTAGAACCTATCGATTCAATGGATGATCAATTATTATTGATTCACAAGAAAATATGATGAGAGAATCCAAATCAAATAATATTTTAATCATGTTTAGAAAAAAAATCAGTGATTGGAACATTATTATTAAGTTTTGAAATTATTTCAGATATCATTGACACTACAAAAACTGATGATTTGAAGCCGAAATTAGTAGAATAAATCAACAGTACAGATGTGTCATTATTAAAATTGAAAAAGTTTCACCACTTGACATTTTATTGTTTGAATTCGCCGAGCGGTTCGCTGCACGGCGCGCTGCGCAGCGAATTGCACGGTTCGCTGCGCTGTTCGAAGTTCGGTTCGGCATGAGTGGACATACCTAATGAATATCAAAAGAAACCTCCTCGTTCCGATAGAACCTATCGATACACGGCACCGATAAAACGCCGTATCGATAC
This sequence comes from Nilaparvata lugens, assembly GCF_014356525.2. Classification (NCBI taxonomy): domain Eukaryota; kingdom Metazoa; phylum Arthropoda; class Insecta; order Hemiptera; family Delphacidae; genus Nilaparvata; species Nilaparvata lugens. The sequence goes on from NC_052504.1 coordinate 16,518,185, forward strand.
ACCAACCTGCATCATCCATCACTAATACACCACTCATCCACTGGCTGAATTTCAACTCTGTCCTCAATTAATATACAATTAGCTAGTTGACGGACGTGTCAAAAAATTCCCGTATCTCGACAAAATTCCTGTACATTTCCCGCCCAAATGAAATTCACGTACAATTCACGGATTTCCCGGTTTTCCCGCCGCGTGGACACCCTGAACAACAATTAGGAGCCCAGGACACAATTCTATAAATGTAAAATATAGTAGAAAGAAATAAAGAATTTCAACTTACCTTTGCGGAGATGTTAGGAAGTCGATTTCCCTGATTGGTGAATGCACAGTTAATATCTTGTCATTTGTAGGAGAAGAAAGCTTCAATTTTCGCCCTAAAAAGATATACAATAATTTAGAAAAATATAGTCAGAATGAATTTAGGAAAACTTCTAAAATAGTACTGAATCAAAACTCAAATACCAAAAAGTGATAATATGAATGAATGACCATTGACGTTCACTGAATCCAATCCATTCATTGCCATTGGTGATGTAATTCTTCAAACTGATTGTTACGTTCCCTTGGAAAAAGTAAAATAAACAGGCAATAATGCTGTGATGACATAAAATCTAAGTTGATTCGATTCTGCTGCCATTGTCTTGAATAGAAAACATGAAACGATAATATGGTCCTTCATCTGACGAAAACATGGACGATTGAAGGTATGCGCACACCAATGCTACGAATTTAGACTGCAATTTGGATTTTTTGCATATTTCAACTTTTTTCTCAAAACCTACTCACACTACAGCTTCCAGACTAGTTTTATTCAATTTTTCAGATATTTTTTCCATATGAATCCAGCATAAGTTTTTAAAAAACTAGTCCCCAAACAATTCAGCATCGGTGTATTTTCACCAGAGGAACTGAATTCCAGGCGAAATCTTTCACCCTGTATAACTCGCTAATGAAGCGTTTATGGATATATGTTTATATGAACTTTTTTCTTATTTTTACCTCTACTATCACGTATTAAAATATTTTACCATAATTATGAATCACCCTGTATATATCTATATATATATATTCAAGTTGTCCTAACCAAACAGTTCAGCACTTTTATCATTTCAAATTTACGGTACTACTGTACTATCTATTGTGAAATACTATACTCTACTTCACATATAATCCGATTCTATATTTCTGCTGCTGCCAAAATAGCTGTTTACATACTTGAACTGATTCTATAGCAGTTAACATTGATTATTTTGTAGCTTGATGTGACTCAGGCACTACAAGAAACGGTTTCTCTTGTCTAGGAAAGATAATTGTTTATAAAATAATCAAGTATTATTTTCTTACAGTGCTACATCAATAATTCTCTGGTGACATGAAATCACAATCATACCTCAAAGTAAGATAAAATAATGTAAAATATGTCATGGTCGTGCCATGTTTGTTTACAACGCAGACGAAACTAGTGTAGTTTCAGAACTCTCCACAAAATTCGCAACGCGAAAAAGTGCTGCAAATGCTGCATGCAGCAAAAGTTGCGAATATTTCGCAACGCATCGGTTTGCGCCAGCACATACACCGCAATGGTATTAAATTTCCGCACGGCAAGTTCTCAGAATTGAATTCGCATAGCATCAAAACTTCGCAACATATTCGCGTCGGTGTGCGCCTGCTATGAAACCATATTACTTTCCAATAGGCTACAGCATTTTGTATGAACTCCTTGAATACTCATGTAAGAGTTTTAGGGTTATTATTACACATGAAAATAAAAATTCAAAGAATCCTTAACAAGAAAGTGAGAATTATTATTATACTTACTAATCAGGTGCTCTTTCATAGGGCTCTGAGTCTTATAGTGGATGCCTAGTATGACTTTTCTACAATTCATGATTTTCTTCATTCTCGTTATTGCAATAATTACTAGTGCTGCATGCCTGAGAACAAATTTAATAATTATTATTGAGAAACATTTCATTGCAGATTTGTGTGATACAAAGAAAAAAGGGAAGAATTAATAATTATTGTAATTTTAACTAGTATGAAACTGGTATAGATAGTTTGTAGTAGTCTAGCTGTTACACAAAAAAAGTTAACATTTATAATACCCTATCCTAATACTGTATTTATTAATTTTAGTGTTAAAATACAACATATTCTGTGCATTTTACAAATGGATTCGGCACCTAGCAAATAAACAATGATGAATTCAAAACGGAGAAAAGAAAATCAATTATACGAAGATACAATGAAACAAATTGTTCAAACGTTTTCGTTCTTTTGAGACAGAAATCTAAAACTAAAAAGTAGTTTCGGTTGATTTTATAGAGGGTTTGACTTCACAAGAAACTCTTATTAAAAATTGGTACAGTATTATATACCTCAGGCTTATACATTGGGATACCAGACCGGGACAGGGGATACCAAAAAATATCCGTGTAAAGCCAATCGGGACACCAGTTGTGTTCCAGCTGTAACAGGTTTGGTGTCCCGAGAGCCACCTGCAGGACATCAAAATGTGGAGTCTCGACTGGTGGCCGTTGTGAAATCAACACAATGAGAAATAATGCAATGCGACTCGCATTGACACTTGGTGTCCCATCCTGGTGTCTTAATGTAATAAGAGCCAGATATCATATTGAAACGATCATAGTTCCGTGTCAAGTTAGGAATAAAGTCCATTTTTGGCTAAAAACTGAAAAATTGTTACTTTCCAGAAGAGACAAAACTTGACATTGGAATGTGGGGATTCATCCAAGTCTTTAGCTAGTGCGTAGGTCTAATCATGGAAAGTGCGAGGATGATTTGATGAGATGATCAAACGTCCATTCCTACGGGCGGGCTTCGAACCCACGACCAGGTAAGGCTAGCCGAATGACGGGTGCAACGCTTTAGTCGTCTCGGCTATCCTGGCCGTTGAATTTAAGAAGTGAATAATGTTTTATTAATTCTCTAAATTGAGTGTATTAGAATCATTCCAAATTTTTGACTGTGACTTACTTGAAACTAGGTCTTGATGCGACGGAGACTTGAGGTATCCAACTTCTGTTGACACAGAGTGAAGACGAGATTTTCATGGCAAGCCGCTGTCCTTCATCCTGATAGCCCTGCAGTGATAACATCAGATACCTTTTCTGCCAAACAAGAGCTTTTCTGTGACCCTTGCTTCTGATGTACAAACTAATGAAGTAGCTGAGCTGTAAAAAACACGACGGAAATAGTCAATAGTATCAACACAGGGGGATTAGATTAGATTGGAGTTCTTTATTCATGAATGTTACAACATATACCCAGAAAGCTTTCAAAACCGAAACCACTGTCACAACACAAAAAATAAAAGCCTTCTTATCACGAACGTGGCTATAAAGGCAACATATCAACCACCTAGCACCAAAACTCCACAATTTACTTCATGTAAAACTCAAGAAAATTTAAATACGCACATCTTTAGATCACAACAACTGGAAGACATAAAATATCGAACAATATGTGAGCTCACTTACCCAATGTAAATGTATTACTACTACGCCTGCTCTAGTACATGGGGTTCCCATAGTTGAGTAGGTTAATTTCCGAAAAAATTAATTTAGGTACTTATATTTGTAGTAAATTTTATATATTGTATTTTTGAATATTAAGTACATTTTATTGATTCGATTGCTTGTTTGTATATTATTGGTAATTAAATTTATTATTATTATTATATACGTGATTATACACTAATTTACATTAAATGTCATTATTGCTAATTATTAAAAAAAAATTACTAAGTGTGGGAAGTTATTAATTAGAATGAAGATTGAATGTAATTTGAATAACGATATATAATATTGTGATGTAGCTACATAAATCGGCGGTGTTTCAACAAATAATTGTGAGTTGGAATTTTAATGATTGGAACAGTGTAAATAAGGTATAAATCGTTTTTTTGAACAGATCGATTACAGGAATAATAATAAAAAAATATTCTCTATTCTTACCTCACTTTCCGGGAATTGTTTTCCAGTTGACTGACTAATTAAAAGTTCTAAATGTTCATTTTCTTCCAAAAGCGCTTTCACAGTTGAAGTCAACTGTTTTTTCTCCCTGCCAAGCTTTTCTAATTCGAGATTGACATCCTGAAATAGTCAAGACAAAAAACATTTAAGCCTAGTTAAAATAATTAAAAATAGATCCTGAAGTGAAATTAGGCCTATGGCATATTAAAAAATATAAATTTATACGTATATTTCTAAAATGTTGGAGTTATTAATAAGTGTTATAGAGATATAATTGCCAAGGGCAATCGGGCCATAATGTGAATCCTGTTTTCTAATAAACAAGACAGCAGTTTTTTAATAAAATCCAATTTTATTTTAATTTTACTTATCTTATACCCTGTTATAATAAGAAAAGTAGGCATAACAAAGAGAAAACTATGGAAGAATATTAAACATTAATGTATTCAAGCCTTTTGATACCAACACATCGTAATACAGGGATTCGATCACGACAAACAACTAACAAGCTTCTAACATTTAGCGGAAAATTGATATAATAGACACATTTTATAATTAGATAAAAGATCTTACCACGAGGCTTGGACTAATATTTTAGGTTATGAAACATAGATTTGTTGATTTAATTAAAATGAACAAAAACAACTGAAAACCCATTGCGTAAATTGCCTTCATTAAGTTTCTTTACATGAAAAGACACTTTTAATTCTATTAAGTGGACAAAATATTAGTTTTCTACTTAATTAAAGAGCTTACAAAATTTAGTACAAACCTTCTGGTGACGCCATTTTAAAAAGTTCGATCAAAGCGGAAACCTATCTAAGTATCTAGAGCTTCCTCCATTACCAACCTCATAAAGAGCGAATTGCAATTAGTTAATTTGAATTAAATTATTCTTCAAGTTATAGCTGTACTTTTTAAATAATGAATTAATAAATTTATGTTATTAAAATTAATTAATTTATTTATTATTCCATTCAGAATTAACAATTGGTTGTCAGAATATCAATGATCAATGAAAAGATCGATAATTTATAAATGATCGAACAAAGATCGATAACTGATACTACATATCGGAATATAAAAAGATCGATATTCGATAGTCAAATTCACTTTATAATGATATGCTTTGAAATCGCTTGTAATATGAAATATTACACTGTGTTTTATGTCATACTCAAAAAATACATCAACAAACAAGTACGCCAGAGATTGAAAAATTCAACCGACTGATTCACGATAGAGAACAGAGCACAAAAAACGTGATACCAACCAAGAGATATTTTCAAAGGGGGCTTCTAATATTGCTTCCTATTGGTATGCAGGAACAAAAAAGAGTGAAGGTGCATCTTAACTTATTTTATCACGATTTTATTATAACTTTATTCTCCCTGTTCATGAGAAATCAAATGTGGTTTAGTAAAAAGGCCGTACAGCTAATTTAATATTTCATTTTTCACTACCGTAATTTAAAAATCTGACGATTTTGTTTTTTCCATAAGTAACCGTTTTGATGCTTGAAATTTCTTACAAACCTTTATTTGATTCAACAATGGCTCAGATTCAACATCATCCGACCAGGACGGGAGAGCTTCCTCTCCCTTGATAGTCACCAACTGCGTTTTCAAGCGAGTCACCTCAGCTTCCAGGTCTCTCTGCAATAAACGTAATATTGACAATGCATAATTAAGTTTAGAAAAATGAAAATCTTATGAGAGCCCATTCAATTTGGTTCACAGTCTGAATTTACTGATAATGATCCAACAATACATGCATATTTTATAATAAACCATATATATTGTAATTTCACACTATTAGTTACTTCTGGAATGAGTTTCATGAAATTCTACAGTAATCTTAGTACGCACTACATATAAAGAAAAGAGTCAATAGAAAGCCTAAAACTACCAAAAGCCTCTAATACATCTAAAAATGTATACCAATAAAGCTACCTGCTTCCTTTCAATATATATTGCAAGCTGGAAAAAGGAAAAAAACTTCACTGGAAATTGTCAATTGAGTAAAAAAGTACCTACATGTAACATAAGTAGAATGAAATTAAAATTCTCAAGTAGCTTACCCTTTTGAAATGCCAACATAAGTACAATTAACCAAGCCTCTAATAAGTGTAAGGCAGCTTGGAACCTGGTCAGGTCCATCACTGGGTCTGCTTGTCAGAGGGTGAAGCCTAAAGTCACTGCCAGCCCCGATGGGTTCAATCATTTTCTCATTCAGCAGGTCGAGAGGATAGTGGAGTCGATTCCAGGGAAAAGTGAAGCAGATAAAGACTTCCACGTGCCAGGAAATCACAACACAATCTTTGATAGGTGGGACCCAGTAACAGCAGACGATATCATCCTGATGGTAAAGAGTTTCAAAGGTAAAAGTACCCAGGATATATATGGTGTGTCAGTTGACCTATTGAAAGCTATTATTGAGGAAATTTCTCAACCCCTCAGCATTGTCTTGAACTTTTGTCTAGAGGCAGGCTATTTCCCTTCTGCTCTGAAGCTTGCCAGAACTGTACCTGTCTTCAAGAAGGGAGATCCATCAGACATGGGTAGCTACAGGCCCATCTCCATTATTCCAGCTCTGGCAAAGATTTTTGAGGTGTGCATGAAGAAGCAGCTGGTTCTCTACTTTGAAAGAAGAGACCTATTTACAAACGCCCAGCATGGATTCAGGCGGGGAAAGTCAACGGTCACTGCGGTATCACAGCTAGTTGCTGAGATCCTCAACTCTTTCGAGGCGGGACTCAGCGTCTCTTGCTCTGACGGACTTGAGCAAGGCTTTTGAGTGTGTTTCACACGATATTCTCCTCAAGAAACTGGCTACTTATGGAGTGCGCGGTCCAGTCCTTGCCACCTTCAGAGCCTACCTTTCTAGGAGGCAGGTTCTTACCCTTGATGGAGCGAACTCAGGTCCACTACGGGTTCGTCACGGAGTACCATAAGGTTCAGTGATTGGTCCTGTTCTATTCCTGGTAATGATAAATGACCTCGGATTTATGGGCAACATCCTCATGCTTTCTGACGATGCCACTATTTTCGCAAGGGGTAGAGCACCAGATTTGTCCAAGAGGTTGGCAGCAGATATTTTTGAGCAGGTGAAGCAGTGGTTCACCAGCAACTAGCTGATGCTTAATGAAAGCAGAACCCAGGAGACAACATGCACTCTTGTTCGGGAGCAGCTTGACGATCTCACAGAAGTAAAGCTACTGGGTTTTACACTGGATGCTAAACTTGACTGGAGTAGCCACATTGATAACATCTGTCGGAAACTAGCCAGAGTGATGTACCTACTGAGACGTCTGAAGCCATTAATCTCCAGGAAGCATCTGGTGGAGGTGTATTTTGCTATGTTTCATAGCCATATCAACTATGGACTTCAGTTATGGGGACACGCTCCAGGCTGTAAAGATGTACTGCTCCAGCAGAAGAAAGCTCTAAGGATCCTAGATTCGGCGGGCTACTTGGACCACTGCCGACCCATCTTTATCAAGCTGAGAATAGTCACGGTATACAATCAATATATCTGGCTCTCCCTGTTGCACGCAAGGGATAATTTCCACTTGCTCACATGAAGAGAAGACAGACACTCCTAAACACCAGAGGAAAAGCGAAAATAGACATCCCTTTCTCCAGGCTGAGTAAGAAGAAGGATTGTTTCCCAATACTAGCCCTGAGGATTTACAACGCCTTACCTGACAGTGTGAAGAACATGGACGACAGGAGCTTCAGAACAAAAATCAAAAACTGGTTAATAGAGTCTCCATTCTATTCAGTGGAGGAATACTTTGAGGCCACTAAAAACATCAGCTAACGTCGAGTGATAATTAATGTAATGCCTACAGGCAAGGCCATCTTGAAAAAGTTAAATGTTTTATATTTTTATATGTTTGACTAAGTTTACAAGCGTAAATAAGTGTTTATTATGGACATAGTTTATATGTCAACTCTACGACAAGGACCAAGTCAGGTCCACTTTCTGACACAGTCAGCCCAGTTATCTGGTCATGACTAAGGAGGGAAGTATGAAGTAAGTAATGTTTCATTTAGTCACCACAACATGAAGTGTTTTTCACCCATTTTCACGTGGGAATGGAATAAAAACAAAATTGAATTAAAGGGTACTTGAGAATCTTATTTCATTCTATATATATTATAATAGTCCTATAAGGAAAAGTACATGAATGTAGCATAAGTAGGGGAGCACTCATACTCAACAATATGACTATGTTGAAATCAGAATATAATGGATCTAATTAATTCATCATTAGAAGTTGAAATGATGGATGTAAAATAGATGGCAAATAGCCATCAAGATACCATCTGAAAGTTGAAATGAGAATATTGTTAATTGAACTTTCAAGCCCTCCATACCACTAAACGTTGGAGTTCATACAATTCACAAATAGCTGCCCATATATTGTAGTTGATTCGAGAACATATCAAGTTGGACGGGCTTTCTATTATACTCCGAGCAAATTTACTTCGTACTTGGAGGAATTTGCGGCGCAGATAAATGGAGGGAGATCAGCCAATTGCAGTGATGGATAGAGTCATAGGTGGAAGTGCAGTTGTCAATTTGTCGATTAGAGTCAGTCGAGTCTATGATTGCAGATTAGAGAGGAAACTTCCTAAGTTTAACATGAGCGCTTGAATACTAACTGGGAATTAGAGAACGCTGGCTGGTACACAACGGCAACATAGCCGCCGTTGTATCCCTGCCGCTGTATGCCTTCTCTACTACGCATGTCCATCCCAAGTCTAAAGTTCACTTGTACGGAGTATCATTTGTTTTTGTTCAGATCAATTTCAAGTTTTTTTACTTATTGAAATGTAATACTACACAATCGAAAGGCTGTAATCAGGCTATTGTTCTTAAATGATGCAATGATAGGCTGGTACGAAGGGCCTAATAAAAAACTTGTGTACATTAGTTGGAGGAATATATTGGAATTTTCAAGTAATTTCAACTGTAACGTATCTTACTTTCTGAATTTTTGCTCGTTCCAAAGCTCTTTTGTGTTTTTCTTCAGCTGCGGCTCGGTTTCTCTGTCTCCTCATTTCAGCTTCTTGAATAGTTTTCAATTTTTCATTCATTTCTCGATTCGAAGAACGCTCTTTACCAATTTCGCATTTCAGTTGTTCGACCTGTTCAAATGCAGACAGTTTTAGAAGAGTACTTGAAAAAACTTTCATAAAAAATACATTTCTAGTATAGTACTTGGTAACAGGCTGGACTAGTCATCATATTCATAATCATTTATTGATCCAATTATACACATTTCATTAAGATAATTGAGGGAGGAACAATATGCAGAGTTCAAAAACTGTTCTTTCCCCGAATACTGCCGAATACATATACTGGTCAAAAAGTATAGGTTATGTTTCTTCAACTCTATAAATTTTTGACCTACTTTCAGTAGAAACACGAATTTTAATTTCAATAAAAATCACATTAAAATGAAATGTTACAAACAGGAAGTTCTCAAAGTTTTTGAATCATCATAAATAGTGGAGCACTATGAAACGACTGTATTATTTTATATTCATGCTAGCTGAAATAGTTTTTGATAAAAGAAAGTAAAAATTATGATTAGTAAATAGAATGTCAAATCATAAGATAAAATGCACTTATTCAATGTAAATATTCCTGTATGAAATACATTGTATCATTGTATGGAGAATGAAATGCTTTTAATTTACCTCAGCCTGTAGATCTATACACTCAGAACTTTTCTTGTACAGCTCCGTTCGCAGATGGTCATTTTCTTCCTTTTCTTTGTTGAGAGCCGCACTCAATGAATCCACGTGTCTCTTCTCCCTCTCTAGTTCCACTCCAATCTCCGTCAATTTTCCTCTCCACTCATCCAAGCACTGGAAATTTAAAAACAAGAAAAAATACATGAATACTACAAGTCGAAATATTATACAATTTAGTGTATTATTTGAGATTCCATGGCAGCCTGCCATCCGGAAATTATCAATCAATATTCACTTATTCATTCATTGAATCACAATAGTAGAATGAAAAAAACAGGCGCAAACACAAAACTTCTTCTATTCCCAAATTAAGTTTAATAAAATGTTCAAAGTATGGTTAAAGTTTACATCACAACAACAAAGTTTCACTTCAAAATAAAAGTAAATGAACTTCAATATACACAATAAAATAAAAACTAAGATAATTTTATTTATTATTAATTCAATTACAGTGTATAATAACCACAAATAATAAATGCCTGTACACAAATATAGTGGTCATTAAAAACGGAATTGAAACATCTTAATTTATTTTTAATACAATTAAACTTTATAATAACCACAAATAATGAATGCCTGTACACAAATATAGTGGCCATAAAAAAGGAATTGAATACAACAAAATGTACACCTTTATTTTTTGCATAGGATGGTCAAGTTATGCATCAGCCGGCAATTAAGCACTCCATTACACTTGAACCCACAAACTACAAATTTAAGAGATTGTTCAGAATTGAATAAAACATGAAGAAATGAAAAATAATTAAACCAAATTGGAAAATTTACAAGAAAAATAGACTGAAATATCTTTAAATAGGGCTAGTCAGTTATCATTTCATTTTTAAAATTTATATTTGAAACAAAGAATCAATTTACCTTGTTCAAATGATCACTCTGGTTAGGGGGCCTCGGAGCTATTTGTTCAGCAGCTTGAGCTGCATTTAGTTGCGCTTCAAGAGTCTGTAGACGTTCTCGTTCCTGCTCCAAGCAAAGTTGCAGTCTAACTTTCGAATCTTTCTCCTTTTCCAGACATATTCTCAAGTCCTTGAAAGTGAAGAGCAACATGAAATTAATAACATATCAATTTGTTCATACGACTGTTCAATTTCAACCATAATTTTGTAAGCGAGTGCAAGTCATATTTGTTTTAAAAATACTGAATTACTCTTTTATATTATCTACAATTAAATCAATTGCATCATCAATAAATAATTGAATCAATCAATTATTGATCAATTCATAAATTAATGAATTGTATCAATAAACTATTCAATTAATTAATTGATTAATACAGTACAATAATTAATTGATTCTATCAATCATGTACAGTTGCAAAAGGAGAATAGAATGTTCTATAATAAGATGTTTATTTTTATCAGGGTAATAATTCTTGGAATTGATCTTCGTATTTGATGATGGAGATTGTGCTACAGCTTTTTCCAATCGGAAAATCTTGTCAATTGAGTTATTATTTCAAGATTAAATTAATAATGTTATGCAGATGATACCACAGTAACTTTTACGGGTGGGTCATGGAAGGAGGTGAATGACCTAGCAGTGGAGGGACTGAAGGTTATCAAATCCTGGTTAGATAATAACACCTTGACACTTAACTATAAAAAAAGTAATTTCATAACCTTCTCACCAACATCAGTACTCAACCCACAAATATAAACCTACAAATACATGCCTCATCCTGTGTTTCGTCCACATCTACCCCGTGCCGGTGTCCATTGCTGGGAGAAACTGACCATGCTAAATACCTTGGAGTTATAATTGATGCACATCTAAGATGGAACTATCACATTGATGATAAATGTAAGAAGTTGAAATACTTGATTTACAGATTCCATAGAATCAGTTTAATAAACAATAAGAGTATTGCAAAATTGCTATATACTGCATATGTTCAGTCCATCTTGCAGTATGGATTACTGGCTTGGGGTGGTGCGGCAAACTGTTACATAAATGGGTTATTTCTTGTGCAGAAGTATATAATAAGAGCGGCTCTTGGAAAACAAAGACGTTTCCCGAGTGCTGAATTGTTCATAACATTTGATGTTTTGCAATTAAAAAATTATACATTAAGAGTTTAATTCAACATGTAAAAAGGAAAAATATTGAAATTACTATTCGTGAAACTCCATATAATCTCAGATATCAGACAGTTGAACAGGACAGAATTGACCTAGAAATTTGTAGGCGTCAATTAAATTTTAGAGTAAATAAAATCTTACAAACAGTTCCTGATAATATTATTAATTAGCTGTGATAAACATAAGGCTGGTGAATTTCACGACTGGATAAAGGCTTATGAGCCCACTTGGTGAGCCCACTTGTGTGTGTTTGTCTATTGTCAAATCGCGTGTATAGAGTTTTTGAAATCTCCGTTAGTCTTTTTTTTTCTTGTTTTGTTTCACTTGACTTTCATCTGTTTTTTCTGCAGTTTCATCTCCACATCCAAAATCATACGTCTAAAATCACACTGCTGTACGATAAAAAAGCAACTCGTATCCGCGCTCAGTTTTTTCTTTGCGGGTACTATATTGTTTCCGAAGTGTATTGATTTTTAGTTTAAAATGTTGAAAACATTATTTTTGTATTATATCATATTGTATCATGTTTTACTGCATACTGCTTGTTGTTTTGTACTTTTGGAAATAAATAAATTTCAATTTCAATTTCAATTTCAAACAGAGAATCAATTTACCTTGTTCAAATGATCACTCTGGTTAGGGGGCCTCGGAACTATTTGTTCAGCAGCTTGAGCTGCATTTAGTTGCGCTTCAAGAGTCTGTAGGCGTTCTCGTTCCTGCTCCAAGCAAAGTTGCAGTCTAACTTTCGAATCTTTCTCCTTTTCCAGACATATTCTCAGATCCTTGAAAGTGAAGAACAACATGAAATTAATAACATATCAATTTATTCATACGACTGTTCAATTTCAACCATAATTTTGTAAGCGAGTGCAAGTCATATTTGTTTTAAAAATACTGAATTACTCTTTTATATTATCTACGATTGAATCAATTGCATCATCAATAAATAATTGAATCAATCAATTGATCAATTCATAATTACTGGATTGTATCAATTAACTAGGCAATTAATTAATTGATTAATTGATTCTATCAATCATGTACAATTGAAAAAGAAAAATAGAATGTTCTATAATGATGTTGATAATAAAGATGCTTATTTTTATCAGCGTAATAATTCTTGGAATTGATCTTCCTATTTGATGATGGAGATTGTGGTACAGCTTTTTCCAATCGGAAAATCATGTCAATTGAGTTATTATTTTAAGATTAAATTAATAATGTTATTCAAATAATTTTATTTGTATGCAGCCTAATTCTAATGAGAAATTTCATTATTATAACCAGGATGAAAAGTTAATGAAGTTTTATTACATCAGTCAATTTGATCAGTGCAAATAGAAAATGAATTAAATGATCAGTATTTTGAGATTATTATCTACATCAAACCGTACGAATATGAACGGATTTGAGTACTGAACTTGTTATACAGTTAACTTACTAAATAATAGGTAACTTATGACCAATTAATAAGGTTCAACGTCTTATGTGATCAAACATTGAAATTTGTATACTAGAGACTGTTTAAAAGGATAATGAATTAATGAACACGAATATTTTTTTCTTAATCTGGAAATCAACTATACAATAATATTTTCTAGACCAATAGAGTGTAATGATTATAAAATATAATAATTCATGTTACTTACAAATAAAATAAATACAGGATAAAATATACGAAATAGATTATTCGAAAAAAGGTGTTGTAAAGTAGATTAATAGTATAATTATATAATTATAATAAATAATTATATACATAATTATAAAAAATAAGTATATAAATTACCTCAATTAGTTCTGTATCTTCTTTTTGAATCTGCTTGATTTTATCCCTTTCTCCTTCGAAAAGAACGTGCAATTTTTTAAAGTTCCCTTTTTCTTTCAGAAGAGACAACTTGAGGTCTGACATCTGAGTTCTATTTTGCTCAACAACTGACCTGAAGAAAGAAATCAGATAATAATTAAAACACAAATAATTATCAACTTATTGATTTGTTAACAAACAGCCTCAGTTCATCAAAAGGTTAATGAAGTTTAGATGTAGTAATTACTCATGAAAAAACAAATGAATTTTGTGCATTTTTTACTAATCTGTAAGAATATTTTCATACAAAAAAGAATGTTGAATATTTTTGCAACAAATGAGCGTCTAATGAGGCATACAACTAGAACTGAAAACTTTTTGTCTCTTTAAAACACAACTAATATTGCCATATACAACATGACAGAATTTTGAATGAGAAAGTGCATTTCTCGTTTTCTGGCATCATGAAAAAATGTAATACTGTTGCCACTATTCAATGCTTTTGAATGCAAATATATATATGTAAATTGGAATACTAACGAGAGAGAAGCAAGGCGCTCTTCCTGATAGCTGATTATTTTCTGCAGACGATCAATTTCTGTTTCCAAATGGACCACTCTCTCCTTCTCTTTTGATAGAGACGATCTTTCAACATCGACCTCTTCGTGTAAATTGTCAACGTTTTTCAACTGCTTCCTCAATTCATTCTGCAGTTTATTGATTCTTTCCATCAAGTCGGCAATTCTGGGAGGTCTATGAGTGTGGAGAGTTAGCTCTTCGTACAAGTGATCCATTTCTTCCCGAGTCAAGTTCTGCAAAAATAAATCCATCAAGTGAGTGGGACAGTTATGCACAGATTTTTTTCATATTGCAATGAAAAGAATATAATAGTAATTCATGTCGTAGAGTGGCAAACAGAAAAAAAATCCGAGTTAAGTCAACTCAGTTAAATTGACTTATTATCAAATTTGTTATTATTTATAACATTAATATTGTAAATATTCGATTTTAATATAAACAAATGAAGATGGATGTTCGGAAATAAATTTTATATAAGAAGGAATCGTTCTTTACATATGGTGATTATTATTGATGAATAAAATAAGTTATTTACCAATTAAAACGAAATGGATTAACAAATTCATGTGGTTAATTTTTTTAAATATTATAAAAAATATCATTTGAAATGCCAGAATGCTTATTCAAGAAACTTGGGAGTTTAATGTTGGCTAATTTACCAAAAAGTTTCCATTATCTTACAATTTACAAGTAAGATAATTCAAAAAAGTAACCATTACTAATAATTTTAATAATTGCATGCCCTACGCTTATGGATGAGATAGACCTACAGTCAGCGGTCATACCAGTTTTAATAATTGGAGCCATCTATGCACATGCACGAGTACTGTTTGAGATTTTTAAGGCTGTGCAAAGGCTGAAAATAAACTTTCTACTCGCTATATTATTCAAAGTTTTTCGATTTGTATATCATCAAGCTATCAAAATGAAAAAAAAAATTCTCAAGAAAACATTTTTTCCGATCATTACTTTTTGAGATATGAGCGCCTGAAGTTTGAAATTTTTGGGACAGAACATTTCAAATTCGGTAAGAGATAAATCCATGAGATTCAGAGGATAGATTCGTCATGGTATTGCTGATCTAGTAAAACAAAAAAATTCTGAAAATATCAATTTTTAATATAGTTATTCAATTTACTAAAAATAAATTTTAGTCAATTTATTTTTGGTAAATTGAATAACTTTTTCAAAAAATAGTATTTTTGGAATTTTTTTGTTTTACTAGATCAACAATACCATGAAGAATCCTTCCTCTGAATCTCATGGATTTATCTCTTACCCAATTTAAAATGTTCTGTCCCAAAAGTTCAAACTTCAGGCGCTCATATCTCAAAAAAGTAATGATCGAAAAAAAATGTTTTCCTGAGAAAACCTTTTCATTTTGATAGCTTGATGATATACACATCGAAAAACTTTGAAAAATATCGCGAGTAGAAAGTTTATTTTTAGCCTTTGTACAGCCTTAAGTCTGAATTTCATCAAAACGTTGGTTGTACCCAGACGGCTTACTGAATTGATTTTTGTATTTTAAAAGAATACATTTTCCTTATGATAAGTGATAGACCTACAGTTTTCGGAAAGTGATTTCGGCTGATCATTAGAGGATACTGTAATTATTATATTTTGTGTGATCATAATTAAAAGGCATTGTAAACAAATATATGAGGACTGGTCAATGATAACTCAATGAAGCTTCAAGCTCAAATAGAATTGATTTGATGAATGATGTCTCAATGAATTCTCAAGCGTTATTTGATTCGAATATTAATTTGAAAAGAACCTATTGTCAAAAGCACGTTCTCATAATAATAAATTATTCTACTTAGAAGTATTTTTGTACTTAACTAATTAATATTAACATTTATCTGAATTTAAAACAAAAATGTATGAATTGGAAATGAGATAGTTGATAGACACAAACCTTGAATCCATGCTTGATAACTCTGTGTAGAACGGCTACTAGAGATTGTGAAGGCAACACAGGCTGGGGGGAGTTTGCTTGCATGTCCAGTGTAGAAAGAAGCGTGTCGTCGAGACGAGCAGACATATCAAGCTCATTCTGCAGCTGGTCAGTCAAGTCATCTATTGATCCTGATCAAAACAAAACATCTATTTAGTATCAAGGAAATTTCCCACACGCTCAGGTATCCAGAATAATCTATTTTTACAACGAAATCATAATTATTCATTTCAGAATCTCTCAAGTAGATTCTGTAATGAATAATAATGTAATGAATGAGCTATTTAAGTACTGACAACATTTTGAAACGAACGAAAAATCAATAATAGTAATAAACCAATAAACATGTCACTACCCATCATAATGTTTAAACTACATAACCACAAGGGTACCCCACTTTTAAGCCAACCCGTAAATTACAGTTAAGTTGAAAACTACCTGAAATTATCATAATATGCAAAGTAAAAAGGTTTTTATTAAGAAACCCATTACTAGTTTCAATTGATAATATTCCAAACAATTTTTTTCGTGAGCTTTTTTTATAATTATTAAGTACCTACTAGTTCTTTCTGCATTACACTGAATTATTCTTGTCCAGTTACTTTTCGTGACTGAGTCATCTATTCTGTGCCATAGAAGTTAAAAAGGATAATTACTATCCAATACATCATCAAATTTTTAAAACTAAGTTATAAATGTAAAAATAAATCTAGTTTCTCTTTAGAAAACAGCTTATTCAAATTGAAGAATGATGATATTTTTTAAAACGAGACAATGAATTAAAAAAAGTAAAGAATTTAGGTTTACTTTACCTGTAATTTTGTTTTCGAAGGGTACAATTTCAATGGCATCAACAGGAGTGACTTGCAGGTCAGCCAGAGTTTTACGCCCCCTCATTGGACTATTTTCAAGCTCCATCGTATGCTTCTTTTCCTTATCCAGCTCATCCTTCAAAACTGTATTTTTCTTTTCAAGCTCTTTCTTGGCACGTTTCAATTTTTCGTATTCTCTCTTCAGAAATTGAGACTTCTTTTCTGCACTTATTCGCAATTCCTTCTCCTTCAATACTTTTTCTTGAGCCAATGTTTCTGAATTTTTGTAGGCTTCAGCAGCCGAGATAATCGTTTCACAACGACTTTTCTCGGTGTCAAATTTCTCCTTCATTGTGCAAATACTCTGCAACAGCATCTCTCTTTCATCTCTCAGTTTATCAACTTCCACTTCGAGCTCCTTCGCTTTCGAATTGTTTTCGGATATTCTAGCCATAGCATTGGCTTCTCCAATCATATTGTTCAACTCTTTCTTCAAACTTTCACAATCAGACTCTAAACTGCGATTAATACTCCTCAGACGCTCCAATTCATCCTTCATTTGCAAGAGATCATTTGAATCTTTTTGAATTCTATTACTCATTTCTGAAGACATTTTTCTAGAAATTAAATTAATTTCATGATTTGCTTCATATAATTTATTCTTCAATACATCATTAAGCTCTGTACTTGATTCCAAGTCATTATGAAGTTTGTCAATTTCTTTTTCAGTCATTAACAATTTACTCGAAGCATTTTCCAATTCTTTTTTCAGCGATTGATATCTCTGTTTAGATGCCTCAAGTTCTGCTATGACAGCCTCTTTTTCGTTCAACAAACTACTGACCTCATTCCTTAGTTTCTCTGATGCATTTTTTTCATCATTTAAGTTCTCTTTCAATAGATTAATTTCAGCTACAGGGATTTTATTCAATTCTTTCTTTAAAACCAATATTTCCTGAACATGATGGATGTTTTCATCCTTCAAACGTTCAACTTCTTCAGACAATCGCTTAGTATCATCACTCACGGCAGCTTTCTTGGCATCTTCAATTTTCTTCTGCGATTTTTCAAGAATCAGCTGCAAAGATTTCACGTCAGACATGACTCTTACAAGATTCTCTTCCCGTTCTGCTATGACATTTTTCAAGTCTTGCACTTCGGAGTCGCGCTCGTTTAGCTGCTTTTGTAACGTAGTCATCAATTCAAGCCGTTCCTGATAATATTTCTTGTCTTCTGATATTTCAGAAATAGTCGACGCCAGATCATCTCTTGCCCGTTTTAGTTCGCCTTCTAATTGAGGAATTTCCTGCAGCCGTTTTTCATAGCTATCGATCAGTTCAGTCTTCCAGATCAATTCTTTCTCTAATTCATCCATTCTGATCTTCATCTCCTCCTGTAAAAATATTTAAATCTTATGAGTTGCAATTACCAATTAATAATTGAATCAAAATGGATAATCAAAATTACAAGAATCTATTCAATATAGCTATACAGTGAAACAATGCTAGTAACTACAAACTGCTTTAAGAATTGAGAAGAAGCTTTTGGAATAAACAAAATTAGAATTCTTGCAGAATACAGAATGGACATTTTCTATCAGTACTGAATTACCTATCCTACAATAGTTTGAAATCTAACTGGAAATAAATTTTCATAATTTAAAATTCCAGAACTCGAATTTATAAACGTAAAATAGTTTTAAAGTTACCAACTTTAACAATTATAAACTGAAAATAAATTTTCATAATTTACAATTCCAGTAGGCTACTCCAGTTCAGAATAAAGTTATATCAATCACTAATTTATAAGTTGAAAAATAGAAACTTGCATGACTAAAATGGTGTGGATTAGCTTACCTGCTGGTTGATGTCATTTCTTGGTGGACTCATCCGTTGCCAGCTTGGTGTGCAATCACCACCGCCTCTAGAATCATCCTCAGCGATTGGATGTAATAAAGGAGTAATCATCCGCTGTTCCGATTTTTCCAATGTTTTAACCTGGAACGATAAAACTTCTATAGACATTTGTAAAGTAAAACAACAAATTGAAATCCTGAATAACAGCAATCAGTGACTATTTGTACAATGTAGGCTAATTGATTTTTTTTGTCAACTTTGATACAGAACAACATTCCCCTCGGACAAATGTTTTTCCAATGTTTAATATCATGGCCAACAAAATCTGACCACGATCGCCGGGCAATGGTACCAACCGGTAACGGTGACTGTGATGAGTTCCCGGTAACTGTGACTGACGAGGATCATTAAGCAATTTAACATAGCTAATAAAAATTGATAGTTTATTAATATTTCAAAATTAAAAGGATTGCGAAGCAGTGTTTGGCGTAGATCCTTGTACAAAAACATCAAACACTACGAAAATATCCGTTTAGTTTTCTTCAATCCAACAGTGTAATAGATCTTAAGGCTGTGCAAAGGCTAAAAATAAACTTTTTACTCGTGATATTTTTCAAAGGTTTTTGATTTGTATATCATCAAGCTATCAAAATGAAAAAGTTTTCTCAAGAAAACATTTTTTTCCGATCATTACTTTTTGAGATATGAGCGCCTAAAGTTTAAATTTTTGGGACAGAACATTTCAAATTCGGTGAGAGATAAATCCATGAGATTTAGAGGATGGATTCTTCATGGTATTGTTGATCTAGTAAAACAAAAATTTTCTGAAAATATCAATTTTTAAGATAGTTATTCAATTTACTAAAAAAACCAAAAGTAACTTTTGGTTGAGTTATTTTTGGTAAATTGATATTTTCAGAAAATTTTTGTTTTGCTAGATCAACAATACCATGAAGAATCCATCCTCTAAATCTCATGGATTTATATCATACCGAATTTGAAATGTTCTGTCCCAAAAATTCAAACTTCAGTCGCTCATATCTCAAAAAGTAATGATCGGAAAAAAATGTTTTCCTGAGAAAACTTTTTCATTTTGATAGCTTGATGATATACAAATCGAAAAATATCACGAGTAGAAAGTTTATTTTTAGCCTTTGCACAGTCTTAATATCCTTCACTGAGATTCTATGACAAAGTCAGATTCAAGCAGTGCTCAGGTGAATAGTTAGTTGAAAAGGTTCATACCTTATAGTTTTGATAGCTATTTTTCAGGCAATGAGGATGAAAATGATAACAATGGTTGCACAATATACTAGCCGTCTTTGCTTGCAAAATATTGCACTACGGTACCTTCAATATTTCCATCAAACAATTCCTTTTTTTTTTGAAGAAAACTATTATTGTAAAATATTACTGTATGTGTAAGGACAATCGTCAAAATATTGCACAATCTAATTTGTACAGTAATATTGATATTCTAGGGACCGATTTCAACATTATATCACGTTGGTTTCATAAGAGAAATGTAACTTACCGTACTACTGAAGTGGGGAGAAAAGTCATGCATAACGTTGGAGAAATTGGCATCTCTGGTACGTTCACCGTCGTTCATGTGAGACACTTCAACATCATCTGCAAAGCTAACTCTGTAGCCTTTCGAGTTGGAATTACTCGACTTTTTAGAGCTATTTTGACTCTCCACCTGTGAAGCAATAAATAATAATCAATGTAACATAATTGTTCGAATTTATCAATTTAAAAAGTATGCAATAAAAATTGCTAACAAGAAATAATAATCTTAAATCGGATGGTTTTCACTTGGACAAGCAGTAGAGAGCTCAACTTTATGGTTAGGGCTACTCTTAATTATCAAGAAATAAAAAGGGTAATTGGATTTTTTATTTCTTGATAGTAGAGATCTTTATAGTGTAAAATTTCAAGAGATTACGGAAAACCTAACGGACGAATGCACATGGAACTTCACTTACAAAAGAGGTATTTACATGGCCATCACGTAATTCTTTCACCATTTGTTCAAGGTAATCGATGTCAGCATTCTTCTCTGCCAAAAGTTCTTCCATCAAAGCTGGTAAGCTAATATTATGGCCTTCCCTCATTTTATTCAGCATTACCTGCAACAAATGAAAATTTTAAAATTTTTGGAATAGACTATGTCAAATTATGCTCATGGCCGAGAATTTTCTTATTCCAAATTATTGGAATAGACTATGTCAAATTATGCTAAAGAACTGACAACTCTAAATTAAATAAAAATCCAACTCTTTAAATTTAACGTTTCTTTAATCATCACTAACTGAACAAAAACAGGAAAACAAACTTTTCTTGAATATTTTTTGTGAATCTTTTCTATTGAGGTAAGTAATAATAAAGTGAAAAATTTTATCCATTTTTGGTTTTGAAACATATAAATTTGAAAATAAACTTTGCAAACATATTTAAAGACTGACAATTTTGTGAAGTGAAGAACTACAAGACTTAACCTATTTCGGACTATGTTTAACCCTATCTAAATTTGGGAGAGGAATAGTACAAGGTTACCTTATTTTTTCTCTCCCTATCATTTTGATAATGTACGTATTGTATGAATGAATTAATGAATAAATGCTCATGACCGAAAATATTTCTAGCTATAGACATTTCTAGTCTGCAGTCGTGGAAAATTTTGGCAAATGAAGTAAAATTATAAAAAATCAGTCAATAACTTGTAACTTATTGTGTTTTTTATTCAACTATAGTATTACAGTAACAGGTTATTCAAGTTGAATAATTGAATGAGTTAAAAATACGGAATCAACTCTACAATCCAGTAAATCCTCTAACACAATTTAATACCTACAGCACGTATGAGTTAACACATAACACAACAGATAAATGCTTTGAAGGAAAATTAATAATATGACCTGCTACTGAAAACATATAGAATAAAACAATAATCATCCTCAACATTGATGCATTATAATTTTTTATCTATTCATTTATAAAGAATTAGTTGCAAACTTACAATCATCTTTTCTTTCTCGATTTCCATGAACTTCAGTTTCTGCTGAAGAAACTCGACTTGATTGTTTTGACTGTCAACATAATTGCATAGTTCTACTTCTTTATCAGCGACAATCCTCTGTAAGTTACTTATTTGCTGTTGATGAGTAGCTACCTGTATGACAACAGAAAAATGAACATAATAAATATCAGTTACGAATATTTTCTAGATTAATTTGAAACATTCTTTCAACTCGGAAATTCCAAAAAAGAAAATTCATAATTTATTTCTATTGTCGACTTAGAATAAAAATAATGACCGTATTATTTATAATTTCCAATGAAACCCTTCATCAACATATTAATACAGTAAAAACTCAACAGTTCCGTATTCTGTATAGAGAATATAGTGCACTATGACAAAAATCTTGCAAAATATGAACGAACTGTTTTAGTATGTAATTCTGTGTATGAAATAGGATTATTATCTTGGATGTTCTTAGAAAATGATCATAGGTAAGAACCAAATTTATTTGACCATTATTTAAACATGATATATTTAGGCTTTTTCAGGTTTTATACAAGTTAATTCTATTATCAGTTAATTCGCTCCTCATAGTATAGTTAGTTTGTTTATATGTATTTACTTCAAATTCTTCACAGATAGAAATAAAATAAATAAGATATTGCATTTATTCAAATATGCTAACGAATTAATAATAATTAATTAATAAACGAAAATACAATTCGAATGTCGTCAACGCTAGCTGTTCTCCCCTTGTCAATATTTGCAGTAGCACAACTCTTCATGGTGGTTGACAGCATTTAATTTGGATTTTCGTTTAGTAGTCTACTTATAATTATTACTCTTTTAATTAAATAAACTAGTACATTTTTTGATTTTTAAAACTATTAGTTTATTTACTTTTATAATGTACTAGCTTATTCAATCAAAAAAATTAGTAACACCATACAAATAAATTGTAAAGTAATTCATATTTTGATACAAATAGTTAGAATAGAATTATAGTACCCTTTTAAATTAACAAAATAATAAATTAAGAATACAAATAATAACAACTAGTTTCAGTGTTCACACCATCGTCAGGTTATGACGGTATGAACACTGAAACTAGTTGTTATTATTTGTATTACTAATTTTTATTATTTTATTAATTTCAAATGGTACTATAATTCTATTTTATAAATAAAAGAAAGTAGCCCTGAATTCATACATTTTAAGAAGTTAGAATGGGATATTTTGCAAATCTAACAACACTACCCAACTCAAGAGCATCGTACCTCTCTTTCTTTGCTTCTGATGGAGTTTTGCAAAGTGTGCACTTCCTTTTCGAGAACGGCAATCTTGTCCAAGTTGATGGCGTCACACTTGTTCTGCTGCCACTCGGCCCGCCTTCGCACCTCGTCCAAAGTGGTTTTGGTTGAGGCAATAGTCGACAGCTGCTTATCACACTTCACTTGTAGCACTTCTTTCTCAGCTAGCACATCCTACAAGTTACAATCGAGAAACAGAAATTAATTCGATGGCTACATCTGATTCTGGGAGGAAATAAAATGATTGAGAAATAGGATGATAGGACTTGTGAACTGCTATATAAACAAAATTGAACGAGGAGGTAAAACCATAGAATGAGAATTATTTCAGATATTCCAAAGAGAAGACTACTTGATTGTATACAAAATAATTACTATGAGTGCTGTAGTAACTGAAAAGTGGTGTGATGACAGTAGGACAGATCAGCAACAAGTAAGATAAACAATATTTGAGAAAAAGAATGTCAATTTCTTCCACCATACACAACATTTTTACAGGGATAATAATTATCAATTTTAAATGAATGCTGTAACACAACATAAGTCACTAGTTATAGGTTCTATTGAATTTCAATACTTCTACAATTTCAAAAAGAACAAACAAATAGAATGAGAGT
The DNA here is from genome assembly GCF_014356525.2 of Nilaparvata lugens. Lineage (NCBI taxonomy): Eukaryota > Metazoa > Arthropoda > Insecta > Hemiptera > Delphacidae > Nilaparvata > Nilaparvata lugens. Next base: position 16,542,007 of record NC_052504.1, read on the forward strand.
TTATGTGACAGAGTAAAACTTGAGCCACCAATGCTCATCATTAAGTCAATCAATTATACTTTCAGTATTTATTCAAAAAGAATACATTTTTTGGCTTATACAGGGTGCGGCAGCGAAACTTCCTTTTTTTAAGTAAATAAAACTCTTTGTATGGATCAGAAAGTTTGTATTTATTTTTTTGTAATGTAGACACATATATAAAGTTATTTTCAATTAGTTTTGAATATCAAATCAGGTAGATGATGTCCCCCATTCACTGAGTAAACCGATTTTTGGCGTTTGCCATGACTCTTGCTAGCAGACGTTATGTTAGTAATTTCTTCCCTGATATTGGTCTTCAAATCTTGTAGGGTCCTTGAACGGATCAAATAAACAAGGGATTTCAAAAACCCCCATAGAAAAAAGTCACAAGGGTTCAAATAGGGAGATCGGACTGGCCATTCCAAATCGCTCTTAATTGATATGAGGCGTCATGGAAGTGCTCCCTCGATTGAAGTCACGTTCAGAATGTTCCTGAACAAGTGCCATCTTCTAAGGATGGAATTCGTCTCACAGAACGATCGGAAAGTCCAAGAGCAGGCGCATGTTTGCGCGCAGAACTCTGTAGTGATCACAATATTGAAACTCTCGCTGCCTCAATATTCTCAGGTGACCTAATGGGCCGAGGCCGAGGGACTTAGTTCTTCGTCTTGTCGCACTTGCAGTTTGCCTGAACGTAGTGACCCACGTAACAATTGTATTCCGGTCCGGGACAGTAGCCAAAGGGGCTAAATTAAAGCGATTTTGAAATGCGCGCTGGGTTGTGATCCAGAACATCCGCTCGAAAAATATATCTGAACGGCAAATGCATACTTCTCATTGTTCCAATGCATGAAAAATTCGAATGAACATGTCGAGAAGAAAACGTTATGATCTGACTTCGCTAACGAGACCAAATTCGCTCTACTAAGAGATCAGCTGACTGAATGGCGTTCACTTAAAAAAAGGAAGTTTTGCTGCCGCACCCGATACCAGTGCGGAGAACCAACGGTTCCCAGTTTTTTAGAGAACCTGGTGAGACATGATTATATTTTTTTGATTAGAAGAAGATTGAAGTTTAAAAGGGGATTTAATCATTATTAATTGGAATAAGATTAAAGTTTTAAAGGAGAATTCATCATTATTAATTGAAAAATAAATAAAAAAAAAATTGTTTAGGATAGGCCTATTGCTGATCAGATGATTATGCAGTGGTTTAATTTGGGAGTGGATGTGATTAACCTCGTGTAAAAGTGTGTTATGCTAGGGTTGAATTTTTGCAGAAGGCTCGTCAAAGTGGTGTCATAAAGTGGATAGTCTTTTCCTAACGCATCTTACTGTAAGGTCCCGGCCCTTATCTTAAAGAGCGATCTAAAGTTACATCTGGCAACACCTAATATTATTGCTGACGCTGTATTCCATTGTAATGCTCGATCATAGTACTTTTAGTCAGTCTACTGCCAAACTTCACCGAGAGCACTTCTCTCTTTTTCGATGTATATTTTATAATTATGTGTTTGAAAATAAAGTTTTCTTTTTAAAAAGGTGTTTGGTTACCCCAGAACTATAACTGGCGCCCGAACTACCTTCCTTACGTTTTTTCGAGGTTGTTCATTTAACAACAAGTTTTTTTCGATTCGCGATCTTTAATTTCGACTTCGTGAAAAATCCGGAAAACCAGTGAGTGAGGTGAACCCTTCAAGACAAGTTCTCTGCGTACCACACCTGCGACCTTCGAAGTTCAACCTGGCAGACAACGAAGACTCCTTCCACAAATTTGAGACGGAAGTAAAACTACCATCAACTGTAAGTACAGATGCGAACATTTTCTTCACTTCATCTTCTACACTCATTCGACCGTCAAAATTAGACCCTGTGATCATGTCAACCAAATCTATCCCGAAATATTTGCTGGACTATATTCCAAAATTCGATGGAACTTCCAATAAAATTCCAAAATTTATCAAATCTCTCCAAGACATTTTCAATCTGTATTGTAACGATAAAATTGAACAATCACAACGCGAAGAAAATCATTGGCTGTTATTTACTGCCGCCCTCCACAGTTTGGAAGGTGCTGCAGATGATGTTGTACAAAATTGCGAGTGTTCCAACTTAGCTGAACTTATTGAACTTTTAACGAAAAGCTTCTCTGATAAACGCACGGTCCCTGACCTAATAGCCGAAATTGCTGTAATGAAATCATTCCAATACGAACACCCCCTCGACTTCCTACAAAGACTCAGTGAAAAACGCACCAGAGTGGTGACCCGCTATAAGCTTGATGGTGTAACCGGGGATCTCCTGAAAAATCTTCTCGAACAACTCGATACAACTCTTGTCCGCACGCTCATTCACGGTGTTCATCCAACACTCGGAGCTCATCTTCAGGTATACAAACTCAAGAACTTGGACGACGCCCGCGATACCCTGCGCAGTGATTGTAGCATTGTTTTGAAACAATTAAAATGTGCAGAGCCCGTAAGTGACAAAAGTGCAGTGAGTGAAAAGCAAATCAATTCTCAGTTCCAACCGCGGAATTTCTTTCAACCACAACCAGTTTTCATCAATTCCGACAATTTTCTCCTCGGAATTTCCGCCAGCAACACTTCAATCAGAATCGGTTCCAGCAACCCTTCACTACTCAGAATCGGTTCCAACAACCTCATCAAATCCATTTTCAACAGCCTCAACATTCTAATTTCCAACAAAGTGTAGTTCCCTCTACCTCTACTTTTCAGCAGTCGCAATTTCAAAATTTCCAACCGAAATCTTTCAATAACAATTCTCGTAACTTTTCAAACGGAGCACGAAACATTCAACAGTCTCACAACTGGGACTCGCAGAATACTGTCTCCATGCGTACTGCTTCTACTAATAGAAATGCTAACAATTCGGCAAGAAAAAATCCTTTCCAGGATCTTCACTATCTCGATGAATCAAATGATGATATCAATCAAGTAAATGCATCGACTCGTATTCAATTGTTGCAATCGCAACTCAACAATCTAACATCAGCTGTGAATGAAATGGCAGATCATTTTTTAGAGTGTGGCCCCAATCCGGCGGAAACCCCCCCAAACAGCTTGAATTGAATATTATTGATAAATCGCTACCCTATTTTGTCGATGATGTAAACAGAAAATGGCTTGTTGACACTGGATCGATGATGAATTATGTACATCCTGCAATTGTACCGCCAACTGTAACTAGATATAAGGAAAAATTTGTTGTAAAAACCCCGGCTGGTACAAGTGGTGGACATGAGTATATATTTTTTGGTCCATCCACATTATTTCCGAATCTTTCTAGAATTAAGATGTATATATATGATTTTTCCGACAGGTACGATATTCTTTTAGGTAATGAAACAATGCAACAACTCAAAGCCCATGTAAATTATGAGACTAATACGTTAGATTATGGCAACGTATCAAAACCGTTATTATCTGTAATTAATTCTAGTAGAAAACAAATTGAATTGAAACCTGGATTTAATGTAATAACTATCCCAGTTAGGTCTATTCCCACTGTAGGACAGGGATTACTTAAACCTATAAATAATTCTAACTATTGTATTGAAGAAGGTATAGTTGATATTGTTAATGGTGAATGTACTTGTATAGCTTTCTCTCATGAACTCATGACCATCAGTCCTGAACCCATGGAAATTGAGGAAGTAGAAACGATTCTTGACTCGCATAATGACTCAATGACCACACGTCCTGAAAATTTTGCATTGATAAAGAAATTGATCCATGAAACTTTACGAACTGACCACATGAATGACGAAGAAAAAAGAGAGATATACGATTTAATTATCAAATTCCCTGCGATAATAAAGCTTGATAATATTCCTCTTGGTTCAACAAACTTATTAAAACATAAGATCAATACTGTAGATGACAATCCTGTGTACACACGAAACTATAGGTACCCACAAATATTCAAGAAAGACGTACAAATCGAAATTGATAAACTGCTGCAAAATAAAATCATTCAACCCTCCAACTCTCCATACAATTCCCCAATATGGGTTGTTCCAAAAAAACTAGATGCTTCAGGAAAAAAGAAAATAAGAATGGTGATAGACTACAGGAAACTTAATGACAAGACGATAGCTGATAAATATCCTTTACCAAACATTGAAGATCTTTTCGGTAAAATTGGGAGAGCCACTTATTTCTCCACAATAGATTTGTACTCAGGTTTCCATCAAATCGAAATGGACCCAGAATCTGTTCCTAAAACTGCTTTTTCAACGGAAGATGGTCACTACGAGTTTCTTAGGCTCCCTTTCGGGCTGAAAAATGCACCCCCATTCTTTCAAAGAAATATGAATATATTGTTTGCTAAAATGCCGAATGTATTAGTATATATGGATGATATAATAGTATTCTCTGACAATTTGGAAGAACATTTGAAACATTTAAAATCTGTTTTCAAGAAACTACAAAATCACAATCTCAAAATACAGCTTGACAAAACCGAATTTTTCAAAAGAGAATTGTTATACCTTGGCCACATTGTTTCAGAACGCGGTATTCAACCCAACCCAGCCAAATTGCAGGCCATAAAGGATTTTAAAATACCTAAAACCGAAAAACAAATCAAACAATTCTTAGGGTTAACAGGCTACTATAGGAAAATGATACAGAACTATGCAAAAATCGCAAAACCTCTGACTCAGGCATTGAAAAAGGATGTAAAGATCGATATTAATAATACAGAATATGTAAATGCATTTGAGAAATTGAAAACAATGTTACAGAACAGTCCAATATTACAACTCCCTGATTTCTCTAAACAGTTCATTGTCACGACTGACGCGAGCAATTATGCTATAGGAGGGGTATTATCCCAAGTTTTTGAAGGAAAAGATCTACCAGTAGCGTATGCTTCGCGAACTTTGAATAAACATGAGATCAATCTCTCCACCATAGAAAAAGAGTTATTGGCTATTGTCTGGTGCTGTAAATATTTCAGACCTTATTTATACGGACGGAAGTTTCTCATTCAAACTGATCACAAGCCTCTCCAGTGGCTTCATAGCATCAAAGAACCGAACTCGAAACTCATTAGATGGAAACTATTATTAGAGGAATTTGATTTTGATATTATTTACATAAATGGGAAGACCAATTACGTAGCGGACGCTCTGTCTCGTCCTAATAATGTTCACATGATGGGAAATGAGGAAGATGATTTTTTAGGTTTTGAAGATGGCTTTCGCGGGTTTGCGAATATTGCTACTGACCCCCACGAAACTGGTCTAGAAGATGGCTTTCACGGTTTTGATAATAGTGCTCACGACCCTGATCATGAATTCGATGATATTAACGTGGACGAATTGCTGCGATTCAATACTCGTACTGAAGCTCCCTCCATAGACGTTAGTTCCCTTGATGAAATTCTCCAACAAATAGATAACCCGGCCGTAGGAACTGATAATGATGATATTATACGTATTGATAATAGAAATGACGACAATGATGCTAATGAAAACATTGTGCGTGATATTGATTATGAAAATGTTGTAAATAATAATGAAAATGGTAATGAACGTGAAGATGATAATAACAGTTTAGCCACAATACACTCTCAAGAGAGTTCAAACGAGCAAGTAACTATTGCTGATGACGATAAGATTCTGAATGTAGAACATAACCAATTAGTACTTGAACGAGGTGACCAACCCCCTCGCTTGATTAAGATTTTTGATAAAAATAGATTGATTATTTATTTTAGGAATGCTAATGATTACGATGACATGAAGGACAAATGTATAGAGTATTTGAAACCGAATACAAAGTATGGAGTTTTCTGCTCGCGTGCCGGAGCCCTATACGATGAGTATGAACGGATTTTTAACAATTTCAAGAACGTACTGCTAGAGACTTTTGATTCGATCAAACTTAAACGGTATAAAAGAATGAACTTAGATGTGACACAAAATGATGAACAAAAACAGGTAATCTCTAATTATCATGAGGGTAAAACATTCCACCGTGGTATCAATGAATCTTATAATCAAATACGACGTAAATATTACTGGCCATCAATGCTACAGGATGTGACTGGTTACATTAATAAATGTGCTGTTTGCTTAAAGGTTAAATATGACAGGAGACCCGTTCGAGTTGACTATAAAATCACACCCACTCCTGAAACACCGTTCGAAAAAATACAGATTGATTGCTTCCAATATGACAAAATAAAGTTTTTAACGATGACTGACTGTTTTTCCAAACGGCTAACGGTCCATCCAATAAAAAGTTTGAACCAAGTCGATATCCAAGAATGCTTAAACGACTATTTCTCTGCTTTCCCCATACCAAAAATTGTACAAATGGACAACGGACGTGAATTTGACAATGCAGGCCTACGTGATTTCCTGAGACTTTATGGCATTGAACCATATTACGTTACTCCCGGACACCCAGACTCGCAAGGTTTGGTAGAAAGGACTCATTCTACACTTATTGAAATTCTGAATGCCATTCAACTTGAAAATAAAACCAACACCACTGAAACTAATATGAAATTAGCGGTAATTGCCTTCAATAATACTCTAAACTCTACATTGAAAATGTCTCCTATGGAAATAACATATGGAATATCGAATAACCCTTTTGTAAACGGAATAACAGAGAGATTAGTAACTGAACAACTGTCCCAACAGTATCTTGAACGAGTCAACCTAGTGCATAAAATGATTAAGAATAAAATTGAAGAAGAAAAACAAAAACGTACTGAGAAATTGAATGTTAATCGTGAGAAGAATGTTGAAATTGAAAACGAGCCACACATAAAATCGACATTTAATAAGAAAACAAAACCGAAATTCATCAAAGTAAATTACGATACAACACAGCAATTAGCTAGGAATCCTAAAGCTATCCAAAAACGCCCTTTCAAATTGCACCCTAACAGAATGAAACGGCCTAAAAAACCGGTGAAGGGTAAGAAAAAGGATTTATTTGTTACAGGACGTGATGGTACTGCCCCTAATTCTCCTGTTGCTGGCCCCAGCAACGTCTTATAAGATGGTAGATTTGAGCAGAACATCTGGTATTGCTCCAATCAAGATACAGAATTCTTATATAATTAATGAAACTTTTACCTATGTTCATAATATTAATACTAGTTATTTACGTTTAGAATTAAGTAATATTGAAACATTTGTTGATTTTCTCGCTAAAAGGAATAATATTGATAAGAGTCGCTTAAGTATGATGAAATTGAATTTGAAATACACTAAGAATAAATTGAATGAGATTCAATCCGTTAATTATAGGCAGAAAAGAGGTCTTTTTAATGGTTTAGGATCCGCGATTTCGTGGATCACTGGGAACATGGATGCTGATGATAAGGAAAGATATGACAAAATTTTGCAGACAGTCCAATCTAATGAATATCATCTTAGTAACAATGTAGACAAGCAATTTGCTGTAAATCAGAAATTTATTAACGAATTCAATAATGAGATGAAAGTAATCAGAGCGAATAATCTAAAAATCAGCAATTACTTTAATTCTTTGTTCAATGAATCCAACCGAATGGAAATGAATCAGCAATCCTCTTTGTTATTCGACTCGCTCCTGCTTCTGAATAATAAAATATCTGACATTGTAACTAGTCTCGAATTTTGTAAATTGAAAATACTGCATTCTTCTATTATTTCTCATGATGATCTTTTTCTCCTACAAAAAAACTCAAATGTCAGCTTTATTTCAAATAAAATTAGTGTGTTATGGAAACTAAGCAAAGTACATTGTGGAATATTTAAAGACCATATTTCATATTTTGTGGACGTACCGCTATTGTCAACTGTTTATGAAACGTTTTTTCTATTGTCTTATCCTGTCATTGTCGGTAACGAAATTTTAACAACTATTGCACATCCTTCTTTTGTTCTTCGAAATGACAAATTATTTTCTGGAAATTGTGAACTCATTTATGATGATTATTATTGTAGTGAAGTAAGCGAACTTAATGATAATGTATTGAGCAATTATTAAATGATAGGAATCTAGACGGATGTAGTAAGGTAGTTTTGAAAGACGGAGATTCTTTCATAAAATATGTAGAAATAGTTGATAGTTTTATATTATTTAATTTTAGTACATGTATGGTTCTGAATACTGATGTGAACAAGAATATTACTCTTTTTCTTAATAAGAAAACGCAATTGTTGAAAATTAATAGCTCAGAAACACTGATTGGTTACTACAAACCAAATATATTTTGGGAAAACGAAATTGTACTTCCAACTGAATTTGTAGAAAAAAAACGACTATCCAACCTCAACTTTGATCAAGTACCTATTGCTAATATAAATTTTCAAAAGCTTGATGTTCTAGATGAGTTACCTCTGACCGATAATCGAAACCTATGTATTATTCTTTTGCTTATTTTTACTGTAATTTTATTGATTGTTATAATATTTCTCAAACGGCTGTTTATCTGGCACAAACTTTGTAACCTAATGTGTTGTAAATCTGAAGTTGAAAATGATACTGTACAGCGTGAACCAGAACAAATATGCCCCAGACTACCATGTACTTAGTTTATAATACTTAAAATATAATATATGTTTTTAATCTCTTTGAAGCTGAGGGCAGCTTCACTCTTAGGGGGGAGGAGTTACATCTGGCAACACCTAATATTATTGCTGACGCTGTATTCCATTGTAATGCTCGATCATAGTACTTTTAGTCAGTCTACTGCCAAACTTCACCGAGAGCACTTCTCTCTTTTTCGATGTATATTTTATAATTATGTGTTTGAAAATAAAGTTTTCTTTTTAAAAAGGTGTTTGGTTACCCCAGAACTATAACTTAAGACATAAATCGCTCCTAATAACTATAAGACCTATCGCCCCTCATAGGCAGGCCACATGCTATAACATTCCTGGGATAACACACTTTTTTACATGGGTAAGAAAGTATAGGATGGCACGTGCAAAGATATGTACGATTGCATTTCATATAACGTTAAAATTCTAGTGAAACTGAAATATTACACAGTCTATTACCTCATATCTTGATTGCAGGCTATTGAGTTGCATCTCTTGATCCTTTATTCGCTTCATTGCGATTTCTTCAATTTTGGTGTGTCTTGTAAGCTGGTCTTGAAGGAGAGAGATTTCGTCCGTTGGAAGGGAGAGAAGAGGGGAACGACATCCCTCAGGAGTTTGACATTTAAATAGATCCAATTGCTCCCTGCAGATAAAATAGGCATAATAACAACAGCTGCTTGAATGAACATTTTATGAATTGGGCTACATTGTATATGAATAGTGGAGAGCTGTAAAACTTTGTTAATAGTAGACCGAATTTCCAACTCAACGCAGTAATGATGTGGTCATGAATTTTCAATGAATAATCTTCAGTTCTGTATCATTTGAAATTTAATGTACTGCATTATAAATAAATGTAGCAACTTTTGGCCAAAACATACTGTGATGCCTCTATTCTGTAAAAATTTTACCACTGTTCAAAATATATTAAATATGAATTAATTGATCGATTGATTTATTGCCTTTATTAAGGGCGGAGTTAGGACTCCTGGTCCTCTCTGCCACACAGCCAGATTATAAAAGAATAAAAGTACAGCAGCACAGCAACTACAAATGTTTTTTTTTATGGAAATAAATGGAAAGGCAAACAAGATTTTCTTCAACAAAGAGTATTGTATTCAATATTGTCTTGTGTATGATTGTAAATATTGATTTTGTCATTGAATAAAGCTTGTTTTGAATTGAAATAAATAAATATGAATGATACAACATAATCATTCTTGTTCTAAAAAAATACTCTTCATTACGGATAATAGAATAGTTTCTTATTATTATTCCAAGTTTGAACTGTAAAACGTTGCAATAAGTGTTTACACAGTCTGAAATTATTTCAAACAAATTACAAAAAAGCTTAGTAAATTCAAAGAAGATCTCAAGGCCTTACCGTATTGATATATCCTCGGATGGTGAACTCAAACTTGCGCTGGATACATGCACGTTAAGACCTTCCATATATTTGGTTTGCCTCTGAATGGATCTAGCCATCTCTCGAAGCTGGAATAGAATATTTGTTTCATTTATCGAACATTTTTAAAAACAACTAAGCTATATTACATCAAGTTGAACAATGCAAATTGTTAATGAGCTTGTAACCTCAGGTCACAAGGATGTGTTTGTAGCCTCATGGATGGATGGAGCTTCTAACCTAGGGTTACAAGGATGAGTTTGGATCAGGAATTTATTTTCATGATGTGCTTTTTGTAAAAATATAGAATAAAGAATTTCACAGCAATGTAATCAGATACTAAGGGAATAATAATGTCATTTTGTAGTATTCAAACTTTGGCATCAAAAGTGGATAACATGTTATGAATATTATACCAAAATTCAATTTATTTTTGAGTTTATACGAAATTCAATAAATTGATAACAGCTACAGCTACATCTCGTTTTGAAACATGTTTGTTTCTTTTTGAAGGAAGTCATCTTCATTAAAAATAATGATAATAAGTAATTTTAATTATTGATCCTCTCACTCCCGGTGTAAAATCTGACATAGCATTTATTGGAACGGTTCCACTTTGTTACTCGTTCCGTTACTACGTAGACGTCATGTCGTCATTTTGTCCGGCTGCGCTGTCCGGTGACGTCACAGTCAAGGTTCCACGTCACTGCCACAATCAAGTTTGTTTTCTATTATTCGTCGTGTCATTTGTCGTTTCAATCTTAAGATTTGTATTATTCAATTTTTTGGAATTTATTTTGTCTTTTAGGCATCTTACTTTCTAGATATTTGGTATTTTTTCATCAAACGTTTTACTTACGTTTCGAACATATCCGGCATGTCCCTTTTCAGCCGAGCATTAGCTTGTTTCCTTGTCTTTGATCATCATCTAGTCGGAGAGTGCACTTTCGCTCCCGGTCTAAACTTTTCATCCATATTCATCTAATTTACGGAACGTTTTTAAAAAGTGAATTATTCTTTCAAATTAATTCGTTTACTCTATTCTTCAATTGTGATTCGATTATTAATCAATTTCTTCACATATTTACGCTGATAAACTTTGTCAAGATCACAACCTCGTGTTGGCGTCTATCGCCATTTTTCTAACAATTGGCTTCACCTCTTGAAACTCAAACTTTCATCATCTCTACCGTTTGGAAATCAATCTAAAAATTCCACAACTTGAAATTCGGATTATTTGTTTGGAATTCTACATGTTCCTGCTCACATTTCCACTGGGGGATTTGCCTACTGTTGGACGCTTCCATTCTTGTCATCGCATGGCCAGATCACATTGTCGCTTGCTGATGTCCTGTTCTTTTGGGTACCGTGGATTTTTCTAACAATTGGCTTCACCTCTTGAAACTCAAACTTTCATCATCTCTACCGTTTGGAAATCAATCTAAAAATTCCACAACTTGAAATTCGGATTATTTGTTTGGAATTCTACATGTTCCTGCTCACATTTCCACTGGGGGATTTGCCTACTGTTGGACGCTTCCATTCTTGTCATCGCATGGCCAGATCACATTGTCGCTTGCTGATGTCCTGTTCTTTTGGGTACCGTGGATTCCTTGCCTGTCTGCCTGGCTGCATCTCTTCTTCAAAATTTTATTCAGGTTACGTAAATCGTTTTAATCAACTTTCATTTACGCATGTATTGCATAATTGTTCATAAAATACTACAGCATGTCGATACTGGACCACATTCTCTATTTCTAATTCAAACAGTTTTATGTGTATTCATACAATTTTTGTAGCTATCATTCAACCTTTTCCGCAATTAAAAACATTTAATTGTCCATACATTTGGCAATCGAACTATCTTCATGAATTCAATATGCTACAGTGCATGTCTCATTGAGAGCACTGTCCTACATAACGTCAAGGTTATAATATGTACTTCATTCACTTTTGTTGACAGCTACCCTTGGCTTTACAAGTGATATTTTAAGGCCACCGACGCCTATTGATTGTTCTATTGATGTCTATCTTGACATTCAAATCACTGAAGGCCTATGCCGCCTATATTAATGTACTCAATATTAACAACTATTTCATTGTATTTGACAGCTACCCTTGGTTTTACAAGTGATATTTTAAGGCCACTGACGCCTATTAATTGTTCTATTGATGTCTATCTTGACATTCAATTCACTGAAGGCCCATGTCGCCTGTATTTAACTTGGACAATCTTTCATTGTATTTGACAGCTACCCTTGGCTTTACAAGTGATATTTTAAGGCCACCGACGCCTATTGATTATTCTATTGATGTCTATCTTTACATTCAAATCACTGAATGCCTATGCCGCCTATATTAATGTACTCAATATTAACAACTATTTCATTGTATTTGACAGCTACCTTTAGCTCATAAGTGTTATTTTAAGGCCACTGTAAAATCGGACAAAGCATTTATTGTAACGGTTCCACTTGTTACTCGTTCCGCTACTATGTAGACATCATGTCGTCATTTTCCGTCTGCGCTGTCTGGTGACGTCACAGTCACGGTTCTATGGCACTGCTATAATCAAGTTGGTTTCCTATATTATTCGTCGTGTTATTTGTCGTTTCAATTTTAATATTTGTACTATTCGATTTTTTGGAATTTATTTTGTCTTTAGGCATCTTACTTTCTAGATATTTGCTACTTTTTCACCAAACGTTTGTAAACGTTTTACATACATTTCAAACACATCCGGCATGTCCCTTTTTCGGCCGAGCATTAGCGGTTTCCTTGTCTCTTGATCAAGTATAGTTGGAGAGTGCACTTCGCTCCCAGTCTAAACTTTTCATCCATATTCATCTGATCTACGGAACGTTTTTTAAAAAGTGAATTATTCTTTCAAATTAATTCGTTTATTCTATTCTTCAATTGTGATTCAATTATTCATCGATTTCTTCACATATTTACGCTGATAAACTTTGTCAAGATCACAACCTCGTGTGGGCGTCTATTGCCATTCTTCTAACAATTGGCTTCACCTCTTGAAACTCAAACTTTCAAGTTCATCATCTCTACCGTTTGGAAATCAATCTAAAAATTCCACAACTTGAAAGTCGGATTATTTGTTTGGAATTCTACATGCTCCTGCTCACATTTCCACTGGGGGATTTGCCTGCTGTGGTGGATGCTTCCATTCTTGTCATCGCATGGCCAGATCACATTGTCGCTTGCTGATGTCCTGTTCTTTTGGGTACTGCGGATTCCTTGCCTGTCTGCCTGGCTGCATCTCTTCTTCAAAATTTTATTCAGGTTACGTAAATCGTTCTATTCAACTTTCATTTACGCATGTATTACATAATTGTTCATAAAATGCTACAGCGTTTCGATAATGGACCATGCTCTCTATTTCTAAGTCAAACAGTTTTATGTGTGTTTATATAATTTTTGTAGCTATCATTCAACTTTTTCGGCAATTAAAAACATTTAATTGTCCATACCTTTGGTAATCGAGCCTATTTTCATGAATTCAATATATTACAGTGCATGTCTCATTGAGAGCACTGTCATACATAATGTCAAGGTTATAATATGTACTTCATTCAATTTTGATAGCTACCCTTGGCTTTACAAGCATATTAATGTCGACCAAGACATGCAATTTTGTTGATAGCTACCCTTGGCTTTACAAGCGTATTAATGTCGACCAAGACATGCAATTTTGTTGATAGCTACCCTTGGCTTTACAAGCGCACTAATGTCGACCAAGACATGCAATTTTGTTAATAGCTACCCTTAGCTCTTAAGTGTAATTTTAAGGCCACCGACGCCTATTAATTGTTCTATTGATGTCTATCTTGACATTCAATTCACTGAGGCCACCGACGCCTATTAATTGTTCTATTGATGTCTATCTTGACATTCAATTCACTGAGGCCACCGACGCCTATTAATTGTTCTATTGATGTCTATCTTGACATTTAATTCACTGAAGGCCTATGCCGCCTATATTAATGTATTCTATTTGTTGAGCACTATCTACAGCTTATTGTCATTTATTACTATTCCTTTTGTAAATCATTAAGATTGAATTTTGCAGCAGTAACTTTTTCATTATAGCACTCAATTTATATTCGCAATTCAGGTATCTTTAATAATATCTTTTCGATTATTGTCAGGCTTCAATGGTCATTAATGTCATTGACCTAATTTCATTTAAATTTTGTATTTCTATAACGTTTTTTATTACATGTTGTAATTGTCCCAAGATTTTTCGATTCAATCTACTTACACTTGTTTTTGTATGTGGCCATCTGCCTATTATCTTATTATTAAATCTCATCTTGTTGACTCATTTTGTCTTTTATTGGCGTACTTACCACACTTCAAGCTATCAGTATTTTTATGCTGATTTGTAGGTATATTTGTAGATTTGTAGATTTATTTGTAGGTATTAATACCAACTATCATTCACAGTCCACTGCCCTGACTTTGGATTCTGTCATAAAAATTGGTCCTCTGGCCCGTGCATTCTTGATCCAGTGTTTATCTGGGATAATTGTTAATTGGACTAATTGGATAAAAATTGGTCCTCCAGCCCGTTCATTTTTGATCCAGTGTTTACCTAGGATAATTGTTAATTGGACCAATTGGATAAAAATTGGTCCTCCAGCCCGTTCATTTTTGATCCAGTGTTTACCTAGGATAATTGTTAATTTTTATTACCCATTTCTTGGTCCATTGAACCTTAGGGTTTCAGTGACCATGTGCCTAATAGTCTAGCTTGACACCAATGATTAGGTCCCACACTGGAGTATATTTTATTCCATTGTACCTTTGCATGTTTGTATTGTTTAATATTAAGCATTCACACACTTGTTTCAAATTTTCAGTACTGGCTGCAACTCAAAGCACGCTGCGACGTGTATGCACCAGCTATCAACACTGAACTGGTCACAGACGGCTATTGCACATTGAGAAAACAACACACGGCAAACTACACCGCCTTGCGAGCTCGCTACTTGACTCGCCACACAGCAAGCTTGATACAACTTGCCTCAAACGCACAGGCATGCCTCTCTGTGTACTGGACCAGCGCCCAAAGTTGCTTATTGGCGCAGCAATCACATTGCTACAGTGCAGTATCGTTTCGTTCACTCAGGTTTTTCTGTTAGTTTTTAAGCATGTCCGATCATGAGGAAGATTCACTTCCTGAGCCTTCTGATCTTTTCAATGCAAGAGACAATTTACACCAGGAAATAGATTGGTTCATAACCAACTATAACGATTATGTTGTGGACACTGAAGCCACTTATTATCAATTGTTGACTGTCAAAAACGAACTAGGTTCATTCAGAATTAAGTATGATAAGATTCATGAACAGTTATGGAATGCAGAGTTGCAAGCACAAGATACTTCAACTCATTTTGAAATACTTAATAAGTTCATCTCCATTGCCTCTAAGGCAAATGCTGCATTAACTGCCTTTGAAAGCAGACAACGCAACAATGAGGCCACTGCTGGTGCTTCCCAGCGGCCAACATCTCAAAACTCACATTTGACAAATTTTCAGTTGCCTCAGATTCCGCTTCCACGCTTCAATGGGGAGCTTTCAAAATGGCAAGCATTCTCAAGTGCTTTTACCAATATTATTGGTAATCAGGATAATATTAATGACTCATTGAAATTTTTCTATCTTCGTCAATCACTCAGTGGTGAAGCTTGCTAGAGTGGAACACATTGAAGCTGACGAAAATGGTTTTCAGCTTGCATGGAACCTCTTAAGGGAGAGGTATGACAATAAGAGATTAATTGCTGCCAGGCACGTCACGGCAATTGAATCTCCTCCTACCATAAAACGTAACTGTCTGCAATCATTACGGGCATTCATTGACTTTTGCAAGTCCCACATTACCGCGCTCGAAGCGCTTCAACTTGGAGTCCAAATCAAGGACTTATTGTACATGCACAAAATGTTGTTGCAGTTGGATACTGCTACTGTTCGAGAATGGGGAAAAGAGTGTTGGTATACACGACATTCCCACCATTGATAAATTTTGGAATTTTTTGGAATCACAATGCAAAATCATGGAAGCTGTTGCTTCAAGCTCAGCTAACCATCATCAAGGAAATGTACAGCAAAGTACATCCAACTCGGTTGGTGCTCATAGCAAGCCGAAGTTCAATCAAAATCAATCGAATGTTCAAGCTAGGATGCAGGTTACTACCTCTTCTATGTCACCTTGTAGTTTTTGTAATTCTGTTGGTCATTTTCCAAATCGTTGTAATGAATTATTTAAGTTGCAGGTTACTGATCGTTGGAATGCTGTCCGTGACAAAAGGTTATGTTATAATTGCCTCAAGCCTTTCACACCCAATCATGTTTGTTCGGACAAATTGTGTACACTTTGTGGCAAGAGTCACCACACTGTTCTTCATAGGTCGTATCCTCAATCACGAGACACTCAGCCTACTTCTAAGGATAAGGTAACTTCAAATGTTATTCATTCTCAATCTTTTGCTCCCTCCAAGGGTAAGAATGCTGTTTTGAATTCTGTCATGGTTCAGAATGCGGAAACAACTAAACAAGCTGTTTCTCATGCAGAACAGCCTCAGAAGAACTCTCATGTCACAATGAGCTCCACCTCGTCACTGTGTTTGCAACAGCAATCCACTGTCGCTTTGTTACCTACTGCTGAAGTTTTGGTTCAATCTTCTAGTGGGGAATTTATTAAAGCAACCGCGCTTTTGGATTCTTGCTCTGATTGTAATTTGATGTCAACTAGGTTGGCTGAAAAATTGTCACTTGTTACTTTGTATTCGGACACTTTGATTCATAGTGTAGGTGAGAATAAGACCAAATCATCTATCTCTCATTCAGTTTGCTTGTCTTCATCTGATCGTTCGTGGTCGGTTGAAGAAAATTGTATTGTAGTTGATAGCATATCATCTAATTTTCCTAGTGTGAACATTAGTTACATCTGGTAACGTCTAATATTATTGCTGACGCTGTATTCCATTGTAATGCTCGATCATAGTACTTTTAGTCAGTTTACTGCCAAACTTCACCGAGAGCACTTCTCTCTTTTTCGATGTATATTTTATAATTATGTGTTTGAAAATAAAGTTTTCTTTTTAAAAAGGTGTTTGGTTACCCCAGAACTATAACTGGCGCCCGAACTACCTTCCTTACGTTTTTTCGAGGTTGTTCATTTAACAACAAGTTTTTTTCGATTCGCGATCTTTAATTTCGACTTCGTGAAAAATCCGGAAAACCAGTGAGTGAGGTGAACCCTTCAAGACAAGTTCTCTGCGTACCACACCTGCGACCTTCGAAGTTCAACCTGGCAGACAACGAAGACTCCTTCCACAAATTTGAGACGGAAGTAAAACTACCATCAACTGTAAGTACAGATGCGAACATTTTCTTCACTTCATCTTCTACACTCATTCGACCGTCAAAATTAGACCCTGTGATCATGTCAACCAAATCTATCCCGAAATATTTGCTGGACTATATTCCAAAATTCGATGGAACTTCCAATAAAATTCCAAAATTTATCAAATCTCTCCAAGACATTTTCAATCTGTATTGTAACGATAAAATTGAACAATCACAACGCGAAGAAAATCATTGGCTGTTATTTACTGCCGCCCTCCACAGTTTGGAAGGTGCTGCAGATGATGTTGTACAAAATTGCGAGTGTTCCAACTTGGCTGAACTTATTGAACTTTTAACGAAAAGCTTCTCTGATAAACGCACGGTCCCTGACCTAATAGCCGAAATTGCTGTAATGAAATCATTCCAATACGAACACCCCCTCGACTTCCTACAAAGACTCAGTGAAAAACGCACCAGAGTGGTGACCCGCTATAAGCTTGATGGTGTAACCGGGGATCTCCTGAAAAATCTTCTCGAACAACTCGATACAACTCTTGTCCGCACGCTCATTCACGGTGTTCATCCAACACTCGGAGCTCATCTTCAGGTATACAAACTCAAGAACTTGGACGACGCCCGCGATACCCTGCGCAGTGATTGTAGCATTGTTTTGAAGCAATTAAAATGTGCAGAGCCCGTCAGTGACAAAAGTGCAGTGAGTAAACAGCAAATCAATTCTCAGTTCCAACCGCGGAATTTCTTTCAACCGCAACCAGTGTTCAATCAATTCCGACAATTCTCTCCTCGGAATTTCCGCCAGCAACACTTCAATCAGAATCGGTTTCAGCAACCCTTCACTACTCAGAATCGGTTCCAACAACCTCATCAAATCCATTTTCAACAGCCTCAACATTCTAATTTCCAACAAAGTGTAGTTCCCTCTACCTCTACTTTTCAGCAGTCGCAATTTCAAAATTTCCAACCGAAATCTTTCAATAACAATTCTCGTAACTTTTCAAACGGAGCACGAAACATTCAACAGTCTCACAACTGGGACTCGCAGAATACTGTCTCCATGCGTACTGCTTCTACTAATAGAAATGCTAACAATTCGGCAAGAAACAATCCTTTCCAGGATCTTCACTATCTCGATGAATCAAATGATGATATCAATCAAGTAAATGCATCCACTCGTATTCAATTGTTGCAATCGCAACTCAACAATCTAACATCAGCTGTGAATGAAATGGCAGATCATTTTTTAGGGTGTGGCCCCAATCCGGCGGCAACCCCCCCATAGAGCTTGAATTGAATATTATTGATAAATCGCTACCCTATTTTGTCGATGATGTAAACAGAAAATGGCTTGTTGACACTGGATCGATGATGAATTATGTACATCCTGCAATTGTACCGCCAACTGTAACTAGATATAAGGAAAAATTTGTTGTAAAAACCCCGGCTGGTACAAGTGGTGGACATGAGTATATATTTTTGGTCCATCCACATTATTTCCGAATCTTTCTAGAATTAAGATGTATATATATGATTTTTCCGACAGGTACGATATTCTTTTAGGTAATGAAACAATGCAACAACTCAAGGCCCATGTAAATTATGAGACTAATACGTTAGATTATGGCAACGTATCAAAACCGTTATTATCTGTAATTAATTCTAGTAGAAAACAATTGAATTGAAACCTGGATTTAATGTAATAACTATCCCAGTTAGGTCTATTCCCACTGTAGGACAGGGATTACTTAAACCTATAAATAATTCTAACTATTGTATTGAAGAAGGTATAGTTGATATTGTTAATGGTGAATGTACTTGTATAGCTTTCTCTCATGAACTCATGACCATCAGTCCTGAACCCATGGAAATTGAGGAAGTAGAAACGATTCTTGACTCGCATAATGACTCAATGACCACACGTCCTGAAAATTTTGCATTGATAAAGAAATTGATCCATGAAACTTTACGAACTGACCACATGAATGACGAAGAAAAAAGAGAGATATACGATTTAATTATCAAATTCCCTGCGATAATAAAGCTTGATAATATTCCTCTTGGTTCAACAAACTTATTAAAACATAAGATCAATACTGTAGATGACAATCCTGTGTACACACGAAACTATAGGTACCCCCAAATATTCAAGAAAGACGTACAAATCGAAATTGATAAACTGCTGCAAAATAAAATCATTCAACCCTCCAACTCTCCATACAATTCCCCAATATGGGTTGTTCCAAAAAAACTAGATGCTTCAGGAAAAAAGAAAATAAGAATGGTGATAGACTACAGGAAACTTAATGACAAGACGATAGCTGATAAATATCCTTTACCAAACATTGAAGATCTTTTCGGTAAAATTGGGAGAGCCACTTATTTCTCCACAATAGATTTGTACTCAGGTTTCCATCAAATCGAAATGGACCCAGAATCTGTTCCTAAAACTGCTTTTTCAACGGAAGATGGTCACTACGAGTTTCTTAGGCTCCCTTTCGGGCTGAAAAATGCACCCCCATTCTTTCAAAGAAATATGAATATATTGTTTGCTAAAATGCCGAATGTATTAGTATATATGGATGATATAATAGTATTCTCTGACAATTTGGAAGAACATTTGAAACATTTAAAATCTGTTTTCAAGAAACTACAAAATCACAATCTCAAAATACAGCTTGACAAAACCGAATTTTTCAAAAGAGAATTGTTATACCTTGGCCACATTGTTTCAGAACGCGGTATTCAACCCAACCCAGCCAAATTGCAGGCCATAAAGGATTTTAAAATACCTAAAACCGAAAAACAAATCAAACAATTCTTAGGGTTAACAGGCTACTATAGGAAAATGATACAGAACTATGCAAAAATCGCAAAACCTCTGACTCAGGCATTGAAAAAGGATGTAAAGATCGATATTAATAATACAGAATATGTAAATGCATTTGAGAAATTGAAAACAATGTTACAGAACAGTCCAATATTACAACTCCCTGATTTCTCTAAACAGTTCATTGTCACGACTGACGCGAGCAATTATGCTATAGGAGGGGTATTATCCCAAGTTTTTGAAGGAAAAGATCTACCAGTAGCGTATGCTTCGCGAACTTTGAATAAACATGAGATCAATCTCTCCACCATAGAAAAAGAGTTATTGGCTATTGTCTGGTGCTGTAAATATTTCAGACCTTATTTATACGGACGGAAGTTTCTCATTCAAACTGATCACAAGCCTCTCCAGTGGCTTCATAGCATCAAAGAACCGAACTCGAAACTCATTAGATGGAAACTATTATTAGAGGAATTTGATTTTGATATTATTTACATAAATGGGAAGACCAATTACGTAGCGGACGCTCTGTCTCGTCCTAATAATGTTCACATGATGGAAAATGAGGAAGATGATTTTTTAGGTTTTGAAGATGGCTTTCGCGGGTTTGCGAATATTGCTACTGACCCCCACGAAACTGGTCTAGAAGATGGCTTTCACGGTTTTGATAATAGTGCTCACGACCCTGATCATGAATTCGATGATATTAACGTGGACGAATTGCTGCGATTCAATACTCGTACTGAAGCTCCCTCCATAGACGTTAGTTCCCTTGATGAAATTCTCCAACAAATAGATAACCCGGCCGTAGGAACTGATAATGATGATATTATACGTATTGATAATAGAAATGACGACAATGATGCTAATGAAAACATTGTGCGTGATATTGATTATGAAAATGTTGTAAATAATAATGAAAATGGTAATGAACGTGAAGATGATAATAACAGTTTAGCCACAATACAC
This sequence comes from Nilaparvata lugens, assembly GCF_014356525.2. Taxonomy (NCBI): domain Eukaryota; kingdom Metazoa; phylum Arthropoda; class Insecta; order Hemiptera; family Delphacidae; genus Nilaparvata; species Nilaparvata lugens. The sequence continues at coordinate 16,563,192 of NC_052504.1, forward strand.
TCTCAAGAGAGTTCAAACGAGCAAGTAACTATTGCTGATGACGATAAGATTCTGAATGTAGAACATAACCAATTAGTACTTGAACGAGGTGACCAACCCCCTCGCTTGATTAAGATTTTTGATAAAAATAGATTGATTATTTATTTTAGGAATGCTAATGATTACGATGACATGAAGGACAAATGTATAGAGTATTTGAAACCGAATACAAAGTATGGAGTTTTCTGCTCGCGTGCCGGAGCCCTATACGATGAGTATGAACGGATTTTTAACAATTTCAAGAACGTACTGCTAGAGACTTTTGATTCGATCAAACTTAAACGGTATAAAAGAATGAACTTAGATGTGACACAAAATGATGAACAAAAACAGGTAATCTCTAATTATCATGAGGGTAAAACATTCCACCGTGGTATCAATGAATCTTATAATCAAATACGACGTAAATATTACTGGCCATCAATGCTACAGGATGTGACTGGTTACATTAATAAATGTGCTGTTTGCTTAAAGGTTAAATATGACAGGAGACCCGTTCGAGTTGACTATAAAATCACACCCACTCCTGAAACACCGTTCGAAAAAATACAGATTGATTGCTTCCAATATGACAAAATAAAGTTTTTAACGATGACTGACTGTTTTTCCAAACGGCTAACGGTCCATCCAATAAAAAGTTTGAACCAAGTCGATATCCAAGAATGCTTAAACGACTATTTCTCTGCTTTCCCCATACCAAAATTGTACAAATGGACAACGGACGTGAATTTGACAATGCAGGCCTACGTGATTTCCTGAGACTTTATGGCATTGAACCATATTACGTTACTCCCGGACACCCAGACTCGCAAGGTTTGGTAGAAAGGACTCATTCTACACTTATTGAAATTCTGAATGCCATTCAACTTGAAAATAAAACCAACACCACTGAAACTAATATGAAATTAGCGGTAATTGCCTTCAATAATACTCTAAACTCTACCTTGAAAATGTCTCCTATGGAAATAACATATGGAATATCGAATAACCCTTTTGTAAACGGAATAACAGAGAGATTAGTAACTGAACAACTGTCCCAACAGTATCTTGAACGAGTCAACCTAGTGCATAAAATGATTAAGAATAAAATTGAAGAAGAAAAACAAAAACGTACTGAGAAATTGAATGTTAATCGTGAGAAGAATGTTGAAATTGAAAACGAGCCACACATAAAATCGACATTTAATAAGAAAACAAAACCGAAATTCATCAAAGTAAATTACGATACAACACAGCAATTAGCTAGGAATCCTAAAGCTATCCAAAAACGCCCTTTTAAATTGCACCCTAACAGAATGAAACGGCCTAAAAAACCGGTGAAGGGTAAGAAAAAGGATTTATTTGTTACAGGACGTGATGGTACTGCCCCTAATTCTCCTGTTGCTGGCCCCAGCAACGTCTTATAAGATGGTAGATTTGAGCAGAACATCTGGTATTGCTCCAATCAAGATACAGAATTCTCATATAATTAATGAAACTTTTACCTATGTTCATAATATTAATACTAGTTATTTACGTTTAGAATTAAGTAATATTGAAACATTTGTTGATTTTCTCGCTAAAAGGAATAATATTGATAAGAGTCGCTTAAGTATTATGAAATTGAATTTGAAATACACTAAGAATAAATTGAATGAGATTCAATCAGTTAATTATAGGCAGAAAAGAGGTCTTTTTAATGGTTTAGGATCCGCGATTTCGTGGATCACTGGGAACATGGATGCTGATGATAAGGAAAGATATGACAAAATTTTGCAGACAGTCCAATCTAATGAATATCATCTTAGTAACAATGTAGACAAGCAATTTGCTGTAAATCAGAAATTAATTAACGAATTCAATAATGAGATGAAAGTAATCAGAGCGAATAATCTAAAAATCAGCAATTACTTTAATTCTTTGTTCAATGAATCCAACCGAATGGAAATGAATCAGCAATCCTCTTTGTTATTCGACTCGCTCCTGCTTCTGAATAATAAAATATCTGACATTGTAACTAGTCTCGAATTTTGTAAATTGAAAATACTGCATTCTTCTATTATTTCTCATGATGATCTTTTTCTCCTACAAAAAAACTCAAATGTCAGCTTTATTTCAAATAAAATTAGTGTGTTATGGAAACTAAGCAAAGTACATTGTGGAATATTTAAAGACCATATTTCATATTTTGTGGACGTACCGCTATTGTCAACTGTTTATGAAACGTTTTTTCTATTGTCTTATCCTGTCATTGTCGGTAACGAAATTTTAACAACTATTGCACATCCTTCTTTTGTTCTTCGAAATGACAAATTATTTTCTGGAAATTGTGAACTCATTTATGATGATTATTATTGTAGTGAAGTAAGCGAACTTAATGATAATGTATTGAGCAATTATTAAATGATAGGAATCTAGACGGATGTAGTAAGGTAGTTTTGAAAGACGGAGATTCTTTCATAAAATATGTAGAAATAGTTGATAGTTTTATATTATTTAATTTTAGTACATGTATGGTTCTGAATACTGATGTGAACAAGAATATTACTCTTTTTCTTAATAAGAAAACGCAATTGTTGAAAATTAATAGCTCAGATCCATTGTTTGATCAATCTAAACCTGTAGATTTGTTACTTGGTGCTGGCATATTCGCATCTATACTTCAGCCTGGTAAATTGTATCTAGCTCAAAACGCTCCCATTCTTCAGAAAACTAGTCTAGGTTGGGTCATATTTGGTTCTTGTAAAACTATTCGTCCTATTGCAGCACCTCGTTCGTGCCTCCCTGCTTCGCCTGTGGCCGCTCCCCGTGGGGTCATGTCGAATTTTCTAACTTCATCAGTTCAGGTATTAGCTACTACTTCTTCTCATAATGATGTTATCTCAGGCATAATTAATAGTTGCTCCACTTATCACAAAATCGTTAGTACAACGGCGTATGTTCTATGGTTCATTCATAATTGTAGGAAACAAAATTCAGTGGCTCCGCGCTTTGGTCAATTAGCTGTCTCTGAAATTTTAGAAGCTGAAAATTGTATCTTCAAATCCATTCAAGAAGAAGCCTTCTCTGCTGAACTTAAAGCATTGCATCAGAATCAGGAGCTATTGCCTAATAGCTCTATTAAAGCCTTGTCACCATTCATTCACTCAGATTCACTGCTCAGAGTTGGTGGACGTTTGCAAAATGCAAATGCTTCCTTTGATTATAAACATCAAATTTTGTTGCCCAGCAATCACAAATTCACTCGTGCATTGATTGTTGCTCACCATCGTCGTCTAAGTCATGCTGGTGTGCAGGCCACCATGGCCAGTGTAAGACAACGATTTTGGTTTCCCTCCACCTGTCGCACCATCAAAAGTGTATTGCGGCATTGCATAATGTGTTTTCGCTTTTCGGCTCTTCGTTCTGAGTAAATCATGGGTAGTTTACCAGCGGCCCGCGTTCAGGCTAATTTTCCCTTTTACAATTGTGATTTGGATTACACCGGTCCTATTTCCATTCGTGTAGGCGGCCCCAAATCTCGTACTTCTTATTTAACCACTCTTCAGAAAAAAGGCAAATGGCTAAACAATTGTGAAAATTTGAAGGTCGGTACGGTTGTCATCTTGAAGGATCCTGGTTCCGCGCAGTCCACTTGGAAACTGGCATGCATTACTGAAGTTCATCCCAGTAAGAACGACAAGGTTCGAGTTGTCACTGTTCTCACTCCCTCCTGCACTTCAAAGAGAGCTATTTCGAGTTTAGCACCTCTTCCCATTGATGAGGATTCTAGTTAATCCCCTTGCTCTTATGGTTCATTTCGTATTTTCAGGTTTCATTGTTTTTTCCCCTGGTTCTCACATGGTTTTCAATTTCCAATTGCCTTGCCAGATTTTACATATTTCTTACCTTTTCTTATTGTGCCATACCCCCGTATGACACAAGGGGCCCAGTTTATGTAAAATCTGACAAAGCATTTATTGTAACGGTTCCACTTGTTACTCATTCCACTACTACGTAGACATCATGTCGTCATTTTCCGTCTGCGCTGTCCGGTGACGTCACAGTCACGGTTCTACGGCACTGCTATAATCAAGTTGGTTTCCTATATTATTTGTCGTGTTATTTGTCGTTTCAATTTTAATATTTGTACTAATCGATTTTTTGGAATTTATTTTGTCTTTAGGCATCTTACTTTCTAGATATTTGCTACTTTTTCACCAAACGTTTGTAAACGTTTTACATACGTTTCAAACACATCCGGCATGTCCCTTTTTCGGCCGAGCATTAGCGGTTTCCTTGTCTCTTGATCAAGTATAGTCGGAGAGTGCACTTCGCTCCCAGTCTAAACTTTTCACCATATTCATCTGATCTACAGAACGTTTTTTAAAAAGTGAATTATTCTTTCAAATTAATTCGTTTATTCTATTCTTCAATTGTGATTCAATTATTCATCGATTTCTTCACATATTTACACTGATAAACTTTGTCAAGATCACAACCTCGTGTGGGCGTCTATTGCCATTCTTCTAACAATTGGCTTCACCTCTTGAAACTCAAACTTTCAAGTTCATCATCTCTACCGTTTGAAATCAATCTAAAAATTCCACAACTTGAAAGTCGGATTATTCATTTGGAATTCTACATGCTCCTGCTCACATTTCCACTGGGGGATTTGCCTGCTGTGGTGGACGCTTACATTCTTGTCATCACATGGCCAGATCACATCGTCGCTTGCTGATGTCCTGTTCTTTTGGGGACTGCGGATTCCTTGCCTGTCTGCCTGGCTGCATCTCTTCTTCAAAATTTTATTCAGGTTACGTAAATCGTTCTATTCAACTATCATTTACGCATGTATTACATAATGGTTCATAAAATGCTACAGCGTTTCGATAATGGACCACGCTCTCTATTTCTAAGTCAAACAGTTTTATGTGTGTTTATATAATTTTTGTAGCTATCATTCAACTTTTTCGGCAGTTAAAAACATTTAATTGTCCATACCTTTGGTAATCGAGCCTATTTTCATGAATTCAATATATTACAGTGCATGTCTCATTGAGAGCACTGTCATACATAATGTCAAGGTTATAATATGTACTTCATTCAATTTTGATAGCTACCCTTGGCTTTACAAGCATATTAATGTCGACCAAGACATGCAATTTTGTTGATAGCTACCCTTGGCTTTACAAGCGTATTAATGTCGACCAAGACATGCAATTTTGTTGATAGCTACCCTTGGCTTTACAAGCGCACTAATGTCGACCAAGACATGCAATTTTGTTAATAGCTACCCTTAGCTCTTAAGTGTAATTTTAAGGCCACCGACGCCTATTATTGTTCTATTGATGTCTATCTTGACATTCAATTCACTGAGGCCACCGACGCCTATTAATTGTTCTATTGATGTCTATCTTGACATTCAATTCACTGAGGCCACCGACGCCTATTAATTGTTCTATTGATGTCTATCTTGACATTTAATTCACTGAAGGCCTATGCCGCCTATATTAATGTATTCTATTTGTTGAGCACTATCTACAGCTTATTGTCATTTATTACTATTCCTTTTGTAAATCATTAAGATTGAATTTTGCAGCAGTAACTTTTTCATTATAGCACTCAATTTATATTCGCAATTCAGGTATCTTTAATAATATCTTTTCGATTATTGTCAGGCTTCAATGGTCATTAATGTCATTGACCTAATTTCATTTAAATTTTGTATTTCTATAACGTTTTTTATTACATGTTGTAATTGTCCCAAGATTTTTCGATTCAATCTACTTACACTTGTTTTTGTATGTGGCCATCTGCCTATTATCTTATTATTAAATCTCATCTTGTTGACTCATTTTGTCTTTTATTGGCGTACTTACCACACTTCAAGCTATCAGTATTTTTATGCTGATTTGTAGGTATATTTGTAGATTTGTAGATTTATTTGTAGGTATTAATACCAACTATCATTCACAGTCCACTGCCCTGACTTTGGATTCTGTCATAAAAATTGGTCCTCTGGCCCGTGCATTCTTGATCCAGTGTTTATCTGGGATATTGTTAATTGGACTAATTGGATAAAAATTGGTCCTCCAGCCCGTTCATTTTTGATCCAGTGTTTAACTAGGATAATTGTTAATTGGACCAATTGGATAAAAATTGGTCCTCCAGCCCGTTCATTTTTGATCCAGTGTTTACCTAGGATAATTGTTAATTTTTATTACCCATTTCTTGGTCCATTGAACCTTAGGGTTCAGTGACCATGTGCCTAATAGTCTAGCTTGACACCAATGATTAGGTCCCACACTGGAGTATATTTTATTCCATTGTACCTTTGCATGTTTGTATTGTTTAATATTAAGCATTCACACACTTGTTTCAAATTTTCAGTACTGGCTGCAACTCAAAGCACGCTGCGACGTGTATGCACCAGCTATCAACACTGAACTGGTCACAGACGGCTATTGCACATTGAGAAAACAACACACGGCAAACTACACCGCCTTGCGAGCTCGCTACTTGACTCGCCACACAGCAAGCTTGATACAACTTGCCTCAAACGCACAGGCATGCCTCTCTGTGTACTGGACCAGTGCCCAAAGTTGCTTATTGGCGCAGCAATCACATTGCTACAGTGCAGTATCGTTTCGTTCACTCAGGTTTTTCTGTTAGTTTTTAAGCATGTCCGATCATGAGGAAGATTCACTTCCTGAGCCTTCTGCTCTTTTCAATGCAAGAGACAATTTACACCAGGAAATAGATTGGTTCATAACCAACTATAACGATTATGTTGTGGACACTGAAGCCACTTATTATCAATTGTTGACTGTCAAAAACGAACTAGGTTCATTCAGAATTAAGTATGATAAGATTCATGAACAGTTATGGAATGCAGAGTTGCAAGCACAAGATACTTCAACTCATTTTGAAATACTTAATAAGTTCATCTCCATTGCCTCTAAGGCAAATGCTGCATTAACTGCCTTTGAAAGCAGACAACGCAACAATGAGGCCACTGCTGGTGCTTCCCAGCGGCCAACATCTCAAAACTCACATTTGACAAATTTTCAGTTGCCTCAGATTCCGCTTCCACGCTTCAATGGGGAGCTTTCAAAATGGCAAGCATTCTCAAGTGCTTTTACCAATATTATTGGTAATCAGGATAATATTAATGACTCATTGAAATTTTTCTATCTTCGTCAATCACTCAGTGGTGAAGCTTGCTAGAGTGGAACACATTGAAGCTGACGAAAATGGTTTTCAGCTTGCATGGAACCTCTTAAGGGAGAGGTATGACAATAAGAGATTAATTGCTGCCAGGCACGTCACGGCAATTGAATCTCCTCCTACCATAAAACGTAACTGTCCGCAATCATTACGGGCATTCATTGACTTTTGCAAGTCCCACATTACCGCGCTCGAAGCGCTTCAACTTGGAGTCCAAATCAAGGACTTATTGTACATGCACAAAATGTTGTTGCAGTTGGATACTGCTACTGTTCGAGAATGGGAAAAGAGTGTTGGTATACACGACATTCCCACCATTGATAAATTTTGGAATTTTTTGGAATCACAATGCAAAATCATGGAAGCTGTTGCTTCAAGCTCAGCTAACCATCATCAAGGAAATGTACCGCAAAGTACATCCAATTCGGTTGGTGCTCATAGCAAGCCGAAGTTCAATCAAAATCAATCGAATGTTCAAGCTAGGATGCAGGTTACTACCTCTTCTATGTCACCTTGTAGTTTTTGTAATTCTGTTGGTCATTTTCCAAATCGTTGTAATGAATTATTTAAGTTGCAGGTTACTGATCGTTGGAATGCTGTCTGTGACAAAAGGTTATGTTATAATTGCCTCAAGCCTTTCACACCCAATCATGTTTGTTCGGACAAATTGTGTACACTTTGTGGCAAGAGTCACCACACTGTTCTTCATAGGTCGTATCCTCAATCACGAGACACTCAGCCTACTTCTAAGGATAAGGTAACTTCAAATGTTATTCATTCTCAATCTTTTGCTCCCTCCAAGGGTAAGAATGCTGTTTTGAATTCCGTCATGGTTCAGAATGCGGAAACAACTAAACAAGCTGTTTCTCATGCAGAACAGCCTCAGAAGACTCTCATGTCACAATGAGCTCCACCTCGTCACTGTGTTTGCAACAGCAATCCACTGTCGCTTTGTTACCTACTGCTGAAGTTTTGGTTCAATCTTCTAGTGGGGAATTTATTAAAGCAACCGCGCTTTTGGATTCTTGCTCTGATTGTAATTTGATGTCAACTAGGTTGGCTGAAAAATTGTCACTTGTTACTTTGTATTCGGACACTTTGATTCATAGTGTAGGTGAGAATAAGACCAAATCATCTATCTCTCATTCAGTTTGCTTGTCTTCATCTGATCGTTCGTGGTCGGTTGAAGAAAATTGTATTGTAGTTGATAGCATATCATCTAATTTTCCTAGTGTGAACATTGATCTTTCTAAAATTTCAATTCCTGTTGAACTCAAATTAGCAGATCCATTGTTTGATCAATCTAAACCTGTAGATTTGTTACTTGGTGCTGGCATATTCGCATCTATACTTCAGCCTGGTAAATTGTATCTAGCTCAAAACGCTCCCATTCTTCAGAAAACTAGTCTAGGTTGGGTCATATTTGGTTCTTGTAAAACTATTCGTCCTATTGCAGCACCTCGTTCGTGCCTCCCTGCTTCGCCTGTGGCCGCTCCCCGTGGGGTCATGTCGAATTTTCTAACTTCATCAGTTCAGGTATTAGCTACTACTTCTTCTCATAATGATGTTATCTCAGGCATAATTAATAGTTGCTCCACTTATCACAAAATCGTTAGTACAACGGCGTATGTTCTATGGTTCATTCATAATTGTAGGAAACAAAATTCAGTGGCTCCGCGCTTTGGTCAATTAGCTGTCTCTGAAATTTTAGAAGCTGAAAATTGTATCTTCAAATCCATTCAAGAAGAAGCCTTCTCTGCTGAACTTAAAGCATTGCATCAGAATCAGGAGCTATTGCCTAATAGCTCTATTAAAGCCTTGTCACCATTCATTCACTCAGATTCACTGCTCAGAGTTGGTGGACGTTTGCAAAATGCAAATGCTTCCTTTGATTATAAACATCAAATATTGTTGCCCAGCAATCACAAATTCACTCGTGCATTGATTGTTGCTCACCATCGTCGTCTAAGTCATGCTGGTGTGCAGGCCACCATGGCCAGTGTAAGACAACGATTTTGGTTTCCCTCCACCTGTCGCACCATCAAAAGTGTATTGCGGCATTGCATAATGTGTTTTCGCTTTTCGGCTCTTCGTTCTGAGTAAATCATGGGTAGTTTACCAGCGGCCCGCGTTCAGGCTAATTTTCCCTTTTACAATTGTGGTTTGGATTACACCGGTCCTATTTCCATTCGTGTAGGCGGCCCCAAATCTCGTACTTCTTATTTAACCACTCTTCAGAAAAAAGGCAAATGGCTAAACAATTGTGAAAATTTGAAGGTCGGTACGGTTGTCATCTTGAAGGATCCTGGTTCCGCGCAGTCCACTTGGAAACTGGCATGCATTACTGAAGTTCATCCCAGTAAGAACGACAAGGTTCGAGTTGTCACTGTTCTCACTCCCTCCTGCACTTCAAAGAGAGCTATTTCGAGTTTAGCACCTCTTCCCATTGATGAGGATTCTAGTTAATCCCCTTGCTCTTATGGTTCATTTCGTATTTTCAGGTTTCATTGTTTTTTCCCCTGGTTCTCACATGGTTTTCAATTTCCAATTGCCTTGCCAGATTTTACATATTTCTTACCTTTTCTTATTGTGCCATACCCCCGTATGACACAAGGGGCCCAGTTTATGTAAAATCTGACAAAGCATTTATTGTAACGGTTCCACTTGTTACTCATTCCACTACTACGTAGACATCATGTCGTCATTTTCCGTCTGCGCTGTCCGGTGACGTCACAGTCACGGTTCTACGGCACTGCTATAATCAAGTTGGTTTCCTATATTATTTGTCGTGTTATTTGTCGTTTCAATTTTAATATTTGTACTAATCGATTTTTTGGAATTTATTTTGTCTTTAGGCATCTTACTTTCTAGATATTTGCTACTTTTTCACCAAACGTTTGTAAACGTTTTACATACGTTTCAAACACATCCGGCATGTCCCTTTTTCGGCCGAGCATTAGCGGTTTCCTTGTCTCTTGATCAAGTATAGTCGGAGAGTGCACTTCGCTCCCAGTCTAAACTTTTCACCATATTCATCTGATCTACAGAACGTTTTTTAAAAAGTGAATTATTCTTTCAAATTAATTCGTTTATTCTATTCTTCAATTGTGATTCAATTATTCATCGATTTCTTCACATATTTACACTGATAAACTTTGTCAAGATCACAACCTCGTGTGGGCGTCTATTGCCATTCTTCTAACAATTGGCTTCACCTCTTGAAACTCAAACTTTCAAGTTCATCATCTCTACCGTTTGGAAATCAATCTAAAAATTCCACAACTTGAAAGTCGGATTATTCATTTGGAATTCTACATGCTCCTGCTCACATTTCCACTGGGGGATTTGCCTGCTGTGGTGGACGCTTACATTCTTGTCATCACATGGCCAGATCACATCGTCGCTTGCTGATGTCCTGTTCTTTTGGGGACTGCGGATTCCTTGCCTGTCTGCCTGGCTGCATCTCTTCTTCAAAATTTTATTCAGGTTACGTAAATCGTTCTATTCAACTATCATTTATGCATGTATTACATAATGGTTCATAAAATGCTACAGCGTTTCGATAATGGACCACGCTCTCTATTTCTAAGTCAAACAGTTTTATGTGTGTTTATATAATTTTTGTAGCTATCATTCAACTTTTTCGGCAATTAAAAACATTTAATTGTCCATACCTTTGGTAATCGAGCCTATTTTCATGAATTCAATATATTACAGTGCATGTCTCATTGAGAGCACTGTCATACATAATGTCAAGGTTATAATATGTACTTCATTCAATTTTGATAGCTACCCTTGGCTTTACAAGCATATTAATGTCGACCAAGACATGCAATTTTGTTGATAGCTACCCTTGGCTTTACAAGCGTATTAATGTCAACCAAGACATGCAATTTTGTTGATAGCTACCCTTGGCTTTACAAGCGCACTAATGTCGACCAAGACATGCAATTTTGTTAATAGCTACCCTTAGCTCTTAAGTGTAATTTTAAGGCCACCGACGCCTATTAATTGTTCTATTGATGTCTATCTTGACATTCAATTCACTGAGGCCACCGACGCCTATTAATTGTTCTATTGATGTCTATCTTGACATTCAATTCACTGAGGCCACCGACGCCTATTAATTGTTCTATTGATGTCTATCTTGACATTTATTCACTGAAGGCCTATGCCGCCTATATTAATGTATTCTATTTGTTGAGCACTATCTACAGCTTATTGTCATTTATTACTATTCCTTTTGTAAATCATTAAGATTGAATTTTGAAGCAGTAACTTTTTCATTATAGCACTCAATTTATATTCGCAATTCAGGTATCATTAATAATATCTTTTCGATTATTGTCAGGCTTCAATGGTCATTAATGTCATTGACCTAATTTCATTTAAATTTTGTATTTCTATAACGTTTTTTATTACATGTTGTAATTGTCCCAAGATTTTTCGATTCAATCTACTTACACTTGTTTTTGTATGTGGCCATCTGCCTATTATCTTATTATTAAATCTCATCTTGTTGACTCATTTTGTCTTTTATTGGCGTACTTACCACACTTCAAGCTATCAGTATTTTTATGCACAGAATTCAGAGATTTATTTGTAGGTATTAATACCAACTATCATTCACAGTCCACTGCCCTGACTTTGGATTCTGTCAGCCACCGACGCCTATTTCAATGTGTATGACATTGACCTTACTTACTTGTGTTAATGTCGACCAAGGCATTTTCATTTTTGAACTTACTTACTTGTGTTAATGTCGACCAAGGCATTTTCATTTTTGAACTTACTTATTTGTGTTAATGTCGACCAAGGCATTTTCATTTCTGAACTTACTTACTTGTGTTAATGTCGACCGAGACATCCAATCATTCTAAGATTATTTGTGTTAGTGTTAATCAACACTTAACCATTTCTATATATAGAGCATTAGCTACATCTCATTGTCGTTTGTTACTATTCCTTTTTAAAAATCATTAAGATTTAATTTTTCAGCAGTAACTTTATTATTGTAGCACTTAAATTTTATATTCTCAATTCAGGTATCATTAATAATACCTTTCGATTATTGTCAGGCTTCAATGGTCATTAATGTCATTGACCTAATTTCATTTAAATTTTGTATTTTTCTAACGTTTTTATTACATGTTGTAATTAAATTTCTAAAGATTTTATTCGGTTTAATCTACTTACACTTGTTTTTGTATGTGGCCATCTGCCTATTATTTTATTAATATTAAATCTCATCTTGTTGACTCATTTTGTCTTTTATTGGCGTACTTACCACACTTCAAGCTATCAGTATTTTTATGCACAGAATTCAGAGATTTATTTGTAGGTATTAATACCAACTATCATTCACAGTCCACTGCCCTGACTTTGGATTCTGTCACCCGGTAAGTAGTAGTAGATTTTCTTGTATTTACCACTCATGCTATGCCGCTCATACTCACGGTCATCCAAAAGTCCATGTTTATCATATTATGAATCTTTTACAAAAGGACAGGGATTACTCACCTGGGATTTCATTTGTTCAACAACGTTGGGATTGAACTGCTTCTTGAAGTGTTCTTCCAGTTGTTTCAAATTGATATCACGTGGTGACCCATTCTGCATAGCCTCCAGCTGGAAATTCATGATGAAATGAAATATCAATAAAAATAATTATTCATAGTAATTGAGGACATGACTTGAGAAATAATTATCTTAATATTGTTTTAATGTACTGCTCAATCAAGTCTGCTGTCTGTTCAATATCATGTGAGTTCTAGCGGTTCATGAATCGCAAATAATAAAATTGAATAAAAGAAACTGGATTGGTTGATTAATTTCTGATGATTTTCATAAATTATTGAATTCTTTGTCATTCCACTAGACAGAATTTTTCGTTTATATTAAACACACGTCTATTATTTATTGTAAAAGTGAATTTACAGTAATCGAGAAACTTTCCATTAATTTTCAAAACTAGCCTAACAGTTTCACATGTAATCAATAGCAGCACGACTGTATTCAAGAGTGTATCAAGTATTACTCATACTAAAACTATAGATTTTTTAAAGTATCAAAAATAATCGCATTAAAATTTGAATTAGTTCGATGGAAATCACATTCAATTACTGTAATGTCAAATTGATTAATCAATATGAGAATAAATTGTAAGCAGATTCTATTACTGAACAAGGAATGCTGAAAATGTTAGTTATAATAATGCATTACTTACTTCAAGAACCATGGCATTCTGATCAATTTTCTGAGACTCGAGTTCCCTTTCCAACTCATCCAACCTTTGTTCAAGAGTCATTTGCCTTTGAGTTTTCGTACGATCTTGGCATTCCAAATCTCTAATTACTTCTTTCAGGACGAGCACCTGTATTAAAAAACGGGTTGATATTAAAATAGATTCGTAATATTAAGATAAAAGGACAATTTGCCATGAGAAATTTGTATCAGTTATTTAAACATATAGTTTAAAACATATAGGGTTAATTAAACAATGTTAAATAGAAAAAATAATTTGAATGGGTGAATCAGTTCTGGTCTGCTTTATTTTCTATAAATGTTATTTATAAGAACCCACTTTATAATCGGAATCCACCTAAAACTGTAGATCCAATCATCTCTCATTATCATCTGCTTCATTACCCACGCGCAAGTCCAGAGCTCATGTGAGCATCACCCTCAGCAGAAAAAAATGTGTTTTCAAGAGGAAAACGTAATTGACATTTTTAAAAATTAGAAAAAATCATTTGAAATTACAACAATAATGCGAGAAACACTCTGTAATTCTCATTTTTATAGCCATATTCCCGGTTTTAAATTCAGACAACTAATGTTAAATGACGTCATCTAACGGAACCCAATGAACGAATTAGCGATGACCTAATTTGACCACGGTTAATTTATTCGGGAGTAAGGGCACCGGGTCTTGAAAAATCTTTTTGCGTGGAAGCATGTTAATGTATTACAAATAGTGATGCAATTTGAACAATAACAAATAGCCTAAGTTCGGAAAAACTAATTACCTTCTGATCAGCTTCTTTCAACTCTCGGTCAATGGCATCTTTCTTTTCCTCAGTCTCTTTCAGTAAATTTGTAGTTTCCTGAACTTTCTGCTCCAATGCTTCAACCTATAAACATGATTATCATGGTTATGAATTCCAAAGTTCTGCTTTCACAGACAAAAAGCTTGAAACTTTTTCGGATTCTTGACTATCTTCAAGCTTTTTATGATTTTCAAGTAAGAAAATTTCCGTGAAGAAGATGTATTAACATCGTAGAATATTAAATGGGACACATAAAATTAGTAACATTGAAAATGAAATTTAATTGATTATTACTAATAATACTTATCACTAATAAGTTCTTATTTACCAAAAAAGAGCAGTATACACCACACCAGTTTTCAAAATGTGCACAGAATGATTCTAGAAAATTACTTCAACCAATTAAATTTATTATTAGGCCTATCCTCCACCGTGATGTGAACTTCAATAAAATACAAAAAATTGCAAATGGAAATGAATGAGAAAATGTCTTTCTTCAAATGAATGCTGATGAATTCGTTCAATAATAATTATATCAAAATTTTATGATTTAATTGATTTTTCATTATTAACAAAAAATAATATACTAGGAAATATATTTTTCAATCCAATAGCTACAATGCATAAAGTATTCGAAAAGAAGTTGTTCTTTCTTCTAGAACCTAAAGTCTTTGAAAGAAAGAAAATTGGGAATATGAATGAGCTCTAGTTTTCAATTTAGTTCTATGGAGATCTGGATAAATCATCAACTGGCAGTAATAAACAGAGACGATTACAATATTACAATTCCAGTTACAGTACTCAAATTTATTTCTAGTAAACAAATAACAGTTCAAGAATGACTAGGTACTATAACAACGAATTATTTAATTCATGAGATACATTGAGCTTTCTCAAACAAGAATTGGATTTGCTCTATAACTTTTTGAAAAGTTGAAAATAATTTAATCTTACCTTTTCTGATAACAGAGACCCATTTTGAAATGCTGATCTCTAAATCAAGTGCAAAACAAAGTGCAGAGTTAGTCAATAATAGTGATAATAGTTCAATTAAAAGCAGTGAATTGAGTGCATATGCTAAATAAAAATAAAATTTTAATGAGAATATTACGATACAAAACAAATAGAAGAAGCTAATAAAAATGTAGAAGTATGTATAATCGTGTGTTCAAAAATATACTCAGCAGTGCTATTATTTTATCATGATTGGTATGGAATTAGACAAAATACTAACAGTACATGAAAATATTTATTTCTACAATCATTGGACAATTATTTGATCTTAAATATTACGTTTTTCTAAAACCAAAAACCGATAAGATAAGCCTCCTTAATAATCTGAATTCAAAAAAGGAATATAGATTTTTAATTATGGTATTGATAATTAACCAAAAAAAAAAATGGATTGATTTATAATGAAGTTTGAAAATATTAAAAACTCTATCTTGAATTAGATATCTGAAGATATTTGATTAGGAGCATACAACATCCACATGTTCATTCATAAGAAATTGTGTTCTAGTATCTAGATGCTGAGCTAGACATACATCAAGCCGGTTATAGGCATGCCTACTTACTATTGCCAATAGAGCATGCATAATATCTCTCTGAGCCTGATAATATAAATTCCTCATTTAAAATGTAATCTAATATACAATAATATATTAAATAAATGCATACACCATAAGTCTGGAGAAATCAATATTTGACTATGAGATTTCAGTCAAATGGAATTCAATGAAGTTTATAACTATCTTATTATCAATTACATTTGATTCATCAGCATTAGAGAGTTATTGTTTCATACATCTAGCGCAAGTATTTTAAATAAAAGATTACACTACACTATAGTATACACACACCAATGATTAAATTCAGCATAACGCTGTATTTAAAAGGTTAAAACCAAAGGGCACTATCCATCACCATTTTATCAAAAGATAGACTAATTTAATCATGCTTGTTAACTAAACAATATGCACTACATTTTTACTCATCAGTATTTACATAGACTGAATTATTAAACTTCGAATCCTTAACAACTAGATACTATTCTCTTGTAATACGTCGAGCAATTGTCGGTATAAACTAATAAAACAACATTAATAGTATTGATGGATTGTATAGAAGGAGTCCTTCAGTCTTGATTGAAATTTGGCTATTGATTTAGGCAACAAATGCCTCAAGACGAAAAGAAGAAAAAGCCATCAATAGTGTTATTTTAAATGAGATTTGTACTTTGGAAATGAAGTTGATTGAAATCCTACACCTCAAGACCTTGAATTAATGGTAGACTTGTACATAACTGAGAGAAGAGATAATAACCTTGTCAATACTGTACTTATTCAAAGTGATGAAACAAATACCAAGATTACGCATGCGAAATAACGAAATAATGTGACTAACGTATATCTAAACTCTGAAATAGGTACATAAAATACACTGACTTTTTGACAAAACTACAATAATGTGAAGGCTCTTCAAGAAAAATACTTGAAGCTATTACAACCTAATTTATAATGAAAATAAGAAGATAATCTCACCTTCATACTACAACTCAACTACCTTAAAAAACTTACTATGAAAAATGCGATATCAAATACATGACTCTTCAAAATGTCTTGTTAAAATGTATTTATAGAATTATTGAGAAATTGAATTTTGTGGATTATTTTCAATAGATCACAAAATAGAAATATAGAAAAGAATATTAACAATTCTCTTGAGATTGAGGATTCAAACAAGTCAAATATTTTTTTCATAATACTAAACAAATATCTATATTCAAAAATGTTAAAATGACAGCTTACTTCAGAAGCGAACCGCTCTTTTGACATCCAGTCGCGTTCCTTGTCTTGCAGCTGTTGTTTGAGCTTAGTAATAGCACGTGTAAATTCGTCCCTTTCCAGCTCACGTTCGTTGGCTTGATCATCGAGGAACTTTCTCGTATTTCTGAGTTGCTTATCAGCGGAATCAATCTGAATGAGTCATCACAAACAGAAACGTTAATGACCTACGATTCAATTGGGAGGCAACAGGTAAACATGACTAATAAGAACATAAATATTATGGAAAAGCCAAAAGATAAGATAAGCAGTGTTCAATATTATTTAATAACAATAGAATGAGAGGGTTGGTTGAATCGTATCTGAAAAGGAAACGAATCGTTCTGTAAGAGACTTCAGGAAAATACCGATATTACTAATCCTTCGACAAATTATTTTCAATTATTTTGATAATGGTTTGTAATTTGGCAGAATCAAAATTCTATACTGCTTTAAAACTGATTTCATGGACCTAATAACCGATAAGTTCCTAGTTTCGCCGTTCAAGCCAATTTATGGGAACAGGAAAACAATTCTGAAACTTTAGGTTGATTCCGAACCACAAAATAAGTGAAAATAGAGTAGGTAAACAGGAAGTTGTTGCCAATTGTTCAAGCTAGGTTTTGAGTGCTTGTCACTTGCCACTCAAAAACGCTCTCTCTCTATGAAGCATGCAGATGATCTTAATGTATATTATCAGTCATAATTTTAAAAGGCGAAAGATCTCTTCCAATATTAATGCTTGAAAAGCATAGAATAGGCCGAATGCAGTACTGTTAAAAATAATGATTGAGTATATCACACATTTTTCAGTGAATATGATTTGGAACTGATGATAAGGGTACGCGCGCACTATTCAGATAACATTGATGCATAAATTTTGAAAGCACACAAATTAACATTTTAAGCAAGTTAGATTAGATTGCATGCAATTTTCTCTCTCAATATCACCCAGAAAGACCTTGGATACAGATCTTGAATGATATAATATACTGTATACTTCTCAATCGACCTTGGATAGAGGGAGCCAAGCCTTAAACTTTTACTTTTGTCTGACTATGATGTCCTAAATTATTTATTTATTCATTTATAAAGCATACCAGAAATATTATACATTCTACATATATGATGACATGAATGCATGCCTTCTCTTGAGAAAGAGAATGGCTTGACTTGCAAATTTCACGTTTTGATTGAAGAACCATTTGGGTGATCCTTACTCCAGTTTGTAATATTCTAAGCATGAATAACGTGTGCATAGCTTGAAATGTACATTATTAAATTTCGCAAATAATCGAGCTTGCTAAGCATTATCTTTGGAGCCAGAACATGTTCTCATAGTTGACAATGATTATTACCTTACCGATTTCAGAAAATCTAGACAAGAGAGTTCTTGGTTGAATGTAACCTGCAGGGGAAAAATAGCATGGTACAGAACTAAGAATAATCGAAAAGTAAGATAGCACTGAGAACAAAACTGTCTTTTACGTAATTATTCTTGAAACTTTTTTCTTTAACCCGGAAGTAGAATTTGCTTTGTTGAGTATGTATAGTATTGAGTATTGCAATACAGGTAATTGTTTCTGCTTCCAAAAATGTACGTATCATCAATATGATAAAGTTACATCAGCATGACGTATTTTCATTCATATTAAGCTAGGTTTACACTATGTAGCAGAGCTACATGTAGCTCAGCTATACAGCTCTGCTACAAGTTCAAAAAGTGACACTGGAGACCTGCTATATAGCCCAGCTATATAGCAGTTTTAAGCCTATTTTCTCAGCTATATAGCAGAAAATGAGCTATCCAAAATTTTCGGTAACCATCAAAGAGAATCTGAGCTATATGTCAATTTTTGTTTATAGCAGAACTAGATGTAGCTGCTCTGTCCTTGAAGGAAGGCTACCGCAGCTGTTTGCAGCTGTTTAGTGTATGTTGGGTTTACACCAGATATACTATACTCATTTGTTGTCAGAGTACTAGTAGGCTACTGAACATTGCGAGCATTTCTTTTTGATTTAACAATTATTGTGCAATGATGGAGAGTGGATTTGACTGGAAATAGATACAAAATTATCCAATATCTTCTTTCTCTTCTCTGTGCTGAAAATATCACAGTGGCTGCGGCAAAAGCAGCGGCTGCTGCAAGAACTGCCTTCTTCTTCGGCATATGGTTGGGATAACTGAGCAGTGAATACTGGTTTATTCCAAACTATATGATGTAGCTCTGCTACATGAAATTAGAAATCTACTTAAATAGCAGAGCTACATCTAGCAGAGCTATATGTAGCTGACAGAGCTATATGCAGCTCAAATTTTATATAGCTCTCCAGCTATATAATGTAAACGTATCTTGAGATAGAAAAGTACCTTTACTATAATTTTGATTTCAAAAACTAAATTAAGGTCTCAACTAAACCGGCGTCTAAGAAGCGTTGAATTTTAGCTCGTTAGCCTGTTTCGTTGTCTCTTATTGGGTTAACTATACGAGCGTAATAGACGCTCCTCATGAGACCATGAATTCTGACGACGCAGTCAAAATAAATTAAGCGCGTCAGACAACTGTATAGTTGGGGCCTTACATGAGGAAAGTGGTTGAAGTTTAATTCATGATCTTGTTCAAATTCTTCATGAACTTATGAATCTAGGTATTGATTCACTCAATATGAGACTACTCAAATAGCGAGATATGATGACATTTCAAATAAGAGTATTTAAGAAAAGAAACATGGCTTACCTGTGATTGTAGGTCTTCTTTTTCTTTGCGGGCTTCCTCCAGTATATGGTCCACATGGTGGCACATTTCTTCAACAATAGCCATGGTGTGCTGCGGCAATACGCATTCACTACTCTCATTCACCATGGTTCGAGCTGGATAACAATAAGAATTCATTAAATTATTATTTGTAATTTTAAGTAAGACTTGATGGAATTACCAACTTTATTCAATCCTCCAAGTAAATAAGAGGCAATTAAAAAAAACTTGCTCATACGATAACATAAAATTGTGGAGTGAATTTGTTTCTTATGTACGCTAATCTAGTAAGATCAAGTTACTTTCTTACTTATTTATATTACCTTATTATCTTAGTTATATTGGTTTAATATGAGTTTGATTTGTTCGATAAACAAGCCGCTACTAACGTGAACTATGACTTTTTTACCAACAAAGCTCATGGAAATGCAGAATCAATTGTATTTCTAATTCACAGGGTTATTATTGCACTCAAGTTGAAATATCAAGTTTCTCAAAATTATTCGAAATATCACTGTTGAAATTCTAAATCATGAGAGCTCAAGCAACTAAAATTGTTTTAAACGAAGTTTTGGTGCGCGATAAGATTTCAGTTCTAATTTAATTTGAATTTACCTTTTTCTTGAAGCTGTGACAAATTTTGGAAATGGGAATCGATGCCAGCCTGTTCTGCGAGATCTTTATCGGCGTACACTGATTCAAGACTGGAATTTGCTTTATCCTTTTCTCGTTGAGCCTTTTCCACTTCCAAATCCGCTCTTATTTCAGCAAGGTCCTGCAAATTCCCATAATATTATAATGATGCTATCAAACAATAGGTATTGAAAATAGAACTCCACAGAGTCAATCAGAAATATTTTAAATATTTGAGTGAAATATTTATAATTCATCAAGTCATCTAAATTAAAAATGTATAGTTTCCATGTTTATTTTGAACTGAAATGTATAGGAATTGTACGTGAAAACCTAACCTTATCTTGGACTGTGCCATCACCTGAATTTGGAAGAAAAATAGCACAAGGATTGCCTTATTATTTTATCTACCAATGTTATTACATCGGTGTCATTTGTATCGTAAATCGGAATCCATGTGGGATAAATTGATTGATTGATTGAATCATGATACACTTTCCACGAATACTACATTTATGCATTGATACTTGAAATATATTCATCTACTGTATTGATAAATCATCTATTCATAATTGAAAAATTAATCTTGATACTTGAAATAGAAATGTTTAAAAAACAAATACGTAGTAATCTGTAGTATGATAATCACTTAGTATTGTAGTCTGTTTTGTGAGCTTTTTAAGCTGCATGTTTGACTGCCCCACTCTGTATTCATAATTATTCAAGAACAAAAATGAGTAAAAAACAAATAAATAATGGATCCATTTCCTTCAAACAAAAGTAACAGAGAAATACAAGTATATGATATATACAAGATCAAAAATAATTACAGATATAGAGCTAATAAGAGTTTACTGAAATTAACTCATTCAACTAATATAACACATCATACTCGTAAAGTAGGTGACATGCCTTTTCATTTATTTATGTACAAGCATACATACAGGTTTGGGAACAACAGTATGTTAATTATAGTGATAATGTGATGCTATTAATAAATGAATTAAACACAACACCATAAAACATTTTCTTTAAATGTCACCATCACAAAGAAGAGATTTGGGTGGGGGTAATGAAATGAAAAAAATCTTATTTATTCTACAGATATTGGTCAAGTGAGCTATCAATATCATTCTCTAAATATTATTTTTTATAAATAAAGTTCCAACTCTATTCATTATCAATAAATTACAAAATCCAATATGACTCTTACATTGGATTAGATTAAGAGAAATGTTTATTTTAAATTATCCTTTTCCATTATGTACTGTTTTACTTGATGAGTCTTTCGTTATAAATCTTCAAAATTATTTGTCGCAGCTTCCTACTGGTCTGTCTTCTTTAAATTATAGTTTTTAATGATTAGGTTGTGACCTAGTTTACCGCAGTTTTCCAGAAACAAAATATATAAAAATGTTTTACAAAAACTTGAAATAAAAATATGCTACTGCACTGAACTAAGGCACATACCTACATAAAAATACAGTAACTGCTTATTTATGATATTAGAAATAAGATTCAGCATCATAAGATTGAGGCGATGATATCCTTGTTTATTCATTCAATTGCAATTTAAATTGTAATATTAATAATATCTATCTTATTTATTTGTAATTACTTTTATGGCAAATAAATATATTTAAATTCTTCCTGTATTTATTATTAAACATTTTTAAACAATGTATTTGGAATTTCTGATAAAGTGTAGCTACTAACCTGTTCATATTTGGCGATAGTTTGGTGAGCCAGTTTGAGCTGCGCCTCGAGCTCCTTGATCTGCTTGTTCTTGTCGACCAGTTGCCGCGTGACCGACGCCAGTCGCCGACTCTCGACCGACCGAAGCGGCGTCGTCTCCGTGGCGGCGCTGGGCGGTTTCGCAGCCGCAGTCAGCTGCAGCACGGCAGCCGCCTCACTCTTCAGCCGCTTCATGCACGCCTCCAACTCGTTGCGGATCTCGATCGAGATGTCGTGCCGCTTGTCGATGCAGTCCAACAGGAAGTCGCCTTCAACTATGGTCGAGACGTCGGGCGCAAAGTGCACATGATTCGATTTGTCCCCAGCCAATGAACTATCACAATCCAAACTGTTCTCATGATCAGCAGCAACCACATCACCATCCGTGAAATTGCTGATCATGCTTTGAATGAGAGTTTTGTTCAGTTCATCCTCACAGTTCAACAAGTATTTGCCTATTTCTGACACTGCCGTCCTGAGATTCAAAACGACTTTGTGCATGTCATCCCTATTAAAACAGACAAAAGGTGTGAAAATATTAATTTTCATGTGAGTTTGTACAAGAACTACGTGAGCCAATGAAAACGTTTCATGTATTAAAAGCTGTTAGAGATATGGATGAAGGTAATTTATTGTAACAGAATTGGGTAACTATGGCGATGAAGATCTCATTTGGATTCATGACAGATGTATAACATAATTGAAACACGAATAAATTCCTATCTTGCAGCACCATCCTTCACCATCGTAAAATTTATGTGATTGTTGAAAATATTATTAAATAATGCTATATTAGAATGTTTAATAATATTTTCAACAATCACATAGATTTTACGATGGTGCTGCAAGATAGGAATTTATTCGTATTTCAATTATTATGTTTCATTTGATACATGTCATGAATCCAAATGGGATCTTCATTTAACATAGAATGTTGTGCATACTATGGTATGCTTTGACAAGAAAATACCTTGATCATTTGATAGGAAACACTAAAATAGATTACGAAAATGTAATAGATGTTCTTGATTTAATAGCATCATTGCACTTTGATAACCCTTGATAAGTTATTTACCTTATATAACAGTAGAGGTAAGACCAGTAAAATTTTATTGCAGATCACAGAGTTTTCAAAAATGTTTAAACCGAATAGGAAAACTAGGTAATTGAAATACATCAACGACGATAAAACTAAAATAATAATAGTTGAGAAGATTTCATCTTTAATCAAGAAAAGTATTATTTTTTAAAAGTTCATTTGGAACTTTAGTAGGCTACTCTGTATATTATGAATATACTATACAATTTACAGTTTAACTCTAAGAAGTGTTTTAAATTCTCAACCTTTTTTACACATTTGCATGATCTCAAATTATTTCAAGTAATTGTCAATTATATAAACTTGCTCACCTTTCCTTGATTAGAGTTGCCACTGTTACGCTATCAGATATCTCACAATTCGAGCCATTAGACATGAAGTCCGCACGATCAGACTGAAAATTTGATGGAAAATACTATTGAAAAATTGTATATTTTTAAAAAGGGATATAGGGACCAAAAATAGAATTACTATAACGGATAAATAAAGTTGGCCGTTAATTCAATTGTTATATCACATTGAGTAAATTTAATATTTCTTACATGTGATCCGTATGAATGAATTCCAAAATACAATTATTCTAAAAACCGGTATTACCCTTTCAATTTTTTTCCTTTCAAGAAGAAAAATACACTATATACGTTGAATAAAGTATTTGTAAGACTTTGTCGGTAGACATCTTATAATATTCATAGCTTCTCTATAAAAACGTCAGGATACAAGTCAATAATAAAATGAGACCTTTTCCATATAAATCTATCCAGATATTGAAGCAGTAGCCGTGCTTTCAAGATTGTAAAAGGAAAACTTCATGTTCAAAGCGGGTGTTGAAAACGTGAATGAATTACTTGACTTTTATCTTTATTAACTAATTTCCTAGCTTAAATATTCATGTATTGCAGGACGGTTTCAAACATACATAAGAAGTCAGCTAAAAAAGAGCCTTTTATTAATAATGTATATAATTAAATAAAATAAGAATTTCCACTCGTGGAAGTGAATGATTGCAGTCAAACCCTGAAACTGCTGATTGTTTTTACTACACTACTGGTATAAGAAAATCAACATCAATAATCATTCAAAAATAAGATTTAAGGTTAAATCAATTTATTAGTTTTATTATCAATTTGTAAGTATTATTTGAAGAATTTTATTACCTTGTTCTCCATTGTTTCAATTATAAGAATAACACTACAATAAGCCTACAACTATTATCATAATCTGTAAAAATTCACAGTAAAATAAAACTTAAGTAGAACAACATTTTCATGATTGAAGTTAGACATTATTTGTGGCGGTTCACAACGTTGCAGCACTGTGTTTGTTGCACTGAGATTCGGTTGTTGGACACTCGTTTCCCCTTCATAGAGATAACAGCCAGCGGGTCAAGATTCTCATTCCGAAGGTCAACTCTCCATTATCAGATTGTTATCAGATTGGTCATTATTAGAATATTATTGGAACAGCTGACAATTATAACTTATGATTCTTTCAATATTATTTTAACCTAAATTCTAAAAGTTATTCGAAAAGAAGAATGTTTTTCAATTACATTCTTTTTATGGCGTGAAATTTTTAAGGGAACAATTGTTACTACCAAAAAGCAAAAGAAAAAATATAAAATTTGTTAAATTCTTAACAGATATAACTGAAAAGTATAAATAAAATTTAAATTTTTAAAATATTTTTTTGCTGTTTTGAGAGAAAGACTCGGTTGCACAGCAGTCTTTTTAAATAATATTTTATTAAAAACTAAAGATCAATATAGACATACAAAATAGATCTCATGATGAGACTGGTTACTATTTTACAACACTGTCATTTTTGATTCTGACAAGTAATTTATTCAAATATTTTAGTAAAAATATTGTTCAATTTAGGAAAACGTAAAAAGACTTCAGATACTTGAGATTGGGTGCACAATATTAAGTCTGGAAACATAACAATTATTTTAATAAATATATCTGTGATATCTAAAGTTATCACAATCATTGCCATTGATTATTAAACAAAATAATATTTCCTTCAACATGTCAGACAAAGTCAGTGTAACTCAATTGTTTTGTAAAACCTTGATAATGAAACAGCATTAATTATAATATTGACACCAAATTTCTTGAGTAAACATGGAAGACTTTTACTAATTTAAATCACCTGCTGTAATAAGTTGTAATGATAGTGTATTTTAATTAATGCGTATTATCATTGAATGAGAACTGCATTTTATATTTAGCCTATGAATTGATATTTGCATTGTTAACAGGGTTAAAACACTAAATAATTAATCTTGGAAACTTAAAATAGTTTAATAAATATTGTATAATGACTATTGCTACCAAAAAAGTGTTTTTGGGGCAATGTGGAATATAAATTACCACCAGTGTTGGGTATAAAATGCATGCGCGAGAATAAATCCTGATTCTATACTTCACTACGAATGATGAAATATACCTGTGGATTTCTTTGAAGTTCGCAGAATTCCTTCAGCATTATTCTCCTCTCTTCCTCCAGTCTATTTTCATATTCAGTTTGGATCACCTTAGCGATATCATCTGTTCTTTGTTTCAATTCAGATTCATATTCTTCTCTGGAACCCTCTATATCCATAACTGAACTCTGCAAAAGTAATTTATGATGAGAACATGCTTATGATTTATGATTCTCCTCTAGAGAATTAGAATTTTCATATTTATGTATTAATAAAGTTATTCGGACTGATAATTTGAGACAATAAATCGGACCAAACATTCACGAATTCTCCTGATTAACATGATTTCTGCAATGTAACTTGAACTTGGATTCAGCTCATTTCTGAATGATGATGATTAGAATAACTATTGCAGAATATAGCCTACGGCATTTCAATGAAGTGATTGAAAAGTATGTTGTAAGTCAATAACTATAGTGAAACTTACGTATGACGTTATAAATTCATGGACATGATAGGAAGGCATTGTTATCACTTTTTTCATCATCTTCTACAGTAGATAGCTGTGATTTAAATTATCCTGTATATCTTATATTAATAAAAACAATATAAAAACTTGTAGTACCCTTATTATTAAAAACTTAAAAATATTTCAACAACTAGTTTCGACCATAGCTTAGGTCATTTTCAATTTGAAATGTCAAAAATGTTAAAGTTTTTAATAATAAAGGGTACTACAAGTTTTTATATTGTTTTTATTAATTTGTACAAAAGTAGCCCATATAAGTGGAGTGTTCTTATATTAATAATATATCTTAATTAATATTATTTTATTCGTCAAGATTTTTTAAAGATTCAAGATAGTAATAATTTTAATAATTTAGATGGAACATTTTGGTGGATCATCATATTTCTAGATAATCTATAATTTGGTAATGGTGCGGAGTTGGAAAAGGATAGCTGGTTTGTCTAATGACAGACAAGGATAGCAAACCAATCAGATGATTGATGACTAGAACGGTGATAAAGTTGACTTTTAGTAAAATCTTACTAGATTATAGA
Organism: Nilaparvata lugens; assembly: GCF_014356525.2. NCBI lineage: Eukaryota > Metazoa > Arthropoda > Insecta > Hemiptera > Delphacidae > Nilaparvata > Nilaparvata lugens. Next base: position 16,590,005 of record NC_052504.1, read on the forward strand.
AATTGGAATTTGAATATGTGATTAATGCGGATTTCACACCAAAGCTGGGCCGGGTCGGGCCGAGCCGGGCAGATTGGCCGAGCGGAATCTGCCTGCGTTCGCACTGAAGCTGATTCGCTCAGTAATACAAAAATACAAAATACTGCGCAACTCAATAGGTGAGAAGATCGAACTAAACTGAAAGAAGGCAGAATCCGCTTGGCCGAAAACGCTCGAGTTGGGCGTCAAGCTGACTGCACAAATCTGCTTGGCTCGGCGTTGATTTGAATGCTCCCGACTAAATCCTGCATAGTTAGCGTGCACGCGGATTCCACTCGGCTCGGCTCGGCCCAGCTTTGGTGTGAAACTCCACTAAGTGTATAATGCAAAGGAATGCAAGTGTAACACAAGATTATAGAATACCTTGGTTCTCAAGATGATGAATTCAGAATCAAATTTGAGACAGTAAATTATTGTTGTTGATTTTTTTGGTATCTTTAAAGATTTAGCCCCAGTAAACAATGTTTGAATGATAATTATACTGAAATTAATGAAATATGTTTACTGAAACAGCTGTTGGAGGCGTTGTTTCTATACTAAAATTTCATTAATTTAATTAAAATAATTTGGCATTATTTTTTACCATTAAATCGATGTTGCCAGAAAACATACTTTTAGAGTGAATAATGGAATATAGTAAGTTGAATTAAATAGATGAATTGATACTTAAAGCTGATTTACACGGTGCCAGTCGGCTTGCCAATTGAGGTAGCCAGTCACTGGATGCCAACGACACTGTGTAAACGGCTCACGCCAGTAACTGGAAAAGCCAGCAAGCCAAGGACGCGCCAGCAGCTGGCAGTTCCAGCAGAACAAATATTTTTGTTTTACTGGCGCGCCAGCTTCCCCCTCTACTGCGTGGCACCCCTTCCCCTAAGTGGCACCAGCCGACAGGCACTATGTAAACCGCAACAGTCACCCGACTTGTTCCAGAAGATGGCAACGTGTAAACAGGGTACCCGCTCAAAGCTGGCATGCTAGTCGCCACTTGCCAGTGACCTTCCAGTCAATATCCAAACTGGCATGCCAGTCACTGGAATCGTGTGAATCAGCCTTTAGGGCCCTAGGCCCGGTTTCATAAAAGCCGGTTAAATTTCAATCGTGTTTAGTTTCACGAGAGCCAATCAGAGAAGGCTTCTCAGATTGGTTATCGTGAAATTAATCACGATTTAAATTTAACCGGCTTTTGTGCAACCGGCACTTACAATCATTACTCCAGTTAATTCAAAGAGGCTTTGTAGAGCGTTTGCTTTTACCAAACTGAAGCAAGAGTTCTACATGACAGCTTACCTGTAGAGCGAATTTGGAGATACAGTCCGATAAAATTTCCACCAAGTAATTTTCAAACTCAAGTTTTGTAAATTTCATTTCTTCATCATGTTTTGCTTCCAGATTTTTCTGCGAATCAATAAGTCTGACAAGATGTTCATTGTTCTCACGTAATTTATCTTCATAATCTTGCACGATTGAATTCATCTTTTTTACCAATTCCTCTTTCTCGAAAAAATGTTGACAATTAATTTTTGCCAAACACTGATCAAACTTTCTGATCAATTCTCCACTCTTTGAATTTTCCATCGCTGCTCTACGATCATACTCGAACTGCATCACTTCAATATCCGATTCATAAGACGTTTTCACGTTGTCCACTATATTTTTTACAACGGCTTCCAAACTAAGATTTTCAGCTAACAAATCTACTCGCTGTTGTAAACTTTTGAGCAAATATTCATACTTTTCAAGTATTTTTGGCTCAGTGTGTTCGATATACTGTGAACTACTAGAGGAATAATTATTCACTCTTGAAGGTTTGTTCTCAGTACTGATTCCTTCTCTACAATTTCTGCAAAAACTATTGCTTGTCACTAATCGATACTCATTAATTTCTCCTTCCAGAGCTGATATCCGATCTTCATTAACGTTGTTCTGCTTGGATAGAGTTTCAATAACCCTCTCCAACTCTCTTTTCTCATTTTGTAAATGGAATAGTTTGGATTCAAAGCCAAACTGAGTAGAGTCGTTTTTATCAGTTCCCGGTTCAATCAAATTACAGTCTGGCTCCTTCCAAGTCGAACCAAACTCTTCAATGACGTCTTGCACGGTTTCCTCTGGAGCCAGTTCTAGATATTCGTCCCCAGATTGTAAGAGTTTACTAGAACTATTACTGAATTGAATAGACTCGGAGCATTGCTTTTTCGTAGCAATCTGGTCCTCATAGTTATTATTGTTCCTCGTATTATCTTTATGACTGGAGGGGAAGTCTGTTTGATTACTTGCTAGTGTATCATCTCGATGTCTCTTGAGTTGATTTTTTTCGTCCTGTTTCATTATCTTCAACGAATTATTGGCATCTGTTTTGAACCTGAAAGAAGGAAATTGTAAAATAAGTACTTATCAGTAGCAGAAGAAATCAGTTTCAAACTATTTACCAAAAAATTCTTATGAAGTCGGAATCACTTCATATGAGAGACGTACACGTACAAATATATCTATAATTTATGTTCGATGAATTCATAGTTTGATAGCATTAAGTAGAAATTCTACAAACTATTATGAAATGTATTATCATTTAGGAATTGGTTAATAAGTTGGAAACGTATGTGTGATTTAGGAGTGTTTACACTCATATAGTTTCTGAATTTCGAATACCACTAGGCTGGAAAATTAACTAAATGAAATTCATTTGTACTTTGTTGGAATGACAACCCAAGTATAAAAACGTGAAAATAATAAGGAATTGTTATCATTATAATATTAAAAAAATTATAATCATTTACATGAAACTGAAGAATATTATTGATTAAAATCAAACTTAGAATCAGAATACGTGTTAATAACCATATTTTGATGAAAATCAACGCATCAATTACGGTATTAATTTCTATAAGGTTAAGATGACAATCAAAACTAATTCAGCACGCAAAAATTGTGAAAATACTCGTACAAAATGTGTTACTTTGAAAAACCTGAGCTGTCTACATCTACATGTTGTTAATAAAATGAATTTAAAATGATCAAGGAATTATTCACATTGATAAATTTGAAAACTTTACTGCATTACATTACACTGCACAGTGTAGCAATATAATTTTATTTGATTCAGTTAATTTGATGATTATAAGAACAGCCTTGCGAATATTTACCGTAGGTATTCCAAACTTTGATTCACATGTATACAATGACTTATTATATATTTGTCCCACTCGACCGCGTCGAAGAGAAACCAATACAAACATAGTAAGAGAATGAAGATGGAATAGTAATAATCAAATCCACCTCACTAATCAGAGTGGGAATGAGAATACTGTACAAAGAAATTTATCAAGCTGTTCAGTCACAGGATTTGTCTTTGAGCCATAAATAGTGGCCATGGAGGTGAGTTTAATCAAAAATTGATTACAGTTATTCTAAATGATTGATCCATTTTGAAAAATCAAGATTTATTAAAATAATTTACTAAGTATTTACTTAATCAGAATGAACAATCTTCATATCAATGGAAAGAGTAAATTCCAAAGTTTCTAATGATATTTAATTACATTGAGCCCTATCAGTCTAGGACGCGTAGCTAACTGATCAGTCTGATCACGCAGGCAGCCGGGAGGGCAGGGCAGTCGCTAAATCCCTCACCGGCCATTGTTTTTACACTAGGGCAGCCATGTTTTGGTTACCAGTGTGGCCCCCAACCATCAACCAAAATGTGGCTGCCCGAACAATGGTTAATGGCTACTCTTGGCCCAGTGACGGAGTGAGCGAACGCCCGCCCGGATTAGTACTTCACTAAATAATTATTTCTAAAAAAAGGGTCCATCATTTAGAAGAACTCTGTATCATAAAAAAGAGAAATGAGATCAATACAAGAGAAAAAGGGAAGACGAAAGAAATGAGGATATCATATAGATAGTTAATATTTTTCAGAATTCGGCATGCTTCTAGTTCAAAAACCTGATATCCCCTGATCACCAAGAAAATTCGTGTGCTACTTAAGAGTTAGATGTAAGGGTAAAACATCTATTATTAGAATTTAAGAGTATCACTACAGTACATCATATTATAAACCATAGATCTGTACCACATCATTTTTGGTAGTAATATTTAATTCATAATTTTACTTCTAACAGCCCTTGATAGAATAATTTTCAGAAATATATTTAGAATAATGTACGTACAAGTGAGGATGCAAACATGACTATTGGATAAAGGTTCTAGAATTCTAGAAACTACAGATTTACCCTCCACAGCAACAGCCCGAAAAGTCACCTTACATTTTTGACAGATGAAGAGTCTATTACAACTTAAAACACTACTGGTATAAGAAGGGATAATTGCAATAATTAGAATTAGCTCAAATATATCATTCCGTAAGAAACAATTATTTTCAAAATGAATAGTTGTAATTAATTTTATGAATGTATGCGTTTTAAATCGCATCATCTTTATTGATACCTTCTCTCCTTCAACACTTTATATATTCATTCTCACCATCATTTTCACTATCAACTTTCTTGAGGAATGTTTTAGGAGTAGTTTACTAAGTTTTTTTTTCTTTTAAACATTAGTTTTAGTATTTTTTTCTGTTTTGAATAAATTGTATAAGAGTCTTACTGTTGTGTTAAGGAAGCATATTTGGGTTTCTACCTGTTGTTTCCGTTGTGATATCATGAATGAATAAATAAAGTACCTTAACGGTGTGGACGTGTAGTTAAGTGAGAGCATGGGCTGAATGGTATATATTGAAATTGGGGTGCACAACTTGAGATTACATGGTTTTATTGTGATTACTTTAACCAGGGTCTCCAGGGTCCTTTATTCCTTGAAGATCTCCCGTTAGATATAATGCTTTGAAGAGGCATTACAAATAATGTTAGTTGTATTAGTGAAAATGTGGATGCAAATCAAAAAGTAGCATGAGAGACCAGTATTGAAATATCCATAGCACAAAACTGGAGAAAACCAAGAACCATGACAGGAAAAAGCATCTGGCCACCAGCATTCCCATAACCAATACTTGCCCTTTGTCTTCAGATGTTAAACTATTAGTTCCGACATTATTCAAGTCATAATTTGAGTCACTTCCTGAATTCGTGCTACAGCCAGATAACCTACAACTATGTTGGATCATAATGCCATCAGAATAGCTGCAAAAAATTATTAAAATAAATAAAAATATTAGCATAAGATTAATGCATGATGTTCGCGATTCAGCAATCACGCGAATAAGGCCGGTTGCAGACGAACCACTATCGCATGTGGGAGCTACTATTTACTTTCTGTGGTACCACAAACGCAGCGCATATGGAATGCATTGGCAGGCATGGCAGTGGCAATGATACTTCCACATGGCGTTGCGCGCTGTGGTAGCGATTATTTCCCTTGCGATTGTGGTACCACTGGTTTGATCACCACGCTTCCCCTAGCTTCTGTACCAGAATCGCACTAATGAGCGTTTTCTCAAATGTAGTGTGAAAGATTCTCTGCGCTAGCCGTATTGTTCTATGGTATGTCGGTCCCACATCCCACATGCGATAGTGGTTCGTCTGCAACTGGCCTAGTTCGAGAAATAAATGAAAATGAAAAGTTGGGTTAGGCGAAATAGAAGAACAGAAGGAATTGAAAAGAATAATAAGCAACAGAGATAGAAGTATTCCAATCGCTGAATATTTTTTAATTAATACAATCATTTCCCCCCAATTAATACGAAAGGTTCATTCACTTTCGTACTGAAATTCACATAATTATGGGTAGCTACAGGATAGTGTTGTCGTGCGAATTGAATCTTCAAATTTTAGGGCCGGTTTCCGAGCTCGGGATTTAGCTAAATTCTACACTTTCAAACAGCTGGAGTCAGAAAATTGACTTACCGAAACGGGACGTAGTCGCAGTCCACGTTTAAATTAAATTTCGAAAAAAACTAGAAAATTGAACACAAAATAAAATAAAGAGAAAATAGTGTAATGTTTCAGCTATTTTGAATTATTTAGGAATGTTTCATTTCGTCAAGGAAAAACATTTCCATTTATAGAAATGAGAAAATAAAGATTATCATAAAAACAAACCCAAGGATGAGAGGAGACTACATTCCAGTCACGTTGCTGAAGAGGTTATGGATGAACAGGAGGAGGAAGACAACCTGGAGCAGGAAGTGCCAGTCGGAGGAGGATGACCCACCTTATGCGCCCGGGGGTAGGGGTCAAACCATCACAACAACCTCGCCATATAATTTGAGACGAAGGAACAGATGCTCTTTTTTAAACGGTGGGGGAGTGTGGAGGGAATTCCCATGTCATTAACATTCGTTGCCTTGGCAACCCTCAAGTTTTTTATTCATTTACATCAATAGAAAAATTACAACAACATATAGAGGCTTACAGCTTTATGCCAAAACAAGCAAATTTTATTAAAGAAAGGTTCAATTTAAACAGTAGAATTTTAAATTGTATCCTATACTATTAAACGAGCAACTTCTGTTTATATGTTTGGATGTTTAGTTGTTAGTAATATAAACAACATATTATGTTTGTATTTCACCGGATCTCGAAAACGGCTCTAACGATTCTCACGAAATTCAGAACATAGTAGGTTTATAATATAAAGATTCGATTGCACTAGGTCTCATCCCTGGGAAAACTCGCTGAAGGACATTAAAAGGATAATTATTATTCATCCTTGGAAAGCAGCTGATAACAACTATTTCGTCGTCTGTTGGTGATTTAAGTGAGTGAGCGAGTTCATGTGTGTGGGACTGTGTCAAAATTATGACTCAGCTGTTGAACTTTTGTAATAATTTAATCAGGTACTTAGTGCCGGTTGCAAAAAGCCGGGTTATTTTCAATCCTGATCAATTCCAGTAGATCCAGCTTTTTGAAATGGTATTCTCTGATTTGGTTCACGTGAAATTAATCAGGATTGAAATTTAACCGGCTTTTGTGCAACTGGGCCTTTGTGAGGGAAATTTTTTCGTTCCTCTGGGAATTTATCTCAATTTACTGTGATTGGATAGAACATTTCTGTATGAACTATAAATATATTATAATATATTCTTTCGTAATAAATTTTATATGCTTTTGTACTCCACAGCGGTGCCCCGATATTAAATAAATAAAACTACGACTACGCCCCGTTTTGGAAAGCTAATTTTCTGACTCCAGCTGTTTAAAGACTATAACTTAGCTAAATCCCGAGCTCGGAAACCAGCCCTTACACTACCTCCGTAAACAAAGCCGTAGTGCATTCGTGTGACGTCAGCACAGGTAGGGCTTCTACACCAATAAAAATTCGTTGATTTCAGCTGATCTTTATCAGCTAGTGTTTTTATTGCTGTAGGTGCCCTATCTGTGCTGACGTCACAAGAATGCACTATGGCTTTGTTTACGGAGGTAGTGCCCTTACACACAAAATGAAAATAACTTACGAATCTGTATTGAGTAACCATTATAATGTTAGTAGTGGCAATGAAATGATTTGATTAATAGCTTAGCCTATTAATAAGCCTACATTTTCCACAGAAATTACAAATACATCTTACAAAAATTAATTATTTGTATTAATGAGTTTCTCACTTTTTGCCGAGCTCAGCAACCAGGTTCTCGAAATACTTTCGTTGCTTTACAAATTGCTCTTCATACTGTTTCTTTAACCTTTCTTCAACTTTTGCTTCCACATCAATGAGAGACGTATGATCCATGTAATCGCCCACAATGCTGGAATCCTTCAATAGATTGGTAACATTGACTGACTCCGTTCCATGATCGTTGGACAGCAAGCCAATAGCTGATCTAAAACACAAAATAATTAAATAGAATAAAATATTTATCTTGCCATTGGCACAAGATACATAGGACAAATGTAAATTATAATAAATCTTAATTTTTTGGCACAGCCAGCAAAGTCATACTTGTTTGCTAGCTGTGAATTGAGTTCAGTTTTACTAGCAAACGCGTTGGGTACTAAAGTTCAATTTTGTCATTTGTAAATACACTTTCAATTTTGGCGACATAGTAGGAGAAGGTTCGACAGATCAATACTTACTTCAACTGACACTTCAATTCTTCGTTTTCTTTCTCCAATTCATCGATTTTATTGTTCAGAGAAGCAATGAGACAGCCTTTCTCTAGCTCCAATCTCATTTCATCTACTCTTGAAGTGACTTCATTATGGGCATCTTTTAAATTTGTCATAACATTTTCTAACGATGACTTGTGGAATTCCAGCAGGAATGTATAGAACTCTGAAACGGAAAATAGAAATTATTATTTTTGGATTTCTGAGTGATTTTGTTGAACTATAAAACAACCTAGAAAATTTGACAAGAGAAGCATTACAATAAGCTCAATGGAGAAAAAGATCTGACAAATATCAAACTGTCAATTCAACAAAAAAAAATATTCTAATTATTTTCTTAGTTCAAGGTCAATCTTTAATTTAACACAAATATATATTCAAAGTGGATATATTACTGTGTAACATTCATTCAACTTCAAAGTTGAAATCTAATTTAAATCTTAGGCTCAACTCTGAAGTTAAATTATTGTGATATAATTTGCAGGATGTGAAAATTTAAGAGGCTTAAAAATAAATTCAGCTTAGAACATTTTCCAAGTGATTCTATACGTAAATGATTTATAACACCAACAATTTGGCAACATAGCCTTATTTAATTATTTAGTCTTAATTCATCCAAATGTCTATTTATTAATGTGAAATTATTATTATAGATGGAAAAAGGAAAAGATAGAATTGAGAGAGAGAGGAACTTGAAATGTTTATTTACCTTCGCAACTCTTGATGAGCTTTTCTTTCAAGGAGAGTGCCTTTTCAAGGTCATTTTTACCAGTAACATCCAAATCAATCTCATCTGAATCAGCAGTATATTTTGGAGCTACAATATCAACTTCGGAAAGTTTCTTATTCACATTTGATATGTATTCACTATACTTGGAATTCCATGCTTCTGATAGGTTCTGGAATAAGAAAACTTAAATCAATACACATAAAGAATAATATGTCAGAAAACCAAAGTAAAGGTGATTGCCGTCAAGCGTTGACTATTGATTAATTGTAAATTACACACCCTCATAAAAAAGTGTCTAACTATATTTGACATAAAATATAGGCCAGTCAACAGAATAAATGTGAGATGTTGAGTATTTTTACCAATGTTTAAATTTACATGTAATGGCCGAAGTTGATCTAGTGTCACCCATAAAATGTGATAAAACTAGAGATTTAGAAAGGAGTTACTTTTTTGATGAGCTAAAAGTAATGTTTAATTACAGGGTGGCCACCCATTTTAAAATAAAAAAAATCATTAGTAATTCCCGGTTTTCCAGAGTAAAATTTCAAATTTTCAAGTTGGAGTATCCGCGGTATTTGAGGAACAAGATACATTCGTGAAGAATTTATTATGGAAATCTTCATAGTCCAGTCACTATATACATTGGTACTTGCAAGTTATTTTGTAGTTCTGATTTTTAATATATTATTTGGATCATGAGAGAAGTCCAGAACCAATTTCTTCATGCAAAATTTCCTTGTGCTAGATACAAGTGGCCCAAAAACCTCGTATTTTCTATACATTTTCCAGTTTTCACCTATTTCTGCCAAATCCAGTAATCGGACAGAAAAATTTGCTATCAGTTTGATCTTCCATGACGAATTGCGAATAGCATATTTGAATTTCCAAATATATTGATAATTTTTACATGACAAGTATATCGATGTTTTTAGATATTTTTTTAGGTTAGTTCGTTCAAAAACATTGCCAATTATTATAGCTAGCATCAAGTAATTTTTTTTATTTGAGTTTATTGTTACTGTACACTTCTTTACTAAATTAATTGAAATTTATGAAAATTCATGAGTAATTGGACAAATTCATGAGGAATTCACGGTACTTTTCCCGGTTAGTAAAATCATGAGGAATTCAAGGTTCTCTCGGTTTTCCCGGTAGGTGGCCAGCCTGAGTTAACAATGAAATTAACAATAAATTTCAAGTTTCTGGTTAGATGATGTTATACAATAAGAATCCTTGGATATTTCAAGAAGTGAGTGAAGTTGATGATGGAAGCAAATACTTTGAACACAGTTTGTTTACTGTACAGTAATAATCAGGTTACAAAGTGTATAGTCCAGAGATAGAATTAAGGTTACCTCCAATTGTTTCTTGTACTCCCAGTTGACAAGTCTCAAGAGCCTGTTGAAAAGCACTACACTCCTTGACTCTACGTTATGTCCACTTTCCTCACATCCAATAATCCATTGCAACGTATTCAAGTTATTCTTATACTCTTTTTCAAGATTCTGGAATAAAAAAAATCAAATAATAATTGATAGATCATTAATTTGAGCTGATTAGCGAGGGAGAAAAATACATTTTCAATTGTTATACACAGTTTGACCCAGTAACCAAATCGTATTCTACAAACCAAAATAAACAAAAAAGACCTTAGGGTAAATGTAAATCTTACTTAGTTGACCCCCCATAGTTAACACAATTTAATATGGAGATCAATATAATCAAATAATACAAACAAACATCATTAATAAGACAAATGGAGTCAGACTGCATAAACTGCTTGATAGAATCAGCGTGTTTGGATTAATTAGAGACCTGATTCATGAAGTTTTTCCGTAATAGATCTATAGGTACATTTAAACTATTGGTAGACTGAAAATTTAATTTTTGAAATTAGTGTTTCTACAAGTGTTATTGATTAAAAATAATGGTTCATTCCTTAAATTAATATTCTAGTCAACCAATTTTTCTCTAAAGAAAGTAGCAACAGCAGTTACTAACTTGGATTTTTCGTTAACTTAGATTGATTATACATAAATCCTAACTGTTTCAAAGACTGATATGACTTGGAATGAAATAGAAAACAAACTGTTTTTTAACAAATTGGTGATTACATATTAACTGAGTGGAAAATAGGATTTTCCAAGAACAATTTTTGATAACAAAAATAATCTGTTCTATTTTTTGTCATTGTCACATTCACATTTATTAGACTTTCACACAGGACTGCAGTTGAAACCAAGACATCTTCAGCTATAACATAGCCACCTCTAATACAAGGCCCGGCCTACGATATTGCAAAGTCGCAGTGTAGGCCTAGAATCTAATACATGATTGGTGAAAAGATCAGCTGGTATTTTTTAAAATCTTTTTCACCAATCATGTATTAGATTCTAGGCCTACGCTGCGACGTTGCAATATCGTAGGCCGGGGCCTTGTATTGGAGGTGGCTATGGCTATAGTAATCACTGCAGTGATCATGAAACTGCAGTCCAGTGTAAAACCTAATAAATAATGTGGATGTGACAAAAATAAAACTTCTTTGAATTATGGAAAAATTCCACAATATCAATTCTCACTCAACAAATTTTATCAATTATTGATTATTTTTAGTTCCTGGATCACTGCTGGAGTCACGCTTTTTAAAAAAATTCTAGAAAGTATTCAAAGATATAGGCCTAGACAGCACTCAATAAACAAAAATAATAATGAAAAATCTTACCTTCACTTTGGTTTTGTACTCTTCTTTTAGCTGCGCCTCTATGTTGCATTTTAGTACTGCCTTCTCCCTCTCGCATTCTTCCTTTAGAAGTGTTTTGATTTCTTCTATGTGTGAGTTGTGTTCTGTCTGGATATCCCACAGTTATTCATTAGTATTTATTTATATATTAGTATTTTATTATAGTAGTAAAATTTTTTGCCGGTGTTTTTGCCTCACCTACTGTACTTATGCATGTGATCATAAATTGAATCTTCATTTTAAAACTATTGTTTGTAATGTAAAGGATATCATTTCGTTATTATATCTAATTAAATAAATGTATGTATCTTGGTTTAAGTGCAGTAGCATATACTTATATTTATTTTTGTAAAGCTTTTTTGTATTTTGTTTTTGGCAAATAAATTCATTCATTCAATTCAATTCAATTCACAATGGAGACAACGGGTTTCCCCAAATATGTCTCCTTAACAATACAAATTTTACAAATATAACTTAAAAAAAAACTGATAAAAAATAATACAAAAAGAAAGAAATAATACTTATGTATTGATGAGATACAGATTTCACTGGACAATACATTAGTAGTTTATCGATATTTTGAAAAAAGTACCACATAACTTATAAAGTTCCAAGGAGTCTGCTTCTAAGCACCATTAAATTCAACTTGAATAATAATCGAATCTGAAATTGTGTCACAAATTATCCTGACTGCCCTTCCTGGGGTAATAGGTACTAACTTTCTATAAAAAAAAATAATTAATTGAGCATTCTCCATATTCTAAGCCCAATTGCCGCACCTTAAAGTGTATCCGGAATCAGAATAATTAAAATAGTTTTATGTCTGGTTTCAAGTACGCGGTAGCAGTCCGCAAAATCGTTACACAACAAAACACATAGCGCTCTTACTTATAGACAGAAATTCACGTTCTATTTGGCATTGGAAAGAAAGTTTATGTCTTCATGGCAGCTGCTTTCTACTTTATAAAATAATTCAATAATTGAAACAACAATAAACAATATTCTTTTTTTTTATATTTTGGAAGGAATATTTGAAATTTGAGGAAGCACATGCCCTGCTATATTCAATGCTTCATCCACTGAATTTTTTCAAGAAGATACTAATGGAATCAGTGTACATGATGTGTTTCAAGAAGGCAATGTTTTTACATTGATCTCAAGGATTAAATTAATGTCAAGACTGCTTTGGCCGACTTCTACTGAGCACTCTCAAGTCTTATATTTATAAAATATCATGAAATTATTGATAGAGGATTGACTGAGAAAAATTTGCACTTACCTTCATTTCAGCCAGGGTCTTCAAATCATTATTAGCAGGTGAATTCAACATACTTTCTAAATATTTAGTTTTCATTTCATGATGGTGCAACGTCTTCTCCTTAAGGTCCTGTTGTAAGGCCTCTATCTAATAACACAATATTCAACATACATAAAACTACATTCAAGATATGCAATGATTATATTCATGCGGTAGTTCGAGCAAATAGAGTTTTCAAAAGCTTTAGCAATACAGTATATTCTTTGATTTTGAATAAACATGATCATTTAAAATCTTTGAAAACTTGCGAATCCTAAATTACAGAGTAATTCTCAATGTTATGTTAAAAGTACATGCATAAATTTTACTTACAAATCTATTAAATTTTTATATTGAAAGTATTTTATTCAATTAATATTATTTTGGATAGATCTTCTAATCATCAAAAAGCCTCAATATAGTTCAAACGTTAACCTGCGTACAGATTTAAGCCCCACGAATACGCCCATTTCGCTTCTCATCAGCTGATTATATCTGTCTTTGTACAGAGACAGTGAGATACATATATAAAAAGCATAGCAGCAGCTGATGAAAAGTGAAATACACGTGTTCGTGGCGCTGAAGTCTGTACGCAGCTGTAGATTAAAAATATAAGAAACAGCTCTACGCAGCTAGAGACAGAATAACTGAATAGAATAATCTCATACCAAGAATTCAATTATTATTTTCAAAATAATGAAAAAGTCAGACAATTAGGTAGAGGGTCATAAATTTTATTCATCACTTTACAATGGTCTTTTCAAGAGAAAAATCTTATGGATTTCATAACATACAACGTTGAAGAAAGTGATGTTTGAAATTTCATAGTCAATTTTATGATCAGCATCTCGATTGAATTGGAAAACACAGCTGGTATCAATAAAAGCCCATTCTTCTAACGCTTTCCTGCACGAAGATCTTCAGTATAAAAAACACATGATTTTGATTTGAACTCATGCATGAATTAGTCATTCAATAACATCTCAATGTTTAGTAACATGTCAATGTATAGTAAATCTCAACAATGTTTCTTAACCTGTTTTTGGTATTTTTCTGCGATGTCTTTTTCTCTTTGTTCAGCCTTTTCATTGTTCTCTTCGATTTGGTTGAGATAAACGGTTTTGAGCTTTGATAATGCCAGTTCGTGAATTTTTTCCATTTCCTTCTGGTACTGCTTACTAATATCGATTTTCGAATCAGATTTGCAAGCTAGTCCATAAGATGCTGCAAAATTATCCATCTGAAATTGTAAAATATAAAGAGTAACTCAATGCATTGTGAAGAACATTATTGAGATGCATATCTTTGTTGATGAAAAATCAGCTGATATACATGGATAAACAATTTTTGCAACCGATATACATTTGGGACCACTCCTAGGTTTTGGATGGACAAATTTTGTGCCTGGTTGCACAGAGTAGAAGTTCTACTCGTTTTCAAACCCCCTTTCTTCCGACTAGTTCGCTACTTTGTTTTTTCAAAGCCAACTGCGCTTTGTACCCGACGGCATTTGGACTAGTCTTAAGGTGCGTTTTCTTTTGTGCGTAAACTTCCGACGTCGACAGACATTGTTGTCTGATCACATTCATATTTTCCAAATTTCAAATGTGCTAAAACAGCTGATCAAACAACTTTTCGTTATTTGTGTTTATTATCTAAGAATCAGAACATTTCGAATAATATCAACATATTGTCATTTAAAGTATAAACCTAACCTCCCCCTTCAAAACATAATTAAACAGAATCTTTTAGGTTATTTAGACAAATCGAAATCCACCCAATCTATCCTCACCCTGTCGTGGTCGACGACGGCATTTACGCACAAACCAAAGACCGTCTTCACAAAAAGAGAATATTGCAGATCTCAGTACAGTATAATTATTAAATCATTCAGTTATTAAAACTTACTTTGATTTTTGAAGTGGGTCACTTTACTTTGAGTGCAACAGTAATATCTACATTGAAATATCAATAGTATCGAGTTTCAATATTGATACTATTGAAAATAAAAATAGAAGTAATTTCTTCAAGTGAACTGAGAAGAGCTAGAGGCGATAAATTTTAGTTCTATGGAATGATGATTTTAAAATCATCTACTCACACATTCAATTTCTTTGCATTTTATCATGCAATATCACATACACTAGTTTGATGGTAAAAAAGTAAAATTTCAAGAATAATTATTGGATAAACTGTGCTATCAATAGTTACTATACCAGTGTATGTGTCATTAGTGAGTCATACATCTAATAAATTATTTTGACAAACATGAGAAAATAATAGGTAAAACTTGTAAATATACCTGTAGAGCTTTCAGACCTAACTGAGCTTGGCGAATTTTAAGATCTTTATCAAACAGCTCTTTCTCAGAGTTCATTTTGAATAATTTCATTTCCTCCTGCATTTTTTCAAGTTCATTTTGAAGATCATTGACATGTTTTTGCAGTTCTTCTTTCTCTGAATTGAGAACCTATAGAATGAAAAAACAGAACAGGTTAGTAAGCTGTAATAAAATTGAGTATGAATTCATAATTTTCATAATGAATAAAATATGTATCAATTTGAATGATTACATACTGAAAACATATATTACCCTTAGATATTGAACTAATGCAGTTCATACTCTAGTTGGATTACTTTCATCTTTGATTCTATGGTGAAATAAACCAATATTTCTATAAACAATTTATGAAAACAAAACTCGAATAATATCACCCCAGCTTAGTATTCTCTCTATATTTTACATTTGAAAAGACATAATATGCAACACAGAAAGAAAATAAAGTAGAATCTTACCGTACAAGTATCCTTATATTGTTTTTCCAAACTCTCAAATTTTGTTATCAATTGATCGAAATTGGACTCTTTCAAGCTGTTTGATTTTAAGCTGAAATTACTAAAGTTCACCTCCAGTTGTTCATACATATCTCTCAAATTACTCTTCAAATTTTCCAGTTCATTTCTATCACAGCCACTATCCTGAAAACGACAAATCAAATCATTAATGATATAACCAGGATGAAACCATGAATTGAAAATCTGATTTACAAAAACTTTCGTCTAAACACGTTTATTTAAGTTTATGAAATACTATGAAACATTTCAAATGTTTGTCATTTTATAATCAATAGAGCTGTGACATGGGTAGGATTTGATTACTTTTTTTATTGGTTGGTTATTTTGGGCTTTAGATTTTAGATTTTTAAGGAGACAAGGCTCTGATATTAGAATAACGATTTCCGTGGTTGGTGAGAAAAATTATTTAGTAAGTAGTATTATTGCAGGGACAATAAGATTTTGCTAGCTAATGTCAAAATTTGCCAGCAAACTCAGGGATATTTGCTAGTTCTCACGGATGTGACGGCTCCAGGAGGAGACGGCGGATGTTTCGTAGCCTGTAGATATTCTCACAGAGCAATATTTTTGTGAGAACCGACTCTTCCACGAGCAGCAGTTAGGCCTTCTGGCACAATGGCGTGGAGAGGGGGAAGTTTTCCGGAAGGAAAACTACCAGTCGTTAAACAACCGAGTTACCGAGCGGATCAAAAAAAATATTATAAAAAGTTGAGCTAGTTTTCCGGCATGATAGGCGTGAGTGTCCTGTGTTTAACATGTTAAACTTAGTTATTTATTTATTCACAATATCACATCGGAAACAACAGGTAATGACCCAAATATGTATCCTTAACACAACAATAAGTACAGTATACAGTTTAATCAAAACAAAAAATATACTAAAACTAACGTTAATGATAGGATGAGGGTGATAATGATAATTGCCAGCAAAAAACTTTGAAAATAAGTGGTAAGTAAGAATAAAATTAGTTTGAATGTGCAAATGAAGGAAAATTAAAGTATAAAGAGTGACATTTCTATAATGATAGAAATATTTGCAAAAATTATGGCTGCTGATTAAAAATTCAGTTATTCTGATTCTCTCTCAGAAGCATCGTTATTGTGCGCTTGAAACGTAATGGGCCATCAGGAAAACACGTCCACCCCACTGCCAAGTCCATTCAACAATCTTGGCAAGTGGTTGAGGGGGAAAAAATATGCACTAACTGTCCTACACCTCTGTACTGCGAATAGGGAATGCCACTTCGCCTGAGAGTGGGCACGGCGAGTCCAATTCTTCCCAGGTGATAAGAAGAATCAACCTCATTCGTTAGTATCTTACCGAAAAGAATCAAAGATGATACCTCTCTCCTGAGCTTAAGAGAATCAACTTCGAACAATGATCTTAATCGACGTGTAGGAAAACCCCTCTCACAGAAATGCCCGAATATTTTGAAGAAGAGGAATCTTAGAAATTTATTTTGCATTCTCTCAAGTTTTATTACATAGGTGATCTGATAAGGACTCCAGACCGGCGCTGCATACTCAAGCTGGCTTCGAATCAAAGACTTGAACAAGTACAAAATGGGCTCCCACCTCATGAAGCTTGAACATGTTCTAAAAACAAAGCTCATCATCTGATTGCACTTTGATAACAGGTGTTCAATGTGCTTATCAAAATCTACATGGTCATCCATAATCACCCCCAGATCCATATACTCTTGCGAATGGTACAACAGAATATTACCAATATTGTAGTCATAATGGAAAGGTTCCCTCTGTCTGGTAAACGACACCACCTTACACTTTGCCACATTCAGCGTAAGTCTTGATTCCAAACACCACTTCTGCAGTGCATCAATATCTTTTTGAAGCAACAGACCTGATCTGTCTGAATATTTTGGTATCTTCTGCAAACATGAGGCACTCCGAGCTATTTAGCACACTAGGAAGGCCATTCACATAGGCCTATAACAAAAATAACAAGGGGCCAAGATTGGAACCCTGTGGTACCCCTGAAGTGCAACAGTAGGGCTCGGACTGACAGTGATTGAAGCAAACAAATTGAACTCTATTTGAAAGGTAACTCCTCAAAAAGACCAAAGCACCCTCATCAAACCCGAGACACTCCATTCTATCGAGCAGACCGTGATCCAAAGTATCAAAGGCCTTAGAGAAGTCCGTATATACCACATCCACACGACCCCCAACATCCAAAACCCCCGACACCTTGTCAACAAACTCTAGAAGGTTCGTTACTGTTGAACGACCAGGGAGGAAGCCGTGTTGGGATTGAACAATCTTGGGTTGTACATATAAAAATATTTTCTTGTACAGGATCCTCTCAAAAATCTTTGCAAAAGCATTTAAATTTGCAATTGGTCTATAATTACTTGCAAAAGACCTGTTTCCAGACTTGAACACTGGTGTCACCCGCGAGCACTTCCAGACCCCCGGAAATTCGGATTTACGAACGCACAAATTGAAAATGTAATGCAATGGGCCACACAAAAATTTCCAGCAACCCTTGACAACAAAAGCAGGTATTTACACACTATACAAACATTGTTCATACTTTCAGCAAATAAAGTAGGAGATAATATTGTTAACAAAAGTTTCACTTACCAAGAACTGATGCAAGAACTGTTCGAACATTCTCATTTTCTGTTTCAGGAATTCTTTTTCTTGCTCCAAGCTGATCAATGATGAAAGAGCAAACTCAACATTTCCATTGTCATGCCAATCCCCTGAGCACAACGATCTCGTTTGCAAAAGTTGCTTTTTGCAGGACAACTCGGTTGACGACTGGTTCGAAACACTATTGTACTCTAAACTCATCTCAGCCTGTCTTTGTGACTCATTCACCAGCTGATCGTACTTTACTTGCAAAGAAACTAGTTTTTGTTCGAGCATTCTCTTCTCCACACCAATATCCATCCTGTTTTGTTTAAGCAAGGTCAGTTTTTCTTCACTTTCCAATAAATCACTCATTAAAATATCAATATTCATCTGCATGTTGATTTTGGATTCTCTAAACCCATCCAATTCGTTCTCGAGTTTATTGATACTTTCCTGTTTAACAGACAACTCTTCCTTCAAGCTCAAAGCTTCTTCCGCCTTCTTACTGAAATCCAGTATTAAATTTTCCAAAATCTCACAGCCTGTATCATCATCATGGGCGGAGTCCAGAGTGAATTTTATCTTCAATTCATTACATTTTCTTTCCAATACACTGTTTTCTTCCTCCAATTGAGCAATCCTATTCTGTAAGGCATCTTGGGTTTCCTGTAACTGTTTATTTTTAGCTGAAAGATGTTCAACCATTTTTTCAAACTTGAATAGATTCTTCTTTTCACATTCCAGGAGGTTGAGTCGCTTCTCCAAGTTTTGCGTTTTCTCTTGGAATGACAGCAATTCATTTTTAAGCACTTGGGTGAGATAATCGTCCTCTTTCATGTCACAAGTCATTTTTTCAACATTTCTCTTCAATTTTTCATTTTCCTCCTCCAAATCATGGAAATGGCTGATCTGTTCGACAATCATATCAATCACCTTGACATGACTGTTTGATTTGGATTTATCGAATTTGGCTAGAGCAGTTGCAGCCACAACATTAGGAGTGGAAGATGGAACATTCCTGAACAGCCTTTTCATCTGGAATGAATGAGTTCTCTTACCTGAATCATCAGAGTTGAAATCGAAAAGGTCCGTAATATTGTCTAATTCGGCTTTCCTATTAGACAGCTCATCGCTTACAGCCTCCATTTTCGATTTTAGGTGTACATTTTCAGATTCTAACTGCTCTAATCTATATGACAGCTCTTTATTTGAGTTATTTAAACCTTCTATTTCTTCGATTTTCTCTTCTGTGAAATCTTTCAACTCTTCATACTTGGCTTCTAATGATTTACAGTGTTCATTCAAGTCATTGTTTGCTTTTGTAAAGCATTCTATCTGTTTATTCTTTTCATAAAGCTCCAATTTTCTGCATTCCATTTCTTTATGTAACTCAGAAACTAAAGCTTGTCTAAGAAGATTTTTTTCAACATTGCTACTTGAATGAGGTTGAACACCAATGTTGCACTTGCGTTTACTCACACTGCTTGCATCATCACTTTCTGCACTTTCACTCCAGTGATCGGATAATACATTGAAGTTCTGGTCTCCAGACGATGAGAATTTGAAATTTGAAAAATCACAACTTTTATTATCAAGGCGAATCGCTTCCATTTCGATTGGTTTGAATAGTGATCTGAAGTCGTCTCTCAATCGAATATGATTTGATAACTCCATAAAGAGGCGTTCTTCAAAAGAAGCCATACTCCCAAGTTCTTCTTTCAGATTTAAAATCTGATTTTTGTAGGTAGCAACATCATCCTCGTGACATTTTTTTGATTGTATCAATTCTTGTTTGATTTTTTCCATCTCCATTTCAGACGATTTTGATTTGCCATTTATTTCACGAATGTAATGTTCACAAAATTGGTGGTCACGAATTATATCTTTCAGCTCCTCCATTGGACATTTTGCAATTTCTAATAAATTATTAACATCCGACCTTAAATGATCCGCTTCTCTCTTATGAAGATCCGCTTTTTCATGTAGAGAATCTATTTCAGCCTTATACTTTGTCTCTAGCTGTTTACGATCATTTTCAAAGTGTTGGGAGCTGTTTTGAGTTTCCCTCTTGAATGATTCAACAATAGACTTATATTTATGAATCTCGTTCAGATGTAATTCAACTTCGGCATTCTTTTTTGCAAGTTCTTCATTAATCACTTTTATAGCATCATTTCTCTTATCGAGTTCAGCCTTACACTTGAAATATGTTTTCTCTAAATCATCGTAGGTTTTAAGAAATTCTGAAACATTTTCATGATGTTTCCTATTATCATCACTGTGCTGTTTCTTGAGAGTTTCTTCTTCTTCAACGTGGCGTTCAATCTCGTTCTGAAGCTTTTCAATCTGTTGAAGATGATCTTTCTTGATGGAATCAATTTCGTTGAGCAAAGAATCAACATGCTCTTTATAGCCACTTGCATGAGCTTCGTGAGCTTTTCTGGATGCCATCAGCTCCAATTCATGTTCATGATCACTTAGCTCATATTCTTTCATGTAGTTTTGTAAAGTTTCAATTTGTTTTTTGTAACAGGCAACTTCATTCTCATGTGAATCGACGTATTTCATGATTGTGTCATCTAGCCATAATTTCAAAGAGCTTTCCCCATTTCCACGCTGATCTCTGAAACAAATCATATCACATATTATAACCACTATCTGCTATTAATTTTAAAAACAATAGAATTTATACATTTATAGATTTTTTACTTGAATGGCAATAGGCCTATGTTGATATTATTCGAAATGTTTTGCTAATTTTAGATAATAAACACAAAGAAAGAAAAATTTGTGTTCACCAAACAGCTGATTATAGGTAAACTGAAATACAGGATGAATGAATGCTACTCAATCTAATCTCTACCACAGTTCCTCTCATTACTGGCGTCAAAATAGATTAATCAGAAACATGAAAGAGAGAGAGAGAGAGAGAGTCTAGTTACACACAC
This sequence comes from Nilaparvata lugens, assembly GCF_014356525.2. Classification (NCBI taxonomy): domain Eukaryota; kingdom Metazoa; phylum Arthropoda; class Insecta; order Hemiptera; family Delphacidae; genus Nilaparvata; species Nilaparvata lugens. The sequence continues at coordinate 16,611,277 of NC_052504.1, forward strand.
ACACACTCACACACACACACACAGATTTTTGGCGTCCTTATAAAATTACAGATAAATAACATATTTAAATAACAGATTGAACGGACTTGGCAAAACACTGTGTTTGCCTAGTTATGTTCTTATCGAATTTATAAGGACGGCAAAAAATCGTACGTCCAAAAATCTATGTTTGTGTAACTAGACAGAATACACGAGAATTTCCAAATTTTCGCTCATCAATCAAAATAGATTAGATTCAATCAATTATTAAATAGATTGTTGGATAGATCAGTTAAATGCAACAACTATAAAGCTAGAATTATTAGATTTGAGAAAAATCAGAGATGTTTATTGTCTCAGCTCTAGTGGTCAGTTCAGTAAGAAGGTATACATGAGAATGTAAGAAGGTGGATGAGAATATTTACTACTTGTAAATATTTCAAGGTTTGCTGATAAATATGTTGCAACCATACATCATGGTTCGTTTCTTCGAAACAAATAACTAAGCAACCAATCAAACGAGAAAATATTTCAAATAATTCCAATGTGTCTACATGATAATGCCTGAATTTGAATGAAGAGACTTACTTGAGAAAGTCACTGATGCCCGTAAATTGTCTGCGAAAGTTTTCTTCCATCTTACTCCTGGTTGCAGTGAGTGCTTCTCGAGTCTCATGGAGCTCCAAGTCTTTTTTACGAAGCTCATTGCTGAGCTTTTCAATTTTTGAATTGAGATTTTTTATCTGTGAGAATGAAATAATTATTATAATACAGATCAGGAAGTAGTGATTGAATTAAAGTACGTCTAGCGACAGGTATTCAGGGAAATCATTGGGATAATTGGAGAATAGTAAAAGTTATTGAAAATATTTTGGATACAATATTTAATACATAATATTTTATAGAAGGCAGGAATGAATAGCGATATTCTCAACAGTCCCATTACTTTTCTGAATGAATCATGAGTAAATATGATTGTATTTTCAATCACTAAAATTAGCATTTTTAGGTCGTAATCAATCAATAATTATGCATGTTGGCAGACGGCCTGAAGGCCGTTGCTGTACAAAATTTATCAAGTGATTATATTTTTGTTGTTGTTGATGTCAATAAAGATTTTTTGAATTATTATTATAATTATGCATGAAGGATCATCAATTGATTAGTAAAGAGTATAAATTTGCTTCTTTAGAAATGTATGTAAGAGAGGAAGGTTTAATCTATTCTGAGACACTCAAAAATCGAATAATTTATTAGTTTAATGTGGATAATATCTATTTTTTATTTATTTATAATTTTTACAAAGTAGCACTGATTGGGAGAGAAAAACTAAGGGTATTCCTCGTAATATTTCTATCCCAAATTTAGATAACATTTTAAAAGTCCAAAATAGGGTTATGGTTTCACTTTTCTAAAATTTAGTCCATTTTCACTAAAACAACGAAAAACATATTTCAATTAATGGTTCAATGCGATTGATACAACAAAATGTATCTGACATTTTTACAGTTTCAAATTTGTTTTCTGAGTGATCCTGGAAGGTTCCAATCATTGATCAGAATTACGAGAAATATGATTTTAAAATAAAGGATTTCAAATAAGAAATAATGGAGCTTACCTCAACGCAGGATTTGCTGTGTTGTTTTTTATAGTCTTCTTTGAGTTTTGCAATAGTATCTGCTCTTTTTGCCAGTTCGAGATTGAGTTCTCTGATGGTGTGTTCCTTTTCTTTCAACAGCGATTCCATTTCAGAAAACTGTCAAAACAATAAATTCAGTTGGTAATTAGAAAAAAAAACATTAATTCATTAATTTTAGGTAATGATAATGATATTCATACACACACACACACAAACACACACACACACACACAAACAAGTACTTATAAGATTGGGGTAGAAAACAAGGTGGACCCTAAACTATTTCTCTCTTAAATGTAGATATTTACAATGAAAAGCACTACATAAAGCATTAGTACAATAAAAAGCTATTCTACACAAACACATAACTTTCTGTAATACTGTTTCCAACGATAATGATTTCAAATATTTCAACCACTAAGAACAGATTGAACTATCACATTATTTTACAGGATCGAATGCTCAATGAACTTCAAGAAATGGAAAAGGTACAGGAGTTATGATATAAAAATAATTTATAATAAATAATACCTTTAATTCGTTGAGATCAGGAATGTCTGATTGACCTTGGAACTGGTTGAAGTTTACTGAATCCCATCCATTTCTCCTCAGTAATTGAATAACATTTTGTAACTGAAAAATGATCAAAGCAGAATTTTGAAAACTTGGAAAATCAAAATATAGTTTTGATGTAGTAGTTTTAATAAAGTTTTTGGTTTGTTTTAATATAGATTTTGTATTTGATTTATAATCTTTCAATTTGATGATCAATGTTATTTGATTAGGCGATAGATTATTTGTAAATGCTACATCAGTTATTTAAAACTATAAGGTATGAACCTTTCTAACTAACTATTCACCTGAGCACTGCTTGAATCTGACTTTATCATAGAATCTCAGTGAAGGATATTAAGACTGTGCAAAGGCTAAAAATAAACTTTCTACTCGTGATATTTTTCGAAGTTTTTCGAATTGTATATTATCAAGCTATCAAAACGAAAGAGTTTTCTCAGGAAAAAATTTTTTCCGATCGTTACTTTTTGAGATATGAGCGTCTTAAGTTTCGATATTTGGGACAGGACATTTCAAATTCGGTAATAGATAAATCCATGAGATTCAGAGGATAAATTTGTTATGATATTTTTGATTGAATAAAACAAAAATTTTCTGAGAATATCAATTTTTGAGAAAGTTATTCAACTTACCAAAGATGACCAAAAATAACTCAACTAAAAGTTATTTTTGGTCATTTTTAGTAAATTGAATAACTTTCAGCTCTTCTGCTGAAGAAGTGCAGAGTTTCACACTCTGTCTGGAAAAAATGGACAAATGTACATTTTACACTGTATATTCAAACGATTGGAGTACGACTTGCTCAATATTCTTCATGCGTCACCAAAATATAGCTTTCAAAGTACAACAACAGTAGCTCACCTTGGGAGAGTAAACGGAAGGGAACTGTTGATCATCCATCATTTGAAGTGAACTATTAATTGGACCAACAGACGCATCAACAGACGTTTCACCTTCACCAATCTCCTTCAGAATCACACTTATTATCGAATCTCTCACTGTAAATGAATGAAATTCTTTAAAAGACCTTTCAATTTTGAAATGAGTATTAAATTGATAAATTGATCCAATTTGAAAGAAATGTACGTAGAATATTGATTAATTTTTGTACCTATATTTTGGCAATTCAATTTTCATTAGAATGCAATCATTTCTTTATATACAATACATTTTCAAGGGCCTCTTGTAAAATGAAATTAAATAAAATATAAAATCGATTGCTATTCTTCAGTTACTAATCTATTCTATGAACACATGTGAGGACGTATCTTACATGATTGTACAGACATATAGCTTAGCAATCCAATTAAATTTAAAAAGGTTTATTAAATGAATAAATTATTTTAAAAGGTACAATCGTTAAAATAAATGGAAAGATTCATGTGGACATCGAGATGAAACAAAATTTCACGTAAATATGGCAAAATATGTTTTTTTAACTAATAAACAAATATAGGTACCTTTCAATTCATCTTCTAATGCTTTAATACGTTCTCTTGGTATCAGACAAGATCCCGGTGGTTCTTCATGATGTTTAGGAGGTTTTGCTTTTGATGGCAAGGCGCTTCGTTTTTGCTGAGCAGCAATTCCCTCTGCCTGAAACAATAATAAACAATAAATCTAGATAATAGAATACACTAATATGAGATTAGGTACAACATGCATCACTAATAATAGAATGCGGTGAATCAGATTATGTGAGATTAATAAATTATATATTAATTGTGGTGGCTTTTCCATCGACTCATAAAAATACTCCACTACTAATATTCATGAGTTGCAGCTTTATTAGAGAAATAAATGAGTTATTAGAAATCGATACTTGAACTTACCACCAAGAGATCGCTTCCATCAAATCCAGTGGTAGCTTCATGGTGCATGGATGAAAAATTCCCCAAGTCTTTATTTTCATTTGAATTTCCACAATCAACCTTACATCTGTCCTTCGATTTCCAATTTTCATATTGCTTCAACTGTAAATCACAAAGAATACAAACATGATAACAAAATGCAAGTAGCCTAAAATATAATTTTCCTGATGAAGCCTTCAAGACATGTTCTTGCGATGATGAAGATATTAGATGGCAATATCTGAAGCTTTAGGTAGATTCAGAAACCAAGTAGTCCAGTCAAATGGTCGTTTTTCAGGAAACAGCCCCTAAAGAATTTTTCTCGACGGTTCTATATGTATTTTGGGGCGCTGAATTCGAATCTGAAATTTTCTGACATGCCAGAGGGCGGCTTCACCCCCAAAACCCCCAAAAATTTCGGAATTTTTTCAATTTTCCCATTCTATCTCGTGAACCTTCAGTTTCTCAAGAAAAATCATTCTTGACAAAATGAAGGAGAATAGAATGTCCAATAAATTGAGTCGTCGCGCAGGATTCTACCATTTTTGGTTCCGGAGTTACGAATTTTCAAAAAAAGGGTATTTTTTAAGGGGTTTTCAAAATTATGCAAACCTACCACTTCTACCCAATACAACATGGATATTTTTCTAGTATAGATAAAAAACCACACATCACATGAAAGAACAATTCATTATGAACAGGATTCCTTAGGAATTTTTGAATTTAGTAGTGGGGGGAGGGGGAATATACCCAAAAATAGAAAATCATGTCCTACAGCCAAAATACAAATTTTTCATTATAATACCTTTTCAAGGCCTTCCTAACAAAAAAATACATATTTCGGCTGAAATCATCTCACGCGGGTTATTTTCTATGAGAATCACCCGTTGGAAACATTTAATTTCAGTATTTCCTAGTGGGGGGTACGACATAAGGATAAGTCAAGGATCAAAACTTTTAACACTTATAACTTTTGACAGAATGATCAGATCTCCTCGTACTACAGCTCATTCTTCTCAGCTCGTCAAGGCGGTTCAAAATCATGTATCATAATTGAAATTTGATGAAAAAATAAAAAAAATCCACTTTTAGTGTATTTCAGCCCCTATTTACACAGAAAAATGGCAAATTTCCATATTCAAAACTGTGTATCTCGGTAACCTGAAATGATAAAAAATGGTACTTGATCTTGATTTGAAGAACAGAATCTCCTCTTCCATGTGAGGTGAATGAATTTTGTAAAAATATAATCGTGAGGTAAGATACGTTTGATTAAAAAATCAAGAATTGCGATATTTTCCTCATTTTCACAGTCTAGACCGATTTTCGATAATAAACAGTCATGCAAGATGGGTTTAAGGCAACGTAGCTTATAGACCATGTAATTCTCTTTCATTTGAGACCAATCGCAAGTTTCTATCATGTATCTTACTCGTTTTAGAGACTCTTGAATAACAGTAAAATTGCAGAAAATGAAAATTATCATTTTTTCAATTTGCTGTAACTTTTGAACGGTATTGAAATCAGAAAAACGATTCATGGGAGCGGAAAGAGGAGAAAATTCTCTACAACCTTGACTACCTTTTCGATTTTTTATCTGAAGTGTTTCACAAGCCGCCCTCTGGCATGTCAGCAAATTTCAGATTCGAATTCAGCGCCCCAAAATACAAATAGAACCGTTGAGAAAAATTCTTTAGGGGCTGTTTCCTGAAAAACGACCATTTGACTGGACTAAAGCGATTTTGAAGATTATAATTTTGTTAGCGGAGCTATCCTCAAGAAGCCACCTTTTCAACGAGAGCTTGGACCTGAAGTTTTTAACTCCAAACAGCAAACATCTTATTAATATCAAAGTATTATCATCAGCAAAGCAATAATGTGAACTTTTAATCTTGATGGCACCCGGCAATTAGACAAAATAGTAAGATGGAAGAACCAATCTAGAGAAAAAACAAAATCGGTAACTTTTGCATCATTATAAATCCTTATCACAAATCTTTCTGAACGTAAAGTTATTATATGAGCACAGTCAACTCTATTTGAATGCCTTGAGGCTCTGATGCTCAGGAGAATGGCAACGTTTGCTTATTATACTCGGTTTTTCGAGCCGAAGACGACGCAACAAACATGCGCGAGTGAGAGTAAAGCAAGACCTATTCACAATACCCACCTAATTTCTTTGTAATGAGCCACATTACCTGATTCACTCTAAATTCAAGCATTGTGAACTGGTATTTATGAGTCGAACAATGAAAAGCGAAACCGAGCCTTCACTTTATATTCACATAACAGCAAAATTTATTCTATTGTTGTCTCTTCTTTATATAAATTCAGTTTTTATAAGATCAGTTACTGATCACTCCGACTAAGAAAAAGTAAAACTTAAGTGAGTACCTTCGAGTAAAAATACCGTTTACATACCACAGATACCTAGAATATTTGTCTAAAGTAATACCTTAAAATTCAAGTGAATTTAAAAGAAATAGCATTGGTCAAGATTTAATAAGTTATCAATTGCATGCAATGCAATCTAGCCAATTGGCAGCTGAACCTGCAGTAGTGAACTTATGAGATGATCTCTAGTTGTTCGGTTCGGGGGTGGAAGGAGGTAAAAATAACTACTCATGCCTGACTGCTATATTCTTAATTACTTATAAATTACGGCATACTGGCTGGTTGACTCAAATAATGTTATTGCTACGCACAGTAGCGTCTTGATGTTGTAAAAGAGGAATATCGACCCAGGGATCTTCCTATCAATCCACGACTTTAGACATGTACAGATGTGGCCTGATAGTTGTTGACTGACTGCTGTAAAACTAAATTACGGCGTGCTAGGCTCCTGGACTCAACCAAGTAAGAACTGGAATCAAGTAGCAAGTAACTCAAATAGGTGGCAACAAATCAGTTGCTTGACTAATGTTCCGAAGTAGGTTAGATGCTGTTAAGGGCAAAGGGCAAGTACCATGCAGTTTTTGGTAGCCGCGTACTGTATGTTATCTTGATCTGGGGATATGCGCCACATGCCAGAGACATTCTACTGTTTCAACAGAAAGCTCTCCGAATCATCACATAGCCATAATCTGAACTGTTACAGTTTTTATTTTTTACGCCATCGATCCCACAATTGTGAGTAATGGATGAAGCAGAAGGTATTAAAGGTATAACAAGTATGATGCACATTGCCAGTCAATCTTCCGCAGATTGGGCATCCACATAGTGTATGGACACTATACATCTTGGCTTCACTGCCATATGTGAGGAGTTACATCACAATACTACATCGGATAGAGCAAGTTCACTCCTACAACACTGAGGACAAATTTGGATGTGCCGCATTGTCGAAGGTGAGGGACTGCTTTCCCATGCTGGCGATGAGGATGTTTATTAATCCTATACAGGAATGACCTGGTCTTTGATCGAGAAATTGAATATTGATATCAACTCGTACTGTAGGCCGTGACTATCAGTTGTGCCAGTTGGTTGGGCAGGGTATTCAACTAGAGATGACAGTTTTAAACGTCAATAGAGACCCATTTATAATAAAACTGTATGTTTTAATTGAATACAAAATATTGCTCTCTTCCAACTTTAGATTTAGTTATCTTCTAGGATTTGAGTCAAACTTTAGATCGTATACAAGGATTTGTACTAGAAAAACCCAAAGTTTAAAATAAGAACAAAAAGAAAATTAAATATTCATATTCTAGTAAATAATAATATTATGTTGGCATTAGGCTTGGACTATGGCCTTACATTTTTGTAAAAAATATCAATCTTTAAACTGTTACAATAATTTTCAAAATTTAATAAACATAACGAGCATGGTATGAAATTTAAAACAATTGTAACTGATAAAAAATATAGCTTATTTTCTAAAAAAAGAAATTTTCTCAACTTCTAATAATATTTTTACAAGCATAAGGAGCATAACCTAGATAGGCCCTACTCATACGGCACATACCTTACTGGAGAAATGATCAGCAGAACTTTGTTTGTCATCCATTTTTTCAACAGTATTTCTTTCCAACTGACATTTTAGTAATAGAATTAGATGTATAAATTTGTTGCATATTCAAATCACAAAGCACAAATAAAGACCTACATTCACAACAGATTTTAATCATTTCAACGCGGATAACTGATTTTTTTAATGTGTTATTAGTTTTTTTAAACAAAAGATCGTTACCGAATCCTATATTCAATTCTAACTAATACTATACGACCAAAGAAATCGAAAATAAACTCGTGTGTGTATTTATTTTTGGATCTTCCCCGCTTCACATCTTCTTCTTCATTGAGTGTTGAGTTGTTTATTTTCAACACAACGCACCAAGCACCAACTGTCATGCAAAAAGGCAATCTGTATCTAACACAGAATCGTAATAAGAACGCGCAGGTAACTGTTTTGTTGAATATGTTCAGTTTTCTGTGATTACTAAGAAGTAACGGTGACTGATTGTAAAGCAGATCCACAGAGAAGCATGAGTTCCTTCTACTTTATGGAAGAATTCCTTCTACTTTGTGGTTATATTACCGTTACCGAGTATCCTGTGATAACGGTGAACGTTGCCGGTCGATACTCAATATTTTAGGTCACGATAATCTTCTGTCAGCTTTTGAAATACATCCGACTTGAGTCACTAGAGTGCATTGAACTGAACTGAGTCAGTCAAGGTCTATAGAAACCTTTATATTAAATATAATTGTATTTATACTGTTAAAAATAATATTATTTACTATAATTATTGTATTTATAGACCTTGAGTCAGCTCAGTCAGCTGAGGAGCAACGAATCGGCTGCTTTTGGGTCACGGATTCACAAACACTTGTTGAAATTGCTCGAATGGAGAGTAGCAGAAATGGTTATAGCCGAAATGAGGATCAAGTATGAATATTTAATACATTGGTAGATCCATTTAAATTTGTTACTTTCCTTGCCCTATTACCATAGGTAAGGAAAGTATTGCTTTCCGCAAGGGACTCCCCACCAACAAAAGCCATACGAATTGACTTTTTTTTCCAAAAAAAATTAAGGTACCCCAATTTCTAAATTTCTATACATTTCAAGGTCCCCTGAGTCCGAAAAAGTGGGTTTTGGGTCTGTGTACATGATATCTCATCTCCCAGTTAACGGAATGACTTGAAATTTGGAACGTAAGGTCCTTACAATATAAGTCAAATCAAATGTTTTTATTGTCGTTCACAATTATACATGTATTGACAAAGTCATGAAAACGGAGCATAGTCCTTAGTCTAAAGCCGAGGAGAATAAAAACATAACATACCATATATGGAATTTAAACATTAAAAATAAAAAAACTATAAGAATAACACCAGAACAGACAATAAAATTTGGGATTGAATAACAGAATTGATTGAAACAACACTTCAGCACTTCTAATACTTAACACTAAATAATTATATGTGGATGTTCAAAGAATTTCCTCAATGTCATAGAAAGGATTTTTACTCAGCCAAATATCCAATTTATTGAGAAAAGTAATATTATCATATTTGTTAATGGACTCCAACAAACTATTGTAAACCTTTTTGTACATTATACAGTGACTATTAAGAGATTTACTTAATCTGCAATATTGGAAATTCATTTTACCCCTATTATGTTTACTGTGTGAGTGGACATGTTCATTAAGAGTTGTTTCTGGTAATTTCTTTAAAAGAGTAAGCAGCAAGTTCAAAGATGTAAAGATTGATGACAGTCTTAATATTTAATTTTATAAATATAGGCTTACAGTGATCCAAGGGACCTGAAACATTGAAAATTCTAACAACTTTCTTTTGCAACCTCAATATCTCTGCAACCCTCGGAGAATTGCCCCATACAAGAAGACAGTATTTAATAAGGGACTGAAAAAATGCAGAGTAAGCCATTCTCACACTATGTGGAGTCACACATTGCTTCAGACGTCCAATGAGATAGATGACTCTTGAAAACCTAGCTTTTAAATAATCAATGTGTTTTCCCCAGGTCAGTTGATGATCAATGTGTACCCCTAAAAATTCAACATTATTTACAATATCCTGTTGAGTATATTCATTATCATATGGTCTCAGACTAAATATGACATTTTCAGTCTTATTAGCATTTAAAAGATATCCATTTGCTCTGAACCAGGCTCCTGCTTCATCAAGTGAGTTATTAACAGCATTTGAGAGCTTAGCCATATCATTAGAGACATTCAAAAAGGTAGTATCATCCGCATATAATACTGTTCTGCTCAAAACATTGTGAGGCAAATCATTGATACTTATAAGGAATAATAGAGGACCCAGGACGGATCCTTGCGGTATGCCATACTTCAGCATCAGACCACTCTCCATTGACGCAGACGGTCTGCTTTCTATTCTTCAGGTAAGACTCAAATAGTGTTAGAGAAACTCCCCGAAAACCGTAATAATGAAGTTTCTCTATCAAGTCACCATTGTCGACGCAGTCAAATGCTTTGCTTAAGTCACAGAATGTAGCCTGTGCATAAGACCTATTTTCAAATGCCTGCAAAATATCATGGACCAAACCCTCAACTGCATCAACAGTTGCTTTGCCTTTTCTAAACCGAATTGAACTCCTGATAAGTTATTTTCCTCCAAAAATACAACAACTTGTTCACATATTATTATTTCAATAAGTTTAGAAAGAACAGGCACCAATGACACAGGACGATAGCTCTCTGGTTTATCTTTAGACCCCTTTTTGAAAATAGGGCACACCTTTGATATTTTAAGTTCCTCAGGGAATTTCCCCTCTTGCAATATTCTGTTTATGCATGCGGTCAGTGCTTGCACAATGTGAGGTATTATTATTTTTTTTAAATTGTTCGACATGTTATAATAATCATAGCTGTAAGAGTTATTCAACTGTTTTGCTGCCTTTAAAACATCAATTATTGTGACAGGTCTCCACTCGAAACACCTATTTAGCCTAACATTAACTTTATTAATACAATCTTTTACTGATATATCAGGTTTGACAATCTCTCTTTTAACCCTATCAACGGACTCAACACAGTAACTGTTGAATGAATTTGGGGATATCAATGGTTCAACGCCTTTTAATATAGTATTACAACTTTTTTTATGAGAGCCCATGCAGTCTTACATTTATTATTGCTAGATTCGATACGTTTACTATTATAAGTAACTTTGGCATTAGTCACCTCTCTGATATAGACTTTTTCAATGCAGTCAACTGGTTCTTAATTTCGACACTGCCTGTGCTTTTATGTAATAAATGAAGTGAAATTATCCTATCCTTTTCCTTGGCTAAATCCTGAGTATACCAATTATTTATTTTATAGTTATAATAACTATATAATGTAACTAATAACAACTATGGTATATTCATTGGTATGAGTATACCAATTATTATATAATTATAAGGATCTGACACGAACAATTTCGATCAAATGCAATCCAAGATGGCGGCTAAAACGTTGTCAAAAACAGGATTTTTCGCGATTTTCTTAAAAACGGCTCCAACGATTTTGATCAAATTCATACCTGGAATAATCATTGATAAGCTCTATCAACTGCAACAAGTCCTATATCTGTAAAAATTTCAGGAGCTCCACCCCCATCTATGCAAAGTTTGATTTTAGATTCTCAATTATCAGCCTTCATACACAATTTAAACAACAAATTTCAAGTGGAAAATATTGAGCATGAAATCTCTGCAATTAATGTCCAGTAACATTTTCACCTAAAATTGAAAATAAGCTTGAAATTCGAAAAAATATTATTAAATTGCAAACTGTTGGTTCTATTAAATCATTCACTACGAAGAGATAGCAGACCTCGTGTGTCACCAGCGTTATTGTCCTATCACCAGCTGTCTCATATATTTGAATAGTAGACTTGAGATGCGCGAGAACACTAGCGTCAGGTGATCAATTTTCATAACGGCAAGAAAATTGTGTGAGTGCGCCACACCAGATTTTTTTCAATTTTGAATTCTAGTTGAATAAGCTTGAATGTTACTACAAACTTAACCAGAAGCTCTTACCTCAAAACCTTTACCTAAAATACTGATCTTTATTCCAGGAGGCTAGGCCTAAAATTTAATTTATAAATTCTATGTTGGTGTGATTATTACTTCTTTTAAATGCTTCAACGGTTCAATTTCTTACCCGACATTCCTAGACCCCCCCCCCCAGTATTTATTTTGAGTATTTCATAGTAGGCCTACTCTGTGAACAGTAGACCTTGTGCAGCAAGTCTGAATACAATTTTCCTACTATAAAAGGCGGTGGAATGATGAAAATTGGCAACTGTGGGGATCCTATAATTTCCACTCATTTCGTCAGAGTGGAAATGGTTATTTGTTCATTTGGGGGACCAAACTTTGCTCGGAAATTTATATCATTGAATAATTTAAATTTATATAATTTATCATCAACAACTAACATATAATTAGATTCATGTTAGTCAGTAGAAATGATAGGACAGAGTTGCCAATTCTCTGTTAGAAAACAAATTATTTCCTTCAAAAATTTCGTTTTATTTCATTTATTCTTCAGTTTTGGAAATTATATGACCACTTTGACAACCACCATAGGTGGCTTGGAAATTGTAGATAATTTAATTCTGAAGTAAAGATGTTCAGTCACTTTTTGTCTAAAAGGATGCAAAGGAGTCTGAACAAACAAAACATAAAAAATTGAAAAATTTATGCTATAATAATAATAATATTTTCTTTATTCATTAAATAATGTACAAGTACAAATGAATAGTGTCAAAGATTTTACAACTCTAGGGCTAGGCTATCTCTAGACTACAAAGAAATTTATAATTTATTTAAAAATTAGCTATTATCATTGATCAATAAAGTACCAGAATTGTGAGGCTCGGGCGGTGCGCTTTAGATGAAAAGTATTTGCATATTTCTTTAGAATTAAACTATAGGTACAATTTCTTTTCATTTGGAATACTATTAAGAAATAAGTTTTTTGGACTATCTTTCTTATTAACTCAACAATCATTACTTACATAGTTACCCGGTAGGCTACCTACTTTTAATTGGTTTCATTAGATATCTCAGCTAACTTCACATACCTAATAATAATTGAGCATTTCAGTACCTTGGCAACAACTTTTGGCAACTACTGACAGCTAACAGAGACCAGAGCTGCTGTTAAGTTGGCCAGCTCTGCTTCAAGATTAAGTTGCCCACATTGATATCTCGGGATATTTTTCCTATTCAACATTGTTCATATAAGCAGAATATTGAATAGTCGAGAACAAGCCTTTTCACTGCGGTTGGACAGACCTCTATATATATATAGAGAGTTACAAACATTTTGAAAGCGAACTGAAAAAAGAGGCGTGCATCGGAAGCAAATTGTGTTTAGAAATGTTTGGAATAAAATTATTATTTTAGTTTTCTTTAGTAGATATAAAAAGGTTTTGGACTTTCTATCCATCAGTTACAGTAGTGAAATTCCTTTTTTCGAATGAATAGAGTAATCCTCTGTGGGCTCAATGATTTAGTCTTTTGTCCGAGTATTCAAATAAGTCGAATCAATATATTGATCTTGGAAATTTAGTACATTATTTCAACACATGTTTTCAATCGTTTAATTGAATAAAGATAAATTCCATAGCTGAAGCGGCTGAAGTTTGCAATAAGAGTAGGAATTGAGAATTTTTAAGAGAAATAATTATTATTTTTATTTTTTCATAACTTAACAAACTATAAATATAATATGATGCGACTCTCCCAGAGATTGGTATACCCAACTAGTTCAGAATGTTAATCAAAAGTATTGGGTTTATGAGGAGTGTAACACTTGTAGCTTTGCTCTTTGATGAGCTCAATCTTATTCGGTGGTTCTTTTTTCCCACTATCGGCACAATTATACCAGGGCAGCCATTTTACCCAGGAATATGAACAGGCTTCAGAATCATCGGACAGTCTCTGGTCTCCAGAGTAGTTCATCAGTTTGGCAGCGTGTTTCAACGCCATCTCGATAACCTTTTCTTGCACTTTTTGCGATTGCAGATTCTCTTTCAGAGTTTTCTCCTCAATTTTATCCTTGTCGCCACCGATCATTTCCGCTACAGCACCAAATAAAATGTCGCCGGGGAATCCATTCTTATTGAGCTCGGCAAGATCATGTTCAACATTGGAAGTCATCTGAAAGATAGCGCATAATAAAATCAGTTCTAATTAATCAGTAATGAATAATTATGAAACGAATTTTTGGATGAAGTAAAAATATTTTAAAATCAATATAAAATTTATGAGCTTAATCAATCATTGAAAAAAGTTTAAACACCCAACCCCCTAGGAAGAAGACCCCGTGGGAGACCCAGACAGAGATGGTGGCAACAGGTTAAGACTGACATGGAGAGACTTGGAGCGACAGAAAGAGATGCTGAGGAGCGAACTACGTGAAGACAGTTTGTTGGTGCGGCCAAATTTCAACTTAGATGTAGATGGCCCTTGGAGTAAGTAAGTAATCAATCATTGAAACTAGATGAGTTGAAACTGCTTTCACATGGATCGTGACACAGGCCAGTTTGTATCAGTTCGTGAATCCGTACTTGCAGAATTTTTACTGCTTATATATTTGTATTATAATTATTATGAAAATTGTAATGATTGGTATCAAAACCTCATTAAAATTGGCTTATCTCAATCTGGGAGGAAAAACGTTTCGAATTAATTCTGCTGTTTCTCTCCCAATCAATGTTTTGAGTTTGTGCTTGTGTAAATAAACAAATATTACTAAAACTCAAATAAAATACATCGCCATTATAATTATCAAATGAAAATCTAATTAATATTGTGTCAATGCTCTAGCTGATTCTTTGTGTACAAAAGAACAACTACTCTGAAGACTTTTGCGGCTGCGAATAGCTTATACTAATGTAATAGCACATTTAGATAGAATAACAGAAGGCGAATTGCCGAGGTTTCAATAAATATATTTACAAAGCTAAAGCTGAAGTTAATAAAATACCAATAACGTTTTCAAGATTAAAAACCAATAAAATACTTTATACAGCGTATCAGTTGGCTTACGTTATGACAAAGATCTCTCCGACACAAACTATTTAATTGAAAATATTCACTTTTCCTTAACACGGCTAGTATAATATTATTGAAATGAAATGAGAATGATCAAGTATGTATAAAATATAAGAATGCTAAATGATGATTTTTATTTAATTTTAATATTTTATTGTAATTTTTAGATAAATCATACATACACTGTACCATAAAACCAAGGTACATTGCTATTGGAATAGTTATAGCGAATCACATAAATCGAATTATTGAAAAATTAATATCTATTTGTCTACTTGACAAGTATTTTACAGAAAGATATTGAAGAGCTGAGAAAGAATAAAATAAAATCACTTTGTGGTCATTATTAGTATAAATTTGACACATTAAAAAAAACAAAACAACCGACAACCGACCGAAACAACCAACCTGTACTACAGTAAAAAACTGTAGGAATATTATGAAAAATGACGATATTATCATCGTAAAAATATTCGTAAAAACTCAAACTATCACTCTGACACCTTCTGAAACTGAATGTTTAGACTGAATTGTCTGAAATACTTGCTCACGATTCTTCAGTATGCAAATTTCATATACTGCTTTAGCACAAGTGCCAAGATAGCTGCTATCAATTATTTGCATATTTTACATGAAACATTAAAATTCACAAGGTGACCTACATGAAGAGCGCTTTTTCTTGGCATGAATGGATTATAAGTAGGATTCCAATCACGTAAGAAAAGTTCGATATTTTAAAATTTAATCTATGGCGTAACTTGACAATTTACCACAAAAGGTTTTGTGCACTGGACGATGCTTTCTTTCTTCAGGAAAGAAGCGAAGGAGAATATAATAAACCAGCTAAGATTTATTATTGATGATATACACATGTATAAATCACGTGTGTATTTATTGTGTATACAATTATGTACAATAAAATTATTCACAATGTGTGCGAATACATTGACGTATTCATGTTTTTATAAAGTGAATAAATTTATTCTGGTTTTATTACACATGTCCTAGTTTATTTGCAAACCAAGTAGTGCAATAAATCATTCTTTGTTTTGCTTTCTTTTCTTAAAATTTTATATTGTACAGAACATTATAGTGTTACAAATGAACAATCATATTGAATATTGTAATGATTATTATGAAATAGTTACCAATCACTTTTAACTGGAGACATCTACAACAGTAGAATATTCTCGGCAAGAGCTAGCTGGAACAAGAAATTCTCAACCGCAGGTGGAAATTTTTTCTCCTGAAGAAGTTGCAGAGTTACCACTTTACTTCCACAATCAGTGCTCAATGTAGCTAGTGACCTACAACATTTGAAATTTCAACATTAGATTCTGTTGTTGGTGAGATTTTTTATTTTTAGACAACAAATCCCAGTGCTTCATTTGAAATTTTATTTGATAATAACAAAAGTAATAAAATTTTATTCATTTCCATCCTAAAATTAGAGCCAGACTAAGACATGCAGCGTCACTTATAATATTCTAAATACGACACAGATCTTGGTTTGAAAATTTGATACAATAGCAGGTGAAATTAAGTCAAAAATTTTCAACATTCATTGAATTAGAATTCATAAACCTACATTAAGTCGTTAATGTAATCGTTAAGAATTACCAAATAAGTTTGAATTCATATTAATAATTATATAAATCAATAAGTATAGTCTTTGCAATTTCAGTTTTCTATTAAATTTATTACTAAGAAATTAATAGTTCAATAATATCCCAAACTACCTTAACTGAGTCAGCAATTCTTGCGTTTTCTTAGCAATCTCTTCAATGACAACATGTTCTGGAATGTTATCATCCTCAGCAAGTTGAACCAAATGCAATGCTATTTCCTTATGAGCCTTTGTCATTGCCAAATTTTCTGCAAAATTAAGTAACAAAAATTCATCAGCTCAAGAATAGATGTAATTTGTTCAAGATTTTGGGTTTAAATTGTTGCATCATCTTCAAAATAATTATCACTGGTTCATTGAGTATTCATATTGTCAAATAAACAATTAGTAGTTTTTTGAACAGTTTATATCTACTTTGCTTGAGAAGAAGCTCATGAATATTGTCATTCAGTCAACGTTTTTATGCTTGTGCAGGACAGTAACTCAAATGTACGTTGAATCAACTGAATTTATCAATACATTCTGTGATGACAATAAACTGATAAAAATTTGTTGAAATATGCTTTGTATACTTGAACAATAAATTGTCGGAGAAAGTCTTGTCAAAAACTGGAAAATAGATATCCAGATCTGAAGTAATCCACAGCTGAAAAATCTCTATATGTAAATAAATAACTGTAGGATATTATTCTATAAATCAATATCCTGTTATAAAGCAATAACTTTTATTAATTTCACACATTCGCATTTTACATTGGGTCATATGAATAAAACCAGAGCATATGCTCATGAGCATGAGCATGGAGCATAAGGTTTTGCTCATGAGCATTAGGTAGAAGCATAAGCATTTGCTCATTTTTATATGAATAAGCTTTACCTTATACTCTTACCCTATGCTCCTGAACTCTGGAGCAAATGCTCAACTATTTTTCGGATGAGCATGAGCAAATGGTTTTGCTCACGTTTATTCATAGAAAATGAAGCAAATGCTCCATATTCTAGAAGTATAAGCAAATGCTCAACTTTATTCATATGGCCCATTGAGTTTTTCTCGTAAAAACTAACTTGTTTATTTATAGTTTTAACGATTTTGCTTTTCGAATTAATCATATGATTACTTTTATAAGATGATAACATCATACGTCAAAATAGAATTACCATCGCTACAATCCCATATCCTACAATACCATAAATTCTCATTACTCACTAGTATTTCGCATTACATCAAAACAAAAATTTTCAGAACAAGCTTTATTTTTAGCATTCTATTTTTAAAACTTATGATGGCTGACAAGTTATTATACATAAACAGCATGCAATTATAACATTTATGATTAACTTTTTTTATGTAACTAGAGTGAATTGAAGAGTTATTCTAAATATATGTTTGCCAAGCTGCATTTCTTTCTTTCGGATGATGCTCACATGAGAATTTGCATTAGACGCTTATTTCTGCTGTCTGCAGAAAAGTAGGGTTTGATGAACTCCAAAGCAAAAACGGAGTCACGCCTCCAATTTGTGATCAAAAGAGCTACTGTAAAGCGCTGTTCTTCAAACCTGATCACTATTCTATACTGCATCCAGCATCAAGAAAGTAACAGCCCGAAATTTATCAAGAACCGTCTAAAATACAGTCATAATCAATATAAAAATCATTTTACGGCTGATAATTTGAGACTCATCAATTGAAAATATAAGATCTCACCTTTCGCTTGAGGTGCAACTGTTATTTCTGTTGCTGGCAGATTGACAAGGACATCATAGAGATCCGTTTGACAGGCAATCGAGCTGTCCCTACATCCCATAATATAGCTCGAGCTGGACTGAAATTGAAATTCTATTATAACGAATTGATGATAACATACAACACTTCAAATGATAAACACATCATTTCCAGTTCAAACTATAATCATAATCACGAATCTGGCAACACAAGTAGATGATTTCAGTGTCTTTCAATAATTTCGGCTCTTCTACAGCTACACCATCAATAATCATCATTATCATACCCCATATTTTTCAATATCAAACAAATCAGCGTACTCAGTGACTTATCAAATCTTTTCTATGGTTTGGAACTTTTTCTATGTTACTTGACCATGAATAGATGATTCATCATCATCATTATCATTATTGGCACTACAGCCCATATAGAGCCTTAGCCTTCACAACCACATCCTTCCACCCCTCTCGACATTCTGCTGTTCTTCTCCATCTTCTTACACCCAGTCTTCGCAAATCCTCTTCCACATCGTCAACCCACCGCTTTCTTGGTCTTCCTTGTAATCTTCTTCCTCCGGGTTTGCCTTCCAGCACCATTCTTGGCACCCTCTCTTCCGGCATTCTGCACACATGACCAGCACATCTCAGCCTCATACTTTTCACAACAGATAAAATACTGGTCTCTTCGAACAATCTTCCTAGTTCCTCGTTTGTTCTTATCCTCCATATTTCATTTTCCCTGATTGCTCCAAAAATTCTTCTTAAAATCTTTCTTTCCCATCTCTGAAGCAGACCTTCTTCTCGTGTAGTCAATGTCCAAGCTTCGGCCCCATATGTCACTATTGGTCTTAAAACTGTTGTGTAAATTTTTATTATGCCTTTTTTGACACATTTTTGGACTTCAGGATATTCTGCAGGGCGAAATACACCCTATTTCCGGACATTATCCTAGCATCCACTTCTTCCGCTACATTATTCTCTTCCGTTATTAGGGTGCCCAAATACTTAAATGATTTCACTTTCTCAAAGGTTCTACCTGATAACTGTATCTGTGTTCCATCATTCACTGGTCTCCTGGACATAACCAAACACTTTAGTTTTCTGCATATTAATTTCCAGGCCTACTTCTCTTGCCTCATGTTCCAGCTTTTCATAGATCTCTGTCAGTTCCCTCCTGTTCCTGGCATAAGCCATTATTTGGCACATCCGGTTGAAGAGTGTGCCCCCGGGGTTGTTGGTGGTCACCTTTCTGATAATATTTTCCAGCACTGCATTGAATAACATGGTTGACAGCACATCTCCTTGCCTCAGTCCCCTTCTTACCTCAAAATTATCTGTAACACTTCCATCAATCTTGACCACAGCTCTGCTTCCTTTCATCGTCATACTTATGAGACGGATCAGCTTTGTGGAGACATTTAACTCTCTAAGTGCCTCATACACTTTCACCCTACTGATAGTGTCATATGCCTGTTGGAAATCAATATATATCTGTTGCACGTTGACATCAAACTCATAGCATTTTTCCAGAATTTGCCTGATTATGAAGATATGGTCGACTGTTGATCTTCCTGGCCGGTAACCACATTGATACTCTCCAATATTACATTCTATCAATGGCATCATCCTTTTTGCTAGAATTTTGGCAAAGACTTTGTACAGAATACCCAGTAGGGTGATTCCTCTGTAGTTTCGGCACTCCATTTTGTCCCCCTTTTTATGAACTGGACAAATTATACCAATGCTCCATTCTTCTGGCATTTTTTCTTCTAACTATATTTCATTGATTAGAGCATGTATCCTCTGTACCAACATGTCCCCTCCTTTTTTAACAAGTTCTGCCGTTATTAGATCTCACCCAGGGGCCTTATTGTTTGCAAGATCTTTGATAGCCTCTTTCACCTCATTAAGCATTGGTCTACCCACTTCCTCTTGTACCGTTCTCACATCATCATAAGCAGTTTCAGCTTCTTGTTGGCCATGAATAGATGATTACTGATTTAATATTTCTTAGGATTTTAAAAAAAATTGACATCAATAGCTCGATACGCAGAATACATTCAAAGAACTACAAACCAACATTTAAATAGGCCTATTAATATTGTAACGTATCGATTGGATAGCTTATATTGATAAAGCATCTACAGAGTTCTGAGAAAAACGAATTTTGACATGAAAGTTATATCTATTTTAACTGCTAATTAATTTATCTGATTTTGTACAGTAATACTTTATGAAAAACTCAATAAGCTTTTGCCCAAATCTGCATCTGCTACTCTTCCAATTTACAACACAAAGGTCCGGAAAGTAGGTTATCTTCTTCGGCGAAGTCTGGGGAATAAGGTGGATGAATGAGGCATTCAAATGTGATATTTTGGATAGTTTGAACCGAGGGACGGGCTGTATGTGGTCGGGCGTTGTCATGCTGTAACAACACACCTGGAGTGAGAAGTCCTCGCCGTTCAATCCTGATTGCTGGCCGAAGTTGATTTTTTAAGAGATTTGAATAAGAATTAATGTTTACTGTCAATGTAATGCTCCAAAACTAATCCGTTCATATCGCAGAAGAGAGTAAGCAAGAGTTTTCCTGCTGATCGCTGGGTTCGGATTTTTTTTATTTTGGCGCCATTCTTTTTTTTTTTGTTTCTGGCTGATGGTAATGTTTTTTCTAGACAAATATGAATCATCATACTGTATTGTCATCCTGCGATGAATTTCCATTGGTTTGACACCTTCACTGCTCAAGAAACGAATGACTGATCGCTGATCTAACGCGGTGCATATTGATAATGTGGCGGCCATATTGTAACTGAAGTCACTGCTAATCGTGTGTATCGAGGTCACTAACGCACCTGTTAGTCATTGTGTAAGCTCCAACGAACATCCCTGCAAACTTCCGGATTAATCCTACAACTTCTCGGAACTTTACAACACTTTCAATGTTTTCATTTGATTCACCCTCGTAAATGATACTATAGACTTACTTTTATTTGAGCCAACTCTTCAGGTACCAAATCAACCCAAGGATGGAGCAGTTCACTTTGTTTCCTATGTTCCATCAACGCTGGGAAAGTTCGAATCCACTGAAAAAGTCATAAACCCAAGTTCAGGAAATATTATTAGAGGGAAAATATAAAAATACAGTATTCAACTATTCAAAAATATCAATATCGGCGATAGTTTTCTTTTCTAATATCAACTGGCTCTTGTCTAAAAGTTAAAGCTCCAAGTTTCTTCTTTCATACATTGATGTGAACTTTTTTAAGGAATAAATAACTTTTAAGAGTTCCTTAATACAGGAAAAATTGAATGTAACACTAGAAAAGCTTAGCACGGCGTGTTGATGATAAATTTTGTGCGTGTCTATGGTGAGGTCCGTGTTATAATGACAGTGGAGAAAGATAGGAAAACATCGATGGCGATTCTCTGCCTTGTCACTGCCTTCTATAGAATATAGTTGATCTCGTTATACCTGATGAAGTAAATTAAAAAAAAATTGAAAAGAATTTAAAACAACTGTTTATTGTTATTGTATTCATTCTTGTTGTAAATGATGAATTTTATTTTATTCGTCAAGAAAATATATTTCTCAATCATTTAATAATAAATTTTCATAATTGAGATTAAATATTGTGTTAATTAATTATAGTTGAAAAACGATCTGGCAAAGTTGCGGAGGTAGAAAAGGATAGCGCTACCTGCTTTGTCGAATGATAGACAGGGATAACAGCACCAATGTTAATCAAATACTGCTATTATAACGTGGACCTCAGTATAGTGTGCGTGCGTATCCTTGTCAGCTGTCCCTGTATGACAGTTGACAGAGCTCAAGTTTATATTTTATTTCACACACTTCTGATGATTTAAATGCAGCATGCAGTATTGTGGAGGTTGAGAGTTCGAGGTTTTCCTTTGCGGGTTAAAGTAGCTTGTTGAAGTTACAAATTGCGACATTTTCAAATTTTATTTAAATTTAAATTTCTGATCCAATTCGACAAGTTCCCACTTTAATGAAGCCTTCATAGACATCAGAGTTGGTGGTCATGTACAATTGAGTTAATTGAAATGAGATAAATTACGTAAAATAAAAAATGTGTAAAAATAGACTCACTTTGAGAAGGTGAGGGAGACTGTGATGATAGACGACCAATCGCTTCTTAAGAAGCAGGACAGTATATATGAGAATTGTTTCCAAACCAAATACTTTGATAAGATCTGAAAACGCATAGAAATAACTTGATTCGTGAAATACACTAAATTCAGCACTAAAATATGATTTCACAGTTAAATCATAGAGTTACTATGAATTATTAATTGAAGTTACATAAATTACTATAATATTCTAGCACTTGGCTTCAGAATAGTGAATCATACTCTGATAAAAATTTGGCAGGATTAGATAACAGATGACAACTCCGGATGGTTCCGGCTTCGCCCTTCTAGGAAAGCTGGAGACAGAAATTTATTTCTTACAGGTTAAAACTAAATAGCAACGTTATACTTATAGGTAATGATTGGCCGGATGATAGCAGGTCAGGAGAATGTCATGAAAATTTCAAGTCAATGTTCTCATTTTGGAAAGAAGTTTTTAATTTAAAAAAATGCTACTTTTTCATTAGAAAATGGAATCATTTAGTGATTTTTTGTCCAGTAAGAATTGATTTTGATTTTTAATCAAAAGAGAACTGAAATAAATAAAATACATTATAATCTTTGTATCAAGTGCAATTAAAAAGACTCCTTTCACTCTAATCAATATAAATGTTATGTAAACTTTATTGTTTAGGGCTACTTGTATTTACATAATAAAAATCAGTTACACTTTTCAACATAATATATTTTTATTGTTTAATTTAGTTGAAACCATGTGAAAAATAAAAAAAATATACGTTAAAAAAGGGTACTTTCTTACACTTATGCATAATGTAGGGTACATACTATAAATGAAACAGCAGCCTACCTTTCACACATGTAATAACACCATTCCTATTTCCATAGCTCAATTCATAGTCTTTTTCTCTGAACGTGCCATTCTCCTCAGTTGAACACACGCCACTTGTAGTGACCGACAGAAATAATTTCAGTACTGCAACAGGAGTACCTGCAAACAATGATCAAAATTAATTAATAACATGCTGTAGAATGTTATTTTCAAGAATAAACTGCACATAGAAGAGGTGGAGTGTACTATTAATGGTAAAAACGCACTTGTGCTGTGTTGAATGAAGTTGGAAAATGATGTGCATAGAACTCATAATGCTAGGAAAGCTCAGGTGGACACTAACGATACAGTAGGGATGTCATGTACGGGCAATTAAAAAAGGAATATTCCTGCCAAATCTCATAGAATTATATCAGCGCGTTCGGCCGTAAATGCGTTTCATAAAGACAGACGAAAGAAAATCAGAGTTAAAACATAGACCTCACTGCGTTCGGTCAAAATGAGCCACCAATAAGAACAAATAAGCCACTGGTAAATAACAAAATTTTTAATTATTATTTAATAATAATGATACAACAATAATTCAACCTCAAATAGAGCAGCGAAGAGAAATTTCTTTCATTATATGAAAACCTAATTCAATTAAAACCTAATGATCTTATTATTTTTAATACCAGAATGAAATCTCACCTGATTTGCAATAAGTTTTACTGAGCATTCTGCAAAGTGATTCATATTTTTCGGGGTTGAAATCTTTACTCCATAGAACTAGTATAAACTGCTTGAGCTGAAATCATAAGGACGAATCACCACATACATTAAAAACGTAGGATTAAAATACACATCATATTCTCATGTTTCCACTTGGAACTAGTGTATGTATGTACGTCAATTATTGTAATACGTTTACATTACAGTACATTACACAATTGATGCCAAAACAACTGTCTACCGAAGCTGCTTTACTTTAAGGTTTCACTTCACAGACAATAAACAACACTTACAATATTAAATTTCTCATATTAGTAAAATTTGAAATGCAATGCAAATCATTAACAAAGGTTTAACATTAGCAATTCAAACTGTTCGTGAATGAATATAGCTTGAATTTGTTTCCAAGCAAGTGCACCTTCATATCACATTGATATAAATTTGAAACTATTGAAAATTGTGTACTGCAATTGAAAAAGTATTGGATGCACGCTGAGATTTTTCCATTTCTTATAGGAAGTCAAATTCAATTTCATTTTTATACGATAATGTCCATTAGGCCTATGAACAAACAAGGTCTGAACTGAAATTCTCAAATCGCCCCGAAAATATTAATGTTTATGATTTACCTGAGGCAAGTTATCAGACTCAAATACTTCTGTGGTTGTTAAGTAGAACCATTCGTTTCTGAATCGGCCATAAATGAATGGATGATTAGCATCGAAAGTACATTTTTGCATTAGAATCTTCTTCTGTAGTTCTGTCACTGAGGGATAGGTCCACGTCCATAGAATGTCATTGTTGAGATCCTTTTCTAAAAATTAATGAAAGTTT
This sequence comes from Nilaparvata lugens, assembly GCF_014356525.2. NCBI lineage: Eukaryota > Metazoa > Arthropoda > Insecta > Hemiptera > Delphacidae > Nilaparvata > Nilaparvata lugens. The sequence goes on from NC_052504.1 coordinate 16,636,204, forward strand.
TTGTTTTAAAATGTAATGTATTTTTGTTGAAATAAGACAGTATACCACACAGACTCTACTTTTAGGTGAGGAGTATTATTTTATTCATGCAATCATTTACAATTGTGTATGTGCCGGTTGCACAAAAGCCGGTTAAATTTTAATCGTGATTAATTTTACTAGAACCAATCAGAGAAGCCGTCTTTTCTAAAAGGCCTTCTCTGATTGGATAACGTGAAATTAATCACGATTAAAATTTAACCGGCTTTTGTACAACCGGACCTATGCCTTTTTTGGTTTTAAAAAATGAAATTATTTCAATATGCAATATTATACACATAGACATGCCATGAACAAAGAACAATATAGGTCCAGCTTAATGCCGATAGAATTTAATGTTATGAAAATCATTCAAGATTCTTTTCATGGGAACTTTTGCCATTTTCCATGATTCAATTCAGTATACAGAACTATGAAAACTTAATTAAAATCCAATACTTGAGGTGCGCATATCTCAAAGAGGTGTGGGGAAAGAAGTGGGTCGATAAGAGTGCCACTAAAGTGTCATATTCTTGAAAATAAGTGTTCTCATTCACATGAAATCGTCTAAGTTCAGGATTTAAACATAGCGATCTGATGTTACTGTAACTGCGTCATCCTCAAAAAAATATGGATCAGTTTGATCAGATTTGGATCAATTTGAAGACAATCCATTTGAATACATCGCACACCAAACAATCACTTTGATTAGATTTTCATAAGGTTCTTGAAGATTTTGAACTGTCCAATACCGAAAATTTTGTTTATCTACGTGTTAGTGAGAGTTCCAGTGTGTGCTAAATGATGTTCTCCACCCTACTGGAGTAATATTCAAAAAGTTACTATTTTCTGTATAGAACCAAAATTTCCACTTTGTGCTGGAAATGCCCCACCTTGTATAATCTCAGAAAGTAATAGCTGAACAAATATAATGTATCCAGTGAGCGTAGTGACTCATTTTCAGGCACATCGTTTGGCTTGAAAGTGAGGAAGTCAACTGATGAGACTGTGCAGACTGGGCTATATTTTTACTATTATGAGAGCCTTGAGTACAGAGTGACATTACTGTGCTGATAGTCGTACTGTGTGACCTCAGCATCGCTATCGACACCCTGGAACAAGACCATGAAATTTTATTGGATAGGCTCTCTTATGACAGATCTTCAAGTTAATGCTTCTCCACTCTTCTAACGGGGTTTTTTTTAGAGGCATAGAACTTTAATTTGGCATTACTGTTCAAGATGGAGACCGATTTAACAGTTGATTGATTTATTCTTAGTTTTGTATGGCAATTCATCATTAATAGATTCACACCTGAACAACGCTTGCGAATAGTGCAATTTTATTTGAAAATAATGTTTCTGTGCGGAATACGTATCGCGCACTACGTCAATCATATTGTCAACAAAAGCGTTCCTCAGAGCAGTTAATTTGATTAACCTTGGAACGCTTTCTAACCACGTTAACTCTCATTGATAACTCGCATCCCCAGAGACGTCGTAGGGTGCGGACAGAAGAAGCTATTGCTACTGTAGAGCGCAGCATTGAGGAAGAGCCGAATGAGTCCATCGCCATCGAGCACAGGAATTGGATATGTGTCCATCCACTTTATAGAAGGTTACCAACTTTTTCATTCCTGAATTGAATAACCATGATGTCAAGGAGCTGTGGTTCCATCAAAACGGCGCAGCATGTCACAAAGCTCGTGCCAGAATCAATTTATTGAAAGACACGCTTGGTGTTCGCCTAGTTTCACGTTTTGAACCTATGAATTGGCCTCCAAGATCTTGTGATTTAGCACCGCTAGACCACTTTCTGTCGGGCTATGTAAAGACATTGGTCTATGCTGTTAAGTCACAAACGCTTGACCATTTGGAAGAAAACATTCACCGTGTTATTGCCTATAAAGTCACACAAACGTTGGAAAAAATAATATAAAATTGGACGTCCAAACTGGACGACATCCGAGCCACCGAGGCGGTCATATGCCAGAAATCATATTCAAAATGTAATGCCTGATTAAACTTCTGTAATTAATCTTCTGATTACATAAAATTAAGTCAATCGAATAATCCATTGTTGTTTTATTGCAATTTAGAGTTCTATGCCTCTAAAAAACACCCATTATTTGGAGGGACATGAGCAGATGGTTTTGGCTAATAATGTAGGTGTGATTTCGCTGGAGAGAACAGTGAAACGGGTCACGGTCAAGCCATAAAAGGAGAACGGTAAAGTGTGAAACGGGTTACCAATATTATTTCAAAACTGGAAAATTCCAGGTCACAGGATATTTATGGACTCTCCACATTTGTGCTGAAGGCGACAGCAGAACAAATAGCTGAATCAATGGCTCTAGCCATAAATAGCTGTTTTGAGGCTGGGAAGTTTGAGACAGTCTAAAGACAGCTAGGACATTGCCAATTCAGAAGAAGGGGGGAGACTGATAATCCTGCTAGCTTCAATCCGATTTCCATTGTTCCCGTCTTCTCAAAGATCAATGAAACAGAGATGAGGACACAGAAGACTGAATTCTTCGAGGGAAACAGCCTGCTATCACCATCGCAGCAGAGATTCAGAAATTAACGGTTCACAAGTGCTCTACTGGCATTGACTGACAGCATCCAGAGTGCTTTTGAGGATAGCAAATCTCTTGCCCTAACATTGTGCGATCTCAGCAAAGCCTTTGATTGTGTCCCCCATAAAATATTGATTGATAAACTCAAAATACATGGTTTGGGTGGCATGGTTCTCAGGATAATGGCATTGTACTTGGAGAATCGGAGGCAGGTATTTCAACTGAGAGGTGCAACTTCTAAATTGTGCGGTGCATGGATGTGCCGCAAGGATCGGTTCTTGATCCCCTTTGGTAAATATTGCTCATGAACGATTTCACAAGCAGTCAGGGAGTGATACTCTTTGCGGATGACACCAGGAACAGGCGAATAAAGAGCTTACCTGACTCATTGAGGCTGCTAAGTATGATATTTGACAAACAAACTAAAGCTTTATTAGGATGAAACAAGCATCCTGGTTTGCTCATTAAATAGAAAAGAGCCAGTCAAGCTGATAAGATAAACACAGAAACTTGATTAATTGTAACCTCCTCATTTTGGCCTACCACTCGCTCTTCCAGAGCCACATAATCTATGGCTTACTTCTGTGATGTCATGCGTCGGCTACCCTCCCACCCATGATGTGTTGCTTCTACAGAAGAAGGCTTTGAAGACAGTGCCATTTGCGGACTTTAGGGGATCACTACCGGTCACTCTTCAAGTGTCTTGAAATTCTTACAGTACACAATCAATACGTGCTCTGCTTGCTGTTGTACGTTAAGAAAAACCTGGAGCAGCTGCAAATAAGAAGGTTAATGAAGTTTAGAATCTTACCAATTATATTGCAAGATGATAAACTCATGGTCATTCACAAACTTCAACTGTCAAAACTGATGGGTTTTTGTGTACAATAAATAAAATACCGTATATAAAATGTATGTACCTACGACTCAACGACAACTACCTTATTAATATCAATAGAACTATAAATACATATTTGATACGTTATAGACAAAGGCACATTATTATGTATTCAAACATAATAGAATAGTTTGTACCAAGTATTCTGTTTTATAGGTTAGAAAATTAAAAGATAACGGGATGCCGGGAAAGTGGGTCGTTGACAAACTGGTTAGATCCTCATTTCACACTGAATACAAGCTAGGCTAACGACAAATGCGGTTACCGACAGATTGGATCACATTCGTAAGCAGACCCAGTTTGTCGTGTTATGATGTGACAGATTTGGTCAATTTAATTTTCAACTCTGCACCACCCCACAAAGTAGAAGATTTCTTCTCTGTGAGCAGACCCAGTTAATCGTGTTATAAGACGACAGATGCGGTCGAAAAAATGTCCCACTTTGTCGTCCACCCAGTTTGGCCCTATAACGTTTGTCGTCGACCCACTTTCCAGGTGACGTGGTGAGAGGTGATAAAGTTGTTTTGTTAACCTTAAAATGATTAGTGAATCGTGGTGTTTATTTTCATTATTTTATTTATTAGTAACTGTATGTTTTGTTTTTCGGACTAAAGAGTTTGTTTCTGCTGGAGTAACCGTTGAGAGTTTACTTGGTTCATGGATTACAAGTGAACATGAAAATTTTATTCTCCATCATATTCAACGGACTTCATTAACGTTACTGGTTCATTCACTTTTACCTTTAGGTAAGTTGAAAGTATTTCAAATGAAAATTAACTTATATAATTGCTGCTTCAAGTTTAATGAACTGACACTAGTTACTAGTGAATACCACCCCAAACCATGGGCCGCCAAGTAGCATATATAAGTTTCTGGGTCAGCTGTTGCCTTCAAGATAAAGATAACTTAGTCCGTTAGTGGATTACTGAATTATTATTGCTTTATATCACTAATAAACGTCTATGAGTAAATCAACAGTTTGTCGTAGGTCTTAATACCTACATTTATTGATATTGCCTCTAATGTCAATCAATTAAGGTGGACACTGACGACAGGACAACTGTGTCGAACATGTGTGAACGGACATGTCTTCTAGCAAAAACGACATTCTCGTGGAAGGCTTCGAACAAAATACAGCTGCTTCTATCTTATATAAAGCTGGCCACTAATGGTAAAACATGCATGATAAACAGACATGTAATGCATGTTCATCATGCACATACACGCGTTCATCATGCATGCTCATCATCAGCGAGAGGCTTCCAACATTACCTTGAATTACCCCCATGAGCACTAAAGCAGAGCCGGATAGGTTGTGTCATGAATTTAAGAAATATATACACACAAAACTAAACAACCAAGATGGCCTGACTAGACCAAGCCAAGTAGATCATCTTTAAAAACTTCCCCAACTGAGTAGAAAAAGCGGCTAGCAAGCCAGGTCTTAAGTTGGGACCGGAACGCTGGCAAGGTTAATCCTTTCACTCCATCTGGCTGCCTGTTATAGACTCGCAGGTCCAAGGCAGGGAATGAATCACGTGTTCTTGTGAGCCGGCGTAAAGGCACATCCAATAGACATCTGTGTTTAGTACTAAATTTCCCAAGGTTTTCATGCACGAACACTGCACACAAGTACACATAGTGACTATACACGGTCATTATTCATGTGCATGTGAAGAGAGGTCTGCAATGCTCCAAGTATCCATACAGAGTTACCACTTGAATTGCCTCTTCTGCAGTAGGATGGCATCATGACGGCAGCATGCCCGCCCCCAGAGCAGCAAACCATAACTGAGAATTCTATGGAAAAGACCATGTTATGCAGTTACAAGGTAGGGCCTGCTCACCATCTGAGTGAGTTTATGCAGCAGGTAGGTGAGTCTTGGATTGATGGTGAATCCAAGCAGCGACACACTCCCCTCAACGACGTCCTGGCTGCGGCCCAGGGAGCAAATCAGACTCTGAGTAAAAATAAACATGAAATAACAATAAATAAACCATTGGAATATTACAAATTTTTATGATACAAATATCATTTTAAAAGAAACAAAAGCCTAACCTCAGAAAATGTTGTTCGAAGATGACGCAACATGTATGACGAGCATGTGTGTTCACACATGTTCAACAAACTTGTATTGTTGTTAGTGACAAACTTAACACTTATTGAATTTGTTTCAGTTTATGTGAGTACGCTGCTATTTTTGATTGACGATACTCCACCGTGGCTGTTCACAAGTACTTATCTAGGTTTGACATTTGCTGCTCTATCCATAATTACACCTACAGTGGTGTTGACTTTGCTCTATAGTTGGACAAAAGATGGATATTCCAATCATCCAATTGCTCGAAAGATGTCAGTGTTTTGTGATACTGTAACTTCCTGGAGAACTCTCTCCAGTGATATCAATGCAGAATTTAAAAGGTGAGAAATCATATATTTATTTGACTCTCTGATACTGTTTCTGGTAAGTTTAAGGGACGTATTACATTAGGACACCAGGCTGGGTCGCCAGTAAGACAGGAAATATACTGCTCTTTGCTGATGACACCATCATCTGTTCAAGGGGCATATCACCAGAAGACGCAACCTTTAAAGTAAATGAGATTTTTAGCAAGGCAAAATATTGGTTTATACTTGATAGGCTGAGTCTGAATGACAATAAAACGCAGACGTTAATTTTTTAGCTTTGGCCGGAACTGCCAGCCAGAGATGGTCAAGCTCTTGGGACCTGTAGTGGACCTGATCGAATCGAAAATATACAGCTTCTAATAAATAATGTTCCAATTATAATAAAAATTGAAACTCTATATCAAATGACCGATTTGAAAGTGGTGAGGGACTCATTCTACCAAAGAAACCTCCTTAAAAATAATAGGTGAATTTGCAAGAGAAAGTTAGGTATGATAGTGAACAAAAACCAAACATCTACAGTTTACAAAAATCGAAAATCAGTTTCAGTGTCTGAAAATATATTAAAACATGATTTTCTGTTGATGCTGTTTACTTATATCCAATTTACACAACACACTTTTCGTGTATCATGAAGAGGAGAAGAAATCCTAAAATCCTGGCCATCTCAGAATAGGAGTTTGTTGTAACCTGCAAAAAAACTTCAGCAAAGTAGATCACATTTTTCATCAATTATTGTAGATCACATTATTGTTTGTGACTGACACTAATATTTTTTAGGTTGTTTTTATTGAAATTTAAATGTGATTCATTAAAAAAGGTGTTTTAAATTTTCAGGGTTGACAAGATAAATTTACAGTGCAGTTCCATTAATAAAGTGATAGCGACCGACAATTGGATTATAAAAACTGGTCCCTACACACTATGGCTGGCTCACCAGAGTGATTCCGTTTTGATATTAGTGAGTGCTGATACTCATGACGTGTCAGTTAGCGGAACAGCTAATAATGGAACTGTGCAATATCTGAGTATTGAAGTCAAAACAACTCGACGCAATGCTGAAAACTTCTTTATAAGGTAAGTTAATCACATAACGCCTCTGAGCATTTTGACTAAAAAATAGAGATAACTCTCTTTTTATATAGTGCCTTGAAATGATATATATTTTCAACACAGAAGTGCTCAATCTGATACAGTATCTACAGAGATGTTAAACACATCATCTAACTGTGATTAGTATAAAATAAATTAAATACAAATCAAATTGAATAAAAACTAGCATCTCCTCAGTTTAAAATTAAGATGAATTGCAATATAAATACATTTATATTGTACTTACTTACTCTCTGAAAAAATAGTTTCAAAAGCTATCTTTGGTCCTTCTTTTGAGATTGAATTTTATTCCATACTTATTTCGTAGTTTTTAAATCTCTGGGTAATTTGTGATGTTTTAATAATGCATTTATATAAGAATGTTTAGTACTTAGGGCCGTTTGCACAGTGAAAACTTAAACTAAATTGAATCAGCTGGTGGCTTGAACTCCAAATGACCCACATTATAACAAACTAGACTTAATATAATAACACTTATGTCCGGTTCCACCAAGCTCGGTCAAGACATTTGATCATGGTCCAATAGGGAAGTTTATAACGAGTGCAATGTATGATTTCTATGACGATAGTAACTATTTATTGTAACTATTAATCGTGCACACTCCAGTGCACTAGTGTGAAGCGTAACCACATTGAACATTCGCTTGGTGAAACCGTGCATTAGTATTTTATTGTTGTAGGGAGTAACATTCCTTGTTATACTGGATGAATCTCCAGGTTTTTTTCCTGAACCCAAAATAGTGAAACATGTTGGAATTATGAAGACTTTATTTAGTAGAGATTGAAGTATATTATTCAGTGTGGAACTATAGCAACTCATTCATATTTGATAATGTAAATTCTCAATAATTATTTTTCACAGATGTAATGCACTCGACTTCAAGGACCTGGAAGAAAAAATTCGTCGGCCGATTACCATTTTACCAGATGTGACATTCCATCGATCTAGAACTGACCTTTTCTTGGAAGTTTTCAGAAACGCTGTTGCCCAAAATAGAACTACTACTTCATCACAGGTTAATAAAGCATGTACCTAATTACTCTATTAATGTTATTAAATATTAGTAGGCCATCATTATAAACTATACACGTTAAGTTTATAGATGTATAAGCAAATTGCATTCAATTTCCACAGTTACAGTTTTTATTTCTTTACCCACTCAACTGTCAAAGTAACATGCTAAAAACCATTTAGCTCACAGAAATTGAGATATAGCTATTGATAAGTTAAGCTATATGCACTTGCTAACCCCGTTGTACGGGTGACCACTTTGAGAGCCAAACTCCTCTAAAACACCATTTATGAGTTTAAAAAATAGCTTTCTTGTGTTTCGGAACCCACCTAAACTATAGCTCAACTCATGAATAATTGTGTGTGTGTGTGTATCTCTCATTACCCACGCACAAGCCTAGAGCTCATATGGGCACCAAATTGAGAAAAAAAAATCAATGAGAGTTCAATATATTAGAAATTCTTGAAACCTCTGTACATGAAGTTGATACTTTTTATTTGATACACAAGTCTTGTTAAGGACTTGAGAGGGTGTGATAAAATGTTTTTCACGATTTTCAAAACATTACGCTTGAAACCAGCGGTTACCTGGGGATCATTTGAAATAATAAATTATGTTTTATTGGGTCATCCCCCAGGCGTGCGGAATGAGCCTAACGGCTTGCAATGAAGTTTTCTTAATCATGAAAAGAAATATATTCATTTATTAATTAATCAATGTGTTTATTAATGGAGAGACAACAGATAATATTAAATATAATTTTTTAACTGAAAATAGCTTCAACTGAATGAATTTATTTTTTCCTCGCACTTTAAACTCAATTGTCAATAATTATAATTTAAGACCCACTGCAAATAGATGTCACATATCACACCAATATTGAATGTTTAAGGAAACAGTTGATAAGCACAAGCACTAAAATAATAAAAACCTGATTCCGGACCACTTCCTCACAAACTCTAAGATTAGTAGAATAACCAAACTAGATCTAAAAACTGGACTTACAGTATATCCTCTACCTGCCTATTACATGGGAAACCATAGTTGGCTAGGTATTTTTCATCCTTTCTTTCTTTTCAGCACACCCCACCATGAAGCCTGTTTTAGTATATATATTTTTTAATTTGTATTTTGTTTGTGATGTTTTGTATATTGACTTTGTTGTGTATCTCGTGTTGATTTGAATAAAGTTATTGATTGATTTATGATCATGCTATTGATATCATTTTTAGGAGCTGGAAATGTGCATTGGTTGTATGATTGTGCAGTCAAATGTGAAATTGGTGAAGCATTGCGAAGACACGACTTCCACTGATCGTTCCTGCACTACTTGCTATTGCCGGCCACTTTGGTGCATTGACTGCATGGGCAAATGGTAACCACCAACATCCAATCAATTATTATACCGTACCATATATTCATTAACCATATTTACGGGTGTATTTCGTTCAGTCCAGGTGTTTGATTACTCCAGGTGCTCGATTAGTCATGATGTTCGATTACCCCAGGTCGGACTTTTCCGATTAGACCAGGACCTGGTCTAAACGCACACCTCGGCTAAACGAGACCCTGGAGTAATCAAACACCTAGACTGAACGAAATACACCCGTAAATATGGTTAATGAATATATGGTACGGTATAATTACTGGGTTAATTGAAGCATTCCGTATCGTTTAGCCCATGTCTCGATTAGACCAGGTCCTGTGTCTCGATTAGACCAGGAGATACTACACCCGTCTCGATTAGACCAGGTATCGTTTAGACCACCTGCTGTAATCGAACTACTGGGTTAATCGAGACGGAATGCTTCGATTAACCCAGTAGTTCGATTACACCAGGTCCTGTGTCTCGATTAGAGACCACCTGGAGACGGAATGCTTCGATTAACCTACTGGGTTCGATTACACCAGGTCCTGTCTCGATTAGACCAGGTTTCGTTTAGACCACCTGGTGTAATCGAACTACTGGGTTAATCGAAACATTCAGTCTCTTTTAGACCAGGTTTTCAGCTTCATTGTAGAATAAGACCTGGTGTAAACGAAACCTGGTCTAATCAAGACTACCATATTTACACATCATTAATACTCATATTCATTTATTGATCGAATTATATACAATTCGTTAAAATGATTGCTACGGTACAAATAGTATAGGTTACTTGTATTTTTTATTTTGATTTCGACTGTATTTATTTTGGGAAAACCAGCATGGAAAGAGCATACCTGTATTGGGTATTGCCAAAGAAATTACAACACTTGAGAGTATTTCCTCGGGTGTTGAAAGTTTACTTACTACTACTGTTAAAAGTTGAAGGGTATTAAGATTCATTAAATAACAATAGCTATCTATGAAACGATTATAAAATTTTCATTTTTTGAATTTGAATTTACATAATGTAAACAGTATTGAACACTTCATGTAAAATTTTAAAATATTACCTTAATGTTCAAGTTGGAAATGAGTATATTGTGCGGACTACTGCTAAAATTTGTTTGGATTTACATTAATTTTATTAATTATTATTCATGGTACTAAATGATATTCTAGCTCAAAGGGAGGATTATCTAATTGAAAGTCTTAAAAAAAATAGAGGAAGAGTAAGGCCAATGGAAGTAAAAAATTGTATACTCGTAATATGAGGATGTCTTGAGACAAGAAAAGGTTTCCTGAAGAGCTTGCACTGGGAAGACAAAGGTTTAAAACAGTAGAATATTTCAAGTATCTTAAATGCCTGATTAAATGAAATGGAAATGAATTGAAGATTGAAAGCTGGAAATAGGACATACTTCTGTCTACAGAAATGTTAAAATCAAGGGGTTTTATCTGTAGTAGTAAATAAGCATTAATTTAGAACCAAAGAGCCAAATAGAGTTAGTAGGTAGTACTTGTAGTATGTAGTATAAAAACCATCATATAAACTTCCCATTATTTTCTTATATTAAATCAATTGTATTATGGTTTAAGTAACTAATTTTCATTATTTTTCCAGGTGGGTATCAAGACAAGAACAAGATCAACCAGAAACATGGCTGTCCTCGAAATGTACGTGTCCAGTTTGTAGGAGTGTTTTCTGCATGCAAGATATTTGTCCCGTTGTCTTCACGAACTCTTAATGAATTCAAAGCAGATTTCAAACTGCTTTAGGCATTAACTTGTGTAACTTAGCAAAATATGCATAAAAAACTATTTTTTATTTTAGTGAATGATATGTCAAGTGACGCCCGATAAGAAAATAGAATGTACAAACACGTACAATGAGTTTTTTGAAGAAATTATACGTTTATTTAGGACAAAATGAATGTCTCTTAAGTGATCGTACAAGTACACGAATACGTAAGAAGACGGAAGTATTTGTATGAATATTTATTGTACTAATACATTATAAAATAATAATGATTAATTTTTCTACTAAAATTGTGCAAGTCACTAGCCTAGTTGTATATTTTATAATAAACAGTCTCACAAGTTGTACAGTCATTGTTAGAAGATGCAGTTGAAAAAATATTAATTCACTTACGGTACGCTGGTATCAATCAATCATTTTATTCAGTAAAATGCATTAAAAAATTGGTCCCGCTAAACCTAAAAGATTGTATTATAATATGTTATTTAATTCGATTTTTCTGGCTTTATCAAATAAACGATTCTATGTATTTTTCATTTCAATGTGAATAACATTTATCCCTGTGTGCTGGCTGCAGGCAGCTAGTGGAAGCTACAATTGTCCCTGTATGAAGACACAGAAGATGCAGTTTCTGCATCAGATTCTGCCCGTTTTTACACTTGGGATGGCCACTAACGACAGGATAAGTGTGTTTACACACATGTTCGTCTTAAGCCGGCTCCAGACATGCGACATTCGGCGAACACCAAGCATACTCGCCGAATCACGAGTAGTGTGGATGGATGTTTGGTATTCGGTAAGCAGTGAACATTCGTGTTCGTTGTTTTCCCGGTCATGGTCGAACATCAAAGTGGATGAATATTCGGCAAAAGGCACATGAAATGTACATACCATATGTTAATATAGAACTATAATCTAGTGATACTAGCCAATTCAATTTTGTAAGGTTAGCATCAAGTTGAAGGTTACTAAACAAGATTTGAGTTCTATCACTTTATTAAGCCGGCTCCAGACATGCATCATTCGGCAAACACCGAGCAGCGACTCGCCGAATCGCTAGTAGTGTGGATGGATATTTATCTATTCAGCAAGAAGCAAACATTCGTGCTCGTTCTTTCAGCCGGCTCCAGACATGCGGCATTCGGCGAACACCGAGCATACTTGCCGAATCACGAGTAGTGTGGATGGATGTTTGGTATTCGGCAAGCAGTGAACATTCGTGCTAGTTGTTTTCCCGGTCAGTGTGGAACTTTTGAACACATCAAAGTAGACGAATGTTCATGTGAAATGTACATACCATATGTTAATATAGAACTATAATCTAGAGATACTACCTCTCCGAAACAGATGGTTAAAATTGGTAATTAAATTAATACCCAGTCTAGTTTTGTAAGGTTGGCATTAAGTTGACGAGCTGTTATAAGTTCTTTGCATCGTATTCGTGCATAAAAATTGCATTCAATGAGGCATGCAATTTATAGTTACACAGCTGTTAATTTTTTACCAAGTTACATTGAGTTATTGAATTGCATGCGTCATGGCATTCATTTTATAGTCAACTCGACAGCTGATTTATGATGAATAATCCTATAGTCTGATTTTCACTCTAATATTGACGTATGAAGGAGGCTCCTTTTTCCTTTTATATTATCCTTGAAATGCAAAATTCCAAAAACCTTGTATATACGTCGACGCGCAATTTAAAAAGGAGCATACCTGTCAAATTTCATGAAAATCTATTGCCGCGTTTCGCCGTAAATGCGCAACATATAAACATTAAGAGAAATGCCAAACCGTCGACTTGAATCTTAGACCTCACTTCGCTTGGTCAATTATTTTTTAATTAATTCTATAAACTATGATTGTTGTTGAATCATATCAAATCAAATGATCAATTATCTAACAAATGCAGAATATTTCATTTCTTGCAGTATGATATTATTTTGTGAAAAAATCACTATAAGGAAATTAATATTGATGTTAGAAATTAAAAATTGATTTCCTGAAAAATTTACTTTTATGGACTTGGTGGATTTTCCTAGTATGCCCACGTATGTTAGTACCAAGTTGAAGAACTTATCTATATTATAATAAAGGAAAAAACTGGCTTATATACGTACGGGATAGGAAAATTATGTTTGATGCATCATCACGCCTAAACTACTGGACTGAAATTAACCGAAGATGGTTTTAGGCCTACTTTAAGCTCTTCAAGATTCTACTCGCTCAAGTTTTCAGTTTGTCAACTTTTAAAATAGACCCATTCGGAGCACGGGTTACCTGCTAGTTAATGAATAATTCAAATCTTGATGAAAACTAGATAATAACCAGTCCCGTCCAGGTTACTGAATTATTAAGTTAAAATTCTAGGGCTCTTTATGTCCTATACAGTTATTGACCGGGGTACATAGGGTTAGTTTGGTTTATTTATAAAAGCAGGATAAGCAAGAAGAACATCTTCAATATCGAGATCCATGTTGACGGTAAATGACATTCAGTTGACGAATATTAGCTATTCCCAAAACGAGCAAGTGCTCGGGAATCCACGAATGTGTGTAGATGTGTGCTTGTTAATCGGCAAATATCAAGACGAATAGTTTGCCGAACGCCGAACATTCGCTGCTTGCTAAATGAAGCTGCTTGCTGGAGCCGGCTCCAGACATGCATCATTTGGCAAACACCGAGCAGCGACTCGCGATTAGTGTGGATGGATGTTTGGCTATTCAAGCTTTAAGGTTTGTACAGACTCATGCACCACGAATACGCGATTTTCACTTTCCATCAGCTGATTATATCTGTATTTGTACAGTAACAGTAAGATACAGATATAATAATAAGCAGACATTACAATTTGAATAGTAAGGGAACCTGCAGGATGGGCTTTGAACTTTGAAAGAGAAACGAGCAAATTTGGTTTAAGTACTCAGAGCCAACCTATTTAAATTAATAAAAGCTATTGCACTTTATTACTAGATAATGATAATGCCGAGTGTCCTGGCTGGCTCAGGTATGGTGTTCTACTAGATTACATGGGTCATAATCATAGTATCCTCATTGATATTTTTAAATAATTTAGCTGCAGAACATTATTTGAGAAATTCCTAGCATTTCACCAAGGACACTATCAACACTATACACAGGAATTGACCCAGGCAAGGATTATGGAACTAGGTTAAGGCTGGCATGGCAAGCTACTAAAGGGGAAACAGAAGATCAAACTACATGGAGTTGAGTTGTTAGTAGGGCAAAATTTAAAATTCAAAAAATTTATCAAACTACTTGATTGATAAAGTTTATTGTAAGAAATTATCAGATAACGAGTTTACTTACTATGAAAATAAAAGAAGTAATTTGAATGAGAACATTTAGTGAACTCACAGAATTCTCAACTTGAAGTTGTTTCTCCTGTATGTTTTCTGATATGACTTTTTAAATTAGATGACTGAGCACATTTGTAATCACAATATTTGCAGCTGAAAGGTTTCTCTCCTGTATGGGTTCTGATATGTCTTTTCAATCGACTTGAAAAAGCACATTCATATTCACAAAGATCGCAGCTGTAAGGTTTCTCTCCTGTATGCGTTTTCAGATGTTTGTGTAAATTACTAGAATTGACACATGTAAAGCCACAAAACTCACAGATGTAAGGTTTCTCACCTGTATGTGTTCTGAGATGTTTCTCTAATGTACTTGACCGAACACATTTAAAGTCACAAAACTCACAGCTGAAAGATTTCTCTCCAGCATGTGTTCTGAGATGTTTCTTTAAATTACTTGACTGAACACATTTAAAGTCACAAAAGTCGCAGCTGAAAGGTTTCTCTCCTGAATGTATTCTGAGATGTTTCTTAAAATAACTTGAATCAGCACATTTATAGTCACAAATATCACAACTGAAAGGCTTTTCCCCTGTGTGTTTCTTAATGTGTCTCTTCAAAGTTTGGAACCAGGGGGTTTTGTAGTTGCAGTCAACACAGCTGTAGAGCTTGGTCTTTTTGTCAGCCACAGATGTCTCAGTATACTTTTCCACTGGAGAATTTGAATGTGTATTCACTCCATCCACTTCTGTTACATTGGTAGTTTCAGATGTGCTGCAGTTTGTAGGCCACAAGTCCGGTTCACACACCACTGAACTTCCTTCTGCCTCTTGCTCAACTGCAAACACCAATAATGCAAATTGTGAATCATTAAAACAAATCATTCTATACTTTCAAATATAAGGGATTTTCATCTACATTTAAGTGCATTTCAAGTGTTTGACACATTTATATTGCTACCACTTCTATTTATTTTATAGCTCACTGCTATCTTAGAATAATTTATCATTTTCTTCTATTATATGACAATTGCATCTATAATATTAATATTATAGATGGAAACAATAGCAAATAAAACCTTTGTTACTACATCCATAATAAATTATGTTTATGTTTCATATGCTCTAGATAATTTTACCATCGAAGCTGAATAACTAAAGTTACCATAACTCACTTTAACTAAGTAATTCAATAATCAACAGAGCTCTTTAAATTTAAAGCCATTCTAAGCAGTTTCACGTCTGCAAGCTATATCAACGGTATGGAACTTTAATAAAAAAACCCAAATTAAATGGCATTCAACGAAATATTATTGTGATTATAACTGCATCTAATACAAACGATGATGTATGCATTTTAAACAACGGAAAGAAATTTATCTGATACTCTAAAAAACTTCGTTTGGTGGTTGAATTTGAAAGTATTTCATGTGTAGGAATTTTTCGAACTGATGCAAGCTCAAATGACCTTAATTGAGATATGATAATAAGAAACCCGTATTGTTTTTCAAAAAACAATATGTTCAGTTCTTCTATAAAGATATGGCCCACTTTTTAGAGTGGCGAGAAGAGTTGAGATAAAAATGTAGTGCCTTAGAGAAGTTGAACTAGAAACAGCAAATCTGATTTAATGAAATTTTAATTCATTGATGAATAAAATTTATCAATGAAACGTTATCTCAAAAATAAAGATCTCTGAGGAGTAAGGTATAAATAAATTATGAGAATAGTGCAATAAATAATGGACTGCAAGTAACCACAAGTATTGGAATATTTGAAAAAAAAACATTAATGTTAGGAATGAAGCTTTCTAAATATTGTGATTGAGTGAATTATACACGTAAGATTATTATATTGATGACTTAAATAGAGTAATTAATAATGATATTTGCAATATGTTCCAGGAGAAGTGGTATGTTATGATTTCCGTAATTCCTGAACGTCAAGTGATTAAAATTATCTTGCCAATAATGATGGAAATGGTGTTCCTGCTTTTTTACGTGAACTAAAGCGTGTCTTTAAACTATGGACTTATAGACATCACGTGACACATTCATAATTATAATAATTCGATTTTGTATTATGGTGATTAAAATGGTTCTAAGTTATACTTGCAGAGTAACTCTTAAATTTAAGTATGGACCAAACTATAACCTACACCATTCTTGCTGGTTATTCAATTGAAAGATTTATATATATGTAGCATGATATTGTAACAGTTAACCCATCAGAAAATTCCATAACAAAATACAAAAACAGCATAACAGCGCTATAAAAAATCAATAAAAAACAAATTTTGGAGTGAATAACATGAAATTGATTTTCATCACAAGAATACATATCTAGAGAGATTGGTTCGATTTACAATTTCCACAAAAACACATACACATGGAGTGCTAGCAATAAAGTTGGTTAAATGAATGAACTAGGATTATCTTTTAGCCAATATGATTCCCACAATCGCTCCAACAGAATAAAAGTATAAAACAACAGAATAAAACAGAATACAAGTGTAATGTGATAAGACAGTAGGAAATCTGGTATGTTGAACTCATACAAACAACTATTCTTTCCTTAAAATTTTAAATACCACGTAAGTAATTATACTTTTCCCTAATCAATAAGAACGAACTAATAATTTATCACAATTTTGAAATGTATCATTAAATCAATTTTTTCTTGATAAATACAGTATATTCGAAATAAAGTTGTTCATTATTAACAAGAATAAACAAATTAATATTCACTTTTGAGCAATTAATTACGACATTGCAGTCAGGTATTTATATAAATAAAAGCTATTAGCATTAGTATACTTACATTAGTGTAGCGCTTTCGGACACTAGGCCCTTCATCAATACTGGCTGTGTCGTAATTAATTGTTCAAAAGTGTTTATTTAACAAGCAGTTCGTAATGGAATCAAACATTGAAGAGAAATTAATATTATATTGATAGAATATTATATTAATATACCGGGATGACTTGAATCTCAGCTATGAACTATAGAAGGCGGTGGAAACTGAAAAGAGGCAAAATTGCGTTCCTATCATTTCCACTGACTATTGTGACTATAATCTACACTTACTGATTGCTTATAAATTAGGAAATTTGAATCAGCAAATAAAAATTAAAATATAAGATTTTACAATAGCCAAGGCGACACGTTAATAATTATGGAACAACCATCGAAATTTGAATCAACAATTATAGATACTGCAGCTCAACTCTTTAGTAGAGATATGACATTGATAAATATAAAAAACATGTACTATTAAACACAATCCAGCTATCAATAAATGTGGACTCCACATGTTTTCCAATCATTTTATTCTACTCAAACGATTAAAACAATACAAGAAGGAAGTAGATATAATGATACAACTTGTAAATAAAAACACAAGACAATTTGGAGTCATCAGATAGGATGACAACTATGTCAATTATGTACAACATTGTCTTAGTAAAAATGTCACTATAGTTTGATGAGTGGAGTTTCCACTAATCACTGACAATATTGTAAGAGCAACATGACTGCAATTGGCAAACACACAAATGTTAGCATCATGCATATCAGGCGGTTGGATGATAATACAATTAATCTCACCATCTGCTTCCTCTTTGATGAATATTTGATTGTATGAATAATCCTCCGTAGGAGAGCATGCAGTGCTGCTGCACTCTGGTGCTTGTTCTTGGCTGCTATCAACTGCAACTGTCGCCATCTGCAATATTAAAATCACAAACAGTGAGACAATACATTTATACTTTATGTGGAAGACACAAAAATGACGGTTCGGTGAGTCATAAAGAAGAAGCGTCAACAGCATTTTCAATTTAATTCAGATTTATTCAATTTAACAAAAATGCGCAATAAGAATCAAAATACAAGTTTCTAATACAAAATTTGTATTATGAAAAACAGGCTTCATGGTGGGGTGTGCTGAATATAATGAGAGGAGGAAAAATACCAAGCTATGATTTCCTGTGCTGACTGGTAGAGGGTAAAGAAGTAAGGAATGAAGGGGGAAGAGGAGTGAAAAGGGGGAAAATGGGAGAGGAAAAAGAGAGATAGATTGATTATAATGCATTTATAACTTCTGCGGATTTACGACTCCAGGTCCTCTCTGCTACATAACTCTTTATATAAAAATTACATTAGATTATTCCAGAGTTTTCAACTCATTTCCTGAGTTTGAATTGCAACTTGAGTGGAGTTTTAATCCGTCATTATCGACATGCTGCCATATTTCACTTAGCTTATTGAGGTTAGATAGTTAGTTCAATTTAATTTGGTTAATTTAAACATAAGGTTTACAAAGTTGCTAACTTGAATGGAATGGATATCACTGAATAAGGTAATCACAGTTTAATGATTGTAATGATTTTTTTTTAATTATTATGAAAATGCAAGTTGAGGCCAGCCATGCACGTAGAAGATTGACAAAGTTAAGAGGTGCAGCTGTACAGATATTTCTCTGCATTACACCTGGGGCCTGTTTCACAAAGGTACAAGTAGGTTACAATTCTTGTTGCCAACCATGGTTTTGGAGAACAGCTGATTACAAGCGTTTCACAAAAGCAGAATTGTAAACTTGTAGTTACAATGAATTTCTAGTGATTTGCTTGCTACGAAGTGTTTCACAAAGATTTTCATTGTAGCCAACAATTTTTGTGGAAATTACTTGTTCGTAACTAAGAAATTTTTACCGAAAGCTATGTAAAGGATTTACAAGTGATCATTGAAATGATTTTAAATATTAAATAAATGTTTCTAATAACCAAAAATGTCCTATATTCCTCTATAATTCATTATTTTGGAAATATATGCATTAGGAAATTAAATTTAATAAATTTCCAAAATAGTCATTAATGTGTTACCTCATTAGTTATGTGTACTATAGTATATATACACAGTATAATATAGTATACACTATATATATTCACAGTACGTATACTGTGTAGGTTACAAATTCAGCAATCAATGAAGTAGACTGTACAAAAACATTATATTGCTTTCAAATATTTTCAAAGTAATTAATAAAAAGTACAAGTAACCTTTTTAAAGGATGAAAAAAGGAAATTATCATGAAATTGGGTTATGTTTACTATTGAAGTACTTGTAGACTTGTAAAATTGTAAACTTGTAGATCATACTTTTTTTGTGAAACGTGAGTACTTGTAAACTTTTAACTACAAGTACTTGTGCGTAAACATGGTTGGTAACAATACTTGTACCTTTGTGAAATAGGCCCCTGGACAGGCAAAACGTGAACAGGGTGAATTAGGGATAGTTAAAGTAAAAAGGGCCATCAAGTTAAGATAGAATACATGCCTGGTTGGCGGTTGAGCCACTGTGTGAGGATGACTCATCTTCGACGTTGCTAGTTGCAAATTCACTTTCTCCAAATTCATCGTCCTGCTTCTCGACCTTGATCTGTGGGCAAAAGAAAAGGCTTGTGTTTATTGAAATCTGGATAAATATTAAGCAAGGAATAAAAAGTGGTTAGTATTAGAATATAGGTGTTACAGCAAGTGACCTAGAGACTATCCCGAATCTGTTCTATATATAACGCGGGGACAATTCTGCCGATGTAAGCTATTCCTCCTATTATTCAATTAATTCTTGAGCAATCAACTCTACTAATAAATAACAATTGTATTATGTATTTATATTCAAGTAAACACATATTATATTGTATTATTTGAATATTTTTTGTTGAAATAAATATTATATTTTGAGGAAATAAATTATTAGAGTTAATTTATTAGCTCAAGCTTAGTGGTGATGATGTGATGGAGGCATATCTGGTCATGGCGTATCATGCACGTTTCCACAAGGTCTGCTAATGTGGGGTTATTCAGCCAAGGTGGAAATACTAACGCTGCAAAAACGGGCTACTAGGATTTTTACTGCAAGCCAAAATCTTGCACATTGCAAACCATTTTTTGTTTTGTTGAGCTGGGTATTTTAACAGTAGTCAGTCACTTCCTTCTTATCTGCCTTATGTACGTCAAGAAGAATCAATAAAACTATAAATCATTAAATGGAGTGATCCGTGGTCTAGTGGATAGAGTGCTTGCATAGCAGAATAGAGATCCCGGATTCAAACCCTCTCAATACCAAAAGTTTTTTAACCAGATCACTCCCGTGTTATCGGATGGGCACGTTAAACTGTCGGTCCCGGCTGAAGTATGACAGTCGTAAGGCCCATTGACGGCTTAAATTATGTATTCAGGCGGTGGGACCTTCCCGCAAGGGACTCCTCACCAACAAAAGCCATACGAATTTACTTTTATCAATAAAAATCGGACTGCGGTGCATCACTACAACACTAAGCATCGAGTGCTGTTTAATGTCGCCAGGGTACCAGCGGCTCTAGAGATCGCGGGTAGGCCTAAGCTATTGAAGTTCAGCACTACGATACTTCAACAGACTGCCTGCAGGGGTCATCTCATCTTGAATTTTAGCGTGTTCGAGAGAGAGGTGACTGGTTTCTTGTGAGCCGGGTTATATTATGAAAGACAATATTTCTTGTCGAATATTTTTTCAATTAATCGCCTCATTTTTAACGGTTTCATTAAAAATTTTAGCTAAATTTTGGTCATACTGTACTATGATAGATGATACCATGATATTTTGGCTTCCACCGGGTTAGAATTGTGATGACAAGTCGCCCGGAAATTCCAAAAGTGTGAGACGGTCATTCGGTTGAAATATTTGGTTAAATGTAGTTTAAAAGAAAAACGAAAAATTAAGAAACTACTTGTCTTATTCTAGAATACTAGATTAGCCATAGTCGACCAGTACCGCTCTGCGCTAAAGGTGCGATTCCCTAGGCTCAAAGCAAAAGCCCCTATAAATTCTTTAGATTTAATAATTTATTAGATATAAATAAAAAAATCAATATAATAGCAAATACTTCATACAAAATAGAACATAAAATTGAATAAATATATAAGTTGGTTATGTCAGGACCTCCTAAATACCGGACCTGAGCTTACAAACAAGATGGCCGCTGTAGGTGGTGGACTAACTTACTGCCATCAGCTAGGTTCCAGCTCTCTATAATAACTTATTACTGCTCTAAATCATTTTTAAGAATTTGAATAAGGTTCTTATCGAAGAAGTAATTATTTGATAGGGTAACTGGACTTTATTTATTATCATGCACATGCAAGTGCATTCTCATGCACGTGAATTCACATGCACTTAGCTTATAATTATCGTTATTTTATTCTAGCATAAGAATTCAATGTTTTCAATTTTCGCGACTTTGCTTGCTTAGGCAACTGATTATTATTCTTCATGTTTTAGTAATTGTTCAGAAATATATTGCCTAATAGGCCTTCGCATAAACATCATACACACAAGAAAGTTTTTTGTTTGGATTCGTATTTGGAAATTGATCAATCTGATAAATTTAAAATTGTAGTACCTACATACATTTTTTTGGACTCAAAATAGTGTTTGAATTAAGTAACATAACCTTTAGACTGTGTATTCCAAATTAAGGTTTGAAGCAGTTTTGGGCAAATGCCTGTTTTTTTACCTGAATTGTATTTGCATATGAATTATAAATTATAATGAGCTAAATTATAATACTGTACCTTTACACACGATTCAATTGTGTTGTAAGAAGGCTGATTTGGAAAAATTGTAGGGAAGGCACCATCACATAGTTTTACTTTTTTTCTTGGAACAGTCACATAAGAACCATCTTCACACAAAAACTTGTCTTCTTTAATAATGTCTGATGCTCTAAAATGATTGATACAAACAGCCGAATTGTTAGTGACTTTATAATCTTTCCTACGGATACACCTTGTCCACTTTTTCCTAAGCTCTTCATCTTTGGGAAAAGTAAATATTGTCACTAAGGGGGTTATTCTATAATAGTTCGATTTACACCCAGGGACACAACAATTTCTAGGCATGTTCAATTAAAACAGTTCATACTCATTGTAGCATGTTGTTGTATAAAGCTAAATGCTGAGTTGCGGATGATAAACAAAAAGTAATCTACGGTTGAATATTATAAAAATATTGTTGATTAAAACACTTTGAACACTAAATAGGTGTTACACTTACACTTCGAATACTCAACACGGGGGCCCTCAACCCCTCAACACTCACTATACATTTTGAATTCTAGAAACTTTACTATTCACAATTTGAATTCATTAAAATACTTTATATTAAAGTGCCCCCAACTACTGAAGTTATGAATCTGAAACCGGTTTCAGTGGATTTCTCGTCAAATTTTACATAAGATTGCACTAGTATGAAACAAATTGTAGCCATAAAAAAAATTGATATAAAAATTTTGAACTTTCCGCCATGTTTTTTCAGCTAATCCTTGGAAATCGACAACAATGTTATACATAGTTGATCCCGTCCGTCTTGACCTCCTCTATCGATCTATGTAGGTCTCAATGCTGGATTCCGCGGCCCATATACTAAAGTGCAGCCAAACACGGGGCTTTGAATACTAAAGAAATCTAATTTGAATCTTTATTACATTCTAAATAATCAACTATAGAACGCTAAATGATCAAACTAATTGATCAAATTCTAAATTCTGTGAGTTGCACCTTCATTTCTGTCTCAATGACCTTGGACAAAATTGGGACTATTAATATTGGTCGTCCCAATTTTGTCCAAGGTCATTGAGACAGAAATGAAGTGAAACTCACAGAATTTCTGGAGGGGAACGAAATCCTGGCAAAATCCCAACATGGCTTCAGAAATGGGCGCTCAACTACAAGTACATTGCTCACCTTGACCAGCAAGATACAAAGTGCTTTTGAGGGTGGTGAAGCCCTGGCCCTCACAATGTGCGACCTGAGTAAGGCTTTTGATTGTGTGCCGCATGACTTACTCATCAAAAAGCTTGAAATGTATGGCATGAAAGGTACTGTTTCAAAGGTTTACAAGGTATGGCTTGTAAACTACTTGCAAAATAGAATGCAAGCTATTTCAATAGAGGGAGCGACTTCAAGAATCAGGAGAGTAGAGCATGGTGTACCACAGGGTTCAGTGTTGGGACCCTTGCTGTTTATTCTCCTCATGAATGAGTTCACAGCAAACGAGGAAGTAGTGATTTTTGCAGATGACACTACAATAACATCTGCAGAACTGCTATGCAGCGCAAAAAAAGTGGTTCTCAGCAAACAAACTGAAGCTGAATGAGGACAAAACAAATACCCTCACTTACTCACTGCGACGGCAGGAGGCAGATCCGGTCAAGTTGCTTGGCTTCTAGCTGGATGGAAGGCTGAGATGGAGTCACCATGTGTCGGAAGTGTGTCGAAAGCTTTCCAGGGTAATATACCTGCTAAAAAAGCTGAGACATGTGGTAGGCAGGGATAGTTTGGTGATGGCATACCACTCACTCTTTCACAGCCACATCATGTATGAACTAATCCTGTGGGGACATGTACCAGCAGCAAAGGATGTGCTGCTCCTCCAAAAAAGAGCAGTCCGAACAATCACATTCTCGGGAAGTAGGGACCACTGTAAACCTCTCTTCAAGGGTATGGGGATCCTCACCATCTACAGTCAGTACGTGTTCTGCTCACTATCACACCTGATGGACAACCAAGAAGACTGGACGAGAAGAGGTGAAATCCACAGCCACAATACACGCCGAGCTGCTGACCTTGAGGCATCCCACACACGATTGAGCAGCACCTACAACAGCTACCCTGCAGCAGCCATTCGAATGTTCAACAGGCTGCCCAGCGAAGTGAGAAATATACCAAGAGATAAACTGCTTAGCACAGTGAAGCTGAAGCTGAACGACAGGCCACTCTACTCATTTGCTGAGCTTGAGGACGAGCCCCTTTTTTGAATTAGTTCTACTCCAACGACTAGCCAAAATGGCTACCAACCAACCTTGTTTATGACACTGTCTATCTGGAATCCCCAGTCTTCGACAACGACAACAAGTATCAAGTAAGTAAGTATCAAGATCAAATTATAAAACTCGCAAATTATATTATAAAGCCCGTGACATTTTTATAGAAACGTTACTTAACTACAACTAAATACTAAAAACTGATGACAGCATAACCTGAGTTGAGATACCACCACATATCGGCGCCATTTTACCTAGATTTTCACACAGGTGCAGGTCCGGTATTTAGGAGGTCTTGTTATAGTCTAGCCGCGACGACTATTAATCTAGCAGCTCTACATTCTAAAATTTATCAAATCATCAAAATAAATCATAAACGTAATAACAATAGAAATTCTCATGAAAAATAATTTTATATCATTTTTACACGATAAGAAACAATAGCATAAATTTAAGAGAAAAAAAAGCAAACATTTTTTTAGGTTATGTTACATAGAAAAATATTTTTAAGGACTCACCTCTTTTAAATTAGAATCCATTTTTTTAATACGTCAACTAAAACAAGAAACTTTTGAGAAATAATATTTATTATTACAAATTTTATACAGAGAAATAATATAACTCCTGGTCCTGGACAGAAGGTTCAAAGTTTACAAAAATACAACATAAGACATTGATACTGTATCAGTTTGTGTTGTGTGGGGTCGCAGAGAGTCGCCAGCCCTTAAAACCACCACAACAAAAAAAATTGGGACGAATTGGGCTATTTCGTCAAACTGGAACGACGACAAACTTGGTCGCTTCACGCACACGACAAGCTTGGTTTACTCGCGGAAATCAACGCGAAAAATTCTATTAACCAAACGTAAGCAACAAAATTTTCTTGTTATTGTTTGTGGTACCGTTAGCAGAAACTGATTCAAAACTCACTGGTATATGAAAGCTCAATTCATTAAAGTATCCATACTTTTTCAAAACATAGACTAATTAATATAAATAAGAATTTAATTTCAACATAATATTAACGTTTGTATAAGTAATAAATTGTATTCCATTTCATTCATCATATTCAACTATCAATAATTTCGAGTAACTGGTCAACAGTCAACGGTTCGGTCAATGGAATTTTTCTATTGAGTGGAGCCAGGATGATGATCGTTAATAATGATCATCAGAATTACTAACCTATAAAATAGATAACCCAAATTAACCACCTTCTCTGATCTGAGCCTATAAATATCTCAGTTTTGTTTCCAATACAGTTAGATATAAGAGAAAATGATATCAACATTATGTTTTCATAAATTTAATTATTCCCTAAATATGATGGAATTCCCCAATTCATGAATATTACTAAAATCAATGATAACTCCTATAAAACTCTCTTAATAGGCCTATCCTATCCCCAGTCGCTATCGGGAGCTCGATGAGAGAGGTTCTTATCTGCTAGCGTATCCTAGCCTGTCTCGCTCAGCTCAATGTTCTTGCCTGCTATAATATTCAGCCTATAACTTTACCGTGTAATTGAAATTGACGTTATTATTTGAAAATTATTTTTCGATTACTAAGCAGTGTATAGCCGCAAGATGAATAAATGTTTGAAGTGCGATAAAAGTGTGACCGGGTGTAATCCTGAACAAATATTACACTATCCACTTCATATGACAAACAAATGAATGATATTAAGGAGGAAAATAATAATCTTAAGCAGAAATATGATGAATTAAAAACTAACCTCACAAGCGCTAAACAAGAAATTAAAGAAGTCAATTTAAAAATTTCCAAATTAGAACAGTATAGCAGAAAACAAAGCGTCGAAATTTGCGGAATCCCTTACACAAACAATGAGAACATTTATGCTATATTGGAACAGTTGGCCCAGGCTTTACATATAAAGTGGTGTCGCAATGAAATAAGTATCGCTCATCGGCTGCCTGGACCTAAAAAAGCGATTATAGTTAAATTCGTGCGTAGAACGACGCGTGCTGACTGAAAGAGGGACCTGAACACGGCACACATAAGCGGAGCCTTCCACACTAATACTCCCGTATTCGTGAATGAACATCTGACTCAGCACAACAAGACCCTCCTCAGTCATGCCAGGAGACTGGTGAGAGAGGGACACATCGCATACGCATGGGTCAAGGATGCTGCAATACTGATCAGGGCCACGGCTGCCTCGAAAGTCGTCAAGGTTGAGACGATAGACGACCTCAATTTCCCGGGCTTGGAAGCAGCGGACGGGATCTCAGTGGGTCGACAACCGGCAAGTCCTTCATACACTGGTGCCCAGGTATCTGCTGATGTTGGCATAAATCAGCCGACGAACAAGTGAACACCGAATATCTGGTAACTTATTTATGTATTCATCCATAAGGTCATATCGAGAAAATAAAAGAAGACACAATCAAACTATCAAGGACTATTAAAATGTATGAATAACGTGAAGTAACTAGAGAGTATTATTATATTTATTTTATTTACAACTATTGAATTGCGATTTCAACAAGGTATTTTAGGCAATTCAATCCTTCTTGAACTAATGAAAACGAAATATTCCTTTTTTAGTAACTTAATAACTTCTCTCATAAATAATCTTTATTTGAAATAAATTTTATATTATATTAAATGAATAAAATTATTTTAATAATATAATAAATGCAGAAACTGCTGTCTGCTAAAAACAAATACTTACAGCTTATTCAATTATTTTTCATCAAATACAAAAATTGCATAGATATGTGTGGAATATACCTGGAATTGCAAATTTCATTAGGCATATTAAATTTAGTCTTTAATAATAGGCTTTTTTTAATAACTTATTAGTCACATTAATTTAGAGATATCCCATCGAGAAGAGTTTACATTCAATACTGAATTGAATGATACTTGTAAAAGCCAATTTACATAAATTGGCTTAAATTTACATATAGAATAATAATAACTTATTAGTCACATTAATTTAGAGATATCCCATCGAGAAGAGTTTACATTCAATACTGAATTGAATGATACTTGTAAAAGCCAATTTACACTTGTAAATATGTTATAAATATTTAGTTAAGGATTGGTAAATCTCTTTAGTATGGGAAATAGAATTTTGAAGAAGGCAATAATTATTTTAAATTAGTTGTTTTTCTACTTGCTTGATAAATTGAAATTAAGGATTGTTATATAAATTAATATTGTAAGTACTACCGTATTAATAGTCTTGAATTGCTGAAATCAAATATCTACTGGCAGAATCATACGGTAATATAAGTTTCAATCACTCGCAATAATTGCTTCTTAATAAAATATAGTGTTGCAGCTGATGCCTTATCGCAATAATTATCTTGTTACAAGCAAGAATTAGGAGAATTATCTCATGAAAAGAACAAACGCTGATTTCTATTTTTAAAAATGAATGATATCACTTTGCAGCTCTTGATAGATCAATATTGTTTCGAGTTATTTTTCCATTTCTTATTGCTAGACTGGTCTTTAGAAATTTATTCTGAAATGTATATAGACATACTCTTCAGACGAACTATTCTTTTTTGGCTCTTGATTGTTTGGTTTATTTTGTTGTCTCATATTTCTTTATTCATTTATTCAAATTTATTAGTATTGAAACTCTATTCAGTACAATTAATGATAAATAAAAGTTAAGTTTTTTCACTTTCCATGACGTTTGAATGAGATGAAATATTATATAATTGGAAGAGAAACTAGCGATAAATTTTTATCAATATCTAATGTTTGATGATAGGTGGTCACTCAACAAACATGATGTGATAAATTGTATCTATTCTAATTGTACATAGAAGCCTATAAAAAGTACATTTCACTTCTTGTGAAGAGAATGATTGTTGTTATGAGCTTCGATTATGCGATATTGGAAAACTATTATTGAGTACCTAATAATTATATAAATCAATATCTCTCATTTTTCTCTTTTATTCTGAGTACATTATTAATTATCACTGCCGGTGGGTTGTTCATGTAATCAATTTATGCGGTTTATCTATTTTATTTATTCAATTTTGTTTAAATTCCTTAAGTCATGATCAATAGATATGTCTCTTATTTATTACTTCATATTTACATTCTTTTTCTATACATTTTTGGTTGGGGTTTGTAGGTCTTTATTATATTATTTCTTGAGAGGGCTGAGCGAGGTAGGGTTTTTTTTCTTTTCTTCAACGGTCGCATTGGTCGTTGAGCCGTTATCGGTCGGGTTTCCAATTATCTTTCTTATCACCATAAATTCTTTCTTCGTGTTCTTCCCTAACTAGTTTATTCTTTAATATATTCTTCTATGACATTCAGGGACATTCACTTGGATGAATATAGACATATTGAATGTAAAAGTATTGAAGCTTTTGAGGTGAATAACGTTTTTTCCAATGGTGAACATTTCCTAAAGTTCATATACTTGAATATCAGGAGCTTCAATAAAAACTTCGATAGCTTCATAGCTTATCTACAAGGAAGTAACGTAATATGGGATGTGATAATGCTGGGAGAAACTTGGTTGGGGGATGATACGGCGGGTATTCAATTAGAGGGTTACAGGGTTTTCAAAACAAGCGGATGGAGAAACAGAAATGATGGAGTGATTGTGTATGTGAGGGAGGGAGTGAGTGTGAATGAATGTAGACAGATGGAGCTGGCCCACGTGTATGGTTTAAGTATAGATATATCATTCCAGGGAAAAAATATAAACCTTCTTTCGGTTTATCGTACTCACGACAGTGATCTGGATGAATTCACCGAAGCATTGCATAACTATTATAACTCTTTCAATATAAATAGCTTCTGTATTCTGATGGGTGACATTAATGCCAATATACTACAAGCAGATAATAAAACAGAAAGATATCTTGATATGTTGTATGAAAATGGTTTCATGAGCGGCATTGATAAATATACGAGGGTACAAGGAAACAGTAAGTCATGCATAGACCATATCTTTGTCAGACACGAGACCTGTGATAGTCTAAAAACAGCGGTAGTCATGACTGATGTAACCGACCATTTCAGTATTGTATTAGAAATTTCATTCCCAAGAATCAATTCATCGAAAAAAGAAGATAAGTATATTGAAAAAAAACTCTTCATGAGTTAATCAGCAAGTGTGTTTGGAGTAATGTTACTAGTTCTCAAGACATAAATTCATCATGCAATTTGTTTTTCTAGTAGGGGTAAAGTGAGACTTCTGGAGAAAAGCTGCCCCAAACCTGGCTCAAACCTGCCCCAAAGCTGCCCCCAAATCTGCCCCAAATCTGATTCTTGGTTCTAACCTTGCCCAATCCAATGTAATCTCATCTAACCTAACCTAGCCATACCCCTAATCTCACAATAAACCTCAAATGAAGATTTCCCACTTTTTTGGAAAAAAAACTAGATCCAGCTTTTTTTTATTTCTTGAATAACTAAGAAACCGTTAATTTTACAAAAAATCTACAAGAGTAACTTTTTCCAGTAAATCTAATAACGAATCCATTGACACCCCATTTGTCAAGATTGAACAAAAAATAAGGATCTCATGGGAAAACTAGATCCAGTTTTTTTATTTCTCGAATAACTAAGAAACCGTTAATTTTACAAAAAATCTACAAGAGTAACTTTTTCCAGTAAATCTAATAACAAATCCATTGACACCCCATTTGTCAAGATTGAACAGAAAAAGTAGATCCAATTTCTTGAATAACTAAGAATAATTTTTTTCAGTAAATCCATTATTTTTCAAGGGATCCTAACTCTGAAACTAAGCACACAATAATATGTTTATGTTGAGACCTTGCTTAAACCTCAGCACTAAACCCCCCCCCCACAAGGGGGGGGGGTTGGGGGGGGCTTGACCCTCTGCCTTTAACCTGAACTACTTGAAAACTCACCTCAGGTTGTATTAAACATTTATTATAAAAATAGATCATGAGTGTTGATAAATTTGGTCGATATTTGTATGATAAAGATAATAATAGTGATATTAATGTTGATATCAAAAATTTGATTCAGAATTTTTTCCATTTTTTACAATGTATACCATTAGCTGCAACTTTCATACCAAACATCAATCTCAATAATGAAAAAGAATGGAAGTATATGACTGATCCAAACTTAATCCAACAATTCTCACTTTCTTCTGGAATCTCTTTTAAAGAATGGTATGAAAAAAATGTAATAAATATAGGTGAAAAATCTTAGGTTTAGGTGAGTACACCCAGAAAGAAATTGTAGATGTAGGTGAGTACACCCAGAAAAAAATGTAGGTTTGGTTACCCAGACCAAGAACATTATTCAACTTTAATGAAAAATCTAAGCTCATATAGATAGCACAGTCAGTATTTTGCTTTGAAAGAAGCTGATAAATTGAATAATAATATAAAATGCTTTAAAATTAAATTTGAAGAAAATGGTTGAGATCAAGACAAGAACAATTCTATAAATTAATGGGATGATACTGAAGGTAAAATATTGATACATTTGTAGATTAATACTTTTGATTTGAATCTTGTCTAGTTTTTGTTATTTTCTAGAAGATTTATAATACTCTTTTTACTGTTCCACTCAGTGGTTTATATTCAAACTCATTATCATAGAGGATTAAACAGTAGGCACTGGTTTTTTCTGAGAAATTATTTGTTGTTTCCAATGTCAACTTTATGTCTATTGCACCAGATTTCAATAGTTCATTTTGCTTACTACAGTCTATAACAACCAATGGTGCATATTCATCAAATGTTTTATACTCAATTGATGTACTGCTGTTATAAGGATAGTATTCATTTTGGAATTCAGAGAACATGTGATACAATAAATGTTTATTACCAACAATATTTTCATAGGGGAATGATTGAGCATTTAAATAGAGATTAACATTGTTCAGATTACAGAAATCGAAATGTGACCTGTTAGCAGTTATAACATTTTTCCTATTCTTTTGAAATCCAAGAATAATGAATCTAGGTTTCAATATGTTTGAAGTTGTCTTAACTGTCCATTGAAGATTAGTAGTTTCAGGTAATTGTGGAAATTCATGCAATTCCCATGATCTGAATGGAATGGTAATTGGTATATCACTATGTGTTAAACTCAGCAGATCAAGACGAACAGTGTCAGAAGCATGTATATAGGGTACTTTCCATTGTAGTTTTGTAATATCAATTTTCACCGATTTTGCTGTCTCTGATTCAATACAATTTAAGTCTGATGATGATCTTAATAGAACAATTTCCTGACGAACATTTAATAGAACTTTTCTATAGTCTTCCATTACACCTAACCACATATCCAAAGGAATGCAGAAGCAGAATTTATCTAAACTTTTCCATCCAGTCAACTTCCATCCTGCATTCTCCATAATTTTTTCATTGAGTTTTGATTGACGTAGATAGTTTTTCATGGTTGTTGTCAATCCTACATTACGTGTGCGATCAACTTCAACCCCTCCCAATTCATATCTGATTTCATCAAATAGGTATGCAACTCCATTATTGATAAGTGAAAAGTCCTTGGTTTCAACATCATTCTTATCTTTCACTTTGATTTCGCCTTCAATTATGAGAAAACTTCTACTTGGAAGTGTATAATATCTTCTTGTTTTAAACTAATTCGAATTTCATCATTGTAATTAAATGTCTGTTGAATATATGGTGTGTGAGTGATATACTCATATTTGGTAATACTCTCATCAAGATGTACACTCTGATCAACAAGTAATATATCTGACTTGACTTGTTTCTTATACATTTTTATTATATATATTTTTCCTTCTCAATACAACCTGAGGTGAGTTTTCAAGTAGTTCAAGCTTAGCTGGTTAAAGGCAGAGGGTCAAGCCCCCCCAACCCCCCCCCACTCTGTGGGGGGGGGGGTTTAGTGCTGAGGTTTGAGAAAGGGTCTCAACATAAAAATGCTTGTTGCTCAGTTTCAGAGTTAGGATCCCTTGACAAATAATGGATTTACTGAAAAAAATTATTCTTAGTTATTCAAGAAATTGGATCTACTTTTTCTGTTCAATCTTGACAAATGGGGTGTCAATGGATTTGTTATTAGATTTACTGGAAAAAGTTATTCCTGTAAATTTTTTGTAAAATTAATGGTTTCTTAGTTATTCAAGAAATTGAAAAAAGCTGGATCTAGTTTTCCCATGAGATCCTTATTTTTGTTCAATCTTGACAAATGGGGTGTCAATGGATTTGTTATTAGATTTACTGGAAAAAGTTACTCTTGTAGATTTTTTGTAAAATTAACGGTTTCTTAGTTATTCGAGAAATAAAAAAACTGGATCTAGTTTTCCCATGAGATCCTTATTTTTTGTTCAATCTTGACAAATGGGGTGTCAATGGATTCGTTATTAGATTTACTGGAAAAAGTTACTCTTGTAGATTTTTTGTAAAATTAACGGTTTCTTAGTTATTCAAGAAATAAAAAAAAGCTTGATCTAGTTTTTTTTCTCCAAAAAAGTGGGAAATCTTCATTTGAGGTTTATTGTGAGATTAGGGGTATGGCTAGGTTAGGTTAGATGAGATTACATTGGATTGGGCAAGGTTAGAACCAAGAATCAGATTTGGGGCAGATTTGGGGGCAGCTTTGGGGCAGGTTTGAGCCAGGTTTGGGGCAGCTTTTCTCCAGAAGTCTCACTTTACCCCTACTTTTTCTCCACACTAGATGAATTCATATGTAAATCCTACAAAAACAGAAAAAGTAGTAACAGAAAGGTAAAATTAAAGCCCTGGATGACAGACGGTTTATTACGCTCTATTAGAGAACGGGATAAAATAAGTAAACAGCTCAGAAATCAACCCTTCAATCAACAACTCAAAAATTACTACATTACTTACAGAAATCACTTGAATTCGTTAATAAAGAGAACTAAGATCCAATACTACAAATCTAAAATTTTTGTCTCAAAAAATAACCCTAAACTTTTTTGGCAAACAGTAAATGAAATTTCAGGTAAGAGAAAAAACAAAGACCCTTTTCCACTGGACCAGTATACATCAGGTAAGACATATTTAGAAGACAAAAGAAAACAGGTTGCAGATGAATTCAATAATTATTTTTCCAACGTGGGAAGTAGTCTAGCTAGCAAAATTAACCCTGTTGGCCCACCGGTTGTCAATGACTCAGACTATGCAGTGCACAGTAGATTCAACCTTCGCACTATAGATAATACTGAATTGCGCAACTATGTTAACTCCCTGCGCGGCGGCTCGGCTCCTGGCTATGATTGTATCTCTTCCGATACTCTGAAGTCTAACTTTGACAGTTTATCTGCTCCGCTTCTACATATTGTCAACTTAAGCATTACCTCTGGTATATTTCCTGATGCTTTCAAAATAGCAAAAGTAGTCCCATTGTTCAAGTCAGGAGATATTAGAGAGAGTTCAAACTTTCGTCCAATCAGCCTGCTTAGCATATTTTCCAAAATTCTTGAAAAAATAGTAAAAGATCAATTAACAAGATACATTGAAAGTAATGAATTACTAACTAACTCCCAATATGGGTTCAGAAAATCAAAAAATATCTCAGATGCCCTCTTTTCTATAACTAGAGACCTGAATTTGGATATAGGTAACAATGAAAAGAGTGCTCTAATATTCTTGGACTTGGCTAAGGCATTTGATTCCGTTGATAGAGGAAAATTGCTTAAAAGATGGAACAAAAGATGGGGATAAATGGAGTTCCACTTGATTGGTTCAATTCCTACTTTAGTAACCGCAAGCAGTTAACTGTCATAAATGGAGTAAACAGTCAGTTAAAAGAGGTAGAATATGGAGTTATCCAGGGTAGCACCTTGGGTCCATTATTATTTTTAATCTATGTAAATAACCTTGCAGAAGTGAACTTAAATAGTAGGATCTACCTTTTTGCGGATGATGCTGCTGTCCTTGTTAGGGGACCTGATTGGGAAACTGTACTGCATAGGGCAAAATGTGATTTAGCCACTTTGAAGTCATGGTTTGACCATAATGTTCTAACACTAAATGTTAGCAAGACAAAGATAATGCCGATTTCTTTTCGGGACTCAAGTGACACATCAGTTGAAGGAATCAAACTCCATACATGTGGGAACATTGAAAATGACTCTTGTGCCTGTGCATCGGTTGGAAGGGTGAACTCTTACAAGTATTTGGGTGTCATTCTGGACAACAGACTTAATTGGACTGCACATGTTGCTTATCAGAACAGTAGACTGAGAAAAATGATTTATGTTTTTCGGCAACTCAGAGAATATCTGAATAGGAATGAACTCCAAACAATCTACTATGCGTTTGTACAGTCCATTATTGAAGGGGGAATTCTAGCTTATGGAGGAGGATACAGATCTATTTTGAACCCACTATTCACCACCCAGAAACTTATAATAAAATCTGCACTTGGAAGGCGTCGAGATTACCCATCCAACGCAGTGTTTGAGGGTATGAAGGTGCTTGATGTCAGACAATTATATGTTAGAACCTTGGCATCGTACATATTCAAGAATCATGCTAGCATATTCAATACCATTACACATAGTCATGCAACTAGGAGAGCAGTACAGTATAATATTCAAATGCCTAGAGTAAATAGAACTACGTATATTTATTACCAACTCCTACTATATAGCTCACGTTTTGGTGAAACATCTTCCAATAGCTCCAGCGGATTTCGCCAACTATACGATATCTTCATTTAAAATAGCTGTCAAAAGGTGGATTTCGAGTATTGGAAGAGATGAGTGCTGTGAGAGATTGATCACTTCGGAGTACAGATTCTAGATTGTAATCTAGATGAATTCAGTTTAGTCTTAAAAATAATAATTGTTATTAAACAATCTTAAAAAATATTTTAAATATTTTTTTTATTCAAAATATAATCCTATTGAGGCTTCATGTGTGTGTGTGTGTGTGTGTGTGTGTGTGTTTGTGTGAATGTGTTTCGCCGAGTTTTTTCTGTGTCTCTTCTTCTGCAATTGTGGTCGGGGTTTGGGGGGTTAATCGGGGACTGGGATAGAGTGGGCAGGTGATTCATTTTTAGTACAGCTTAAATATGAATAATCATTTTATTTATTAATACATATATAATATAATTATTACTGTACCATTTTATATATATTTATATATGTAAAATTACTACATATTTACGAATACAATTTTTGATAGGGAACGGTTGGGGATTGGGGCTTATTTCTTTCCTTCATTTAATTTTTTATCATTTTTGTAGTTATTAGTAAATGAGTAAAAAATAATAAGTTGATAAGTTAATAAGTATATATTGTACAAGAGTAACCAATAAAGATACCTACCTTGGACTCATTTTCGCACACAGGCAGCAATGCCTATGCAAAAATTTTATTTCCTATTCATATTAATTTGTATTTAATTTAAGACTCTTTTCAGTGTACCTTATTCATTGTCAAGTGTATGATTATTTTGTACAGCTGGAATTTGTTTTTTACTATGTTTCTTTGAAATAAAATCTTTTTTGAATTGTATTGAAAATCCACTTTTCAGCCTTTTTAATGTTAGCCTACTACAAACGGGTCGCCTGAATTGGGAATATCTGGAACTCAAAATATCTTGCAGCTGGCCGGAATTGGAAATACATGGAACTCCGAATATGTTGACAGGCGGAACTCCGAATATCGTGCAGGCCGGCGGAACTCAAAATATCTTGTCAGCTGGTGGGATTGAAAGTATGTGGAATTGGAAATATATCGAACTCACAGTATCGATCGTTATTAGCGAGACTGTGTAAATGTGTGATGAAACAAGTTTATCGCGAAACAAATATGAAGGGTTCCTTAGTGAGGTCCACGTTATAATGACTATTAGATCAACTTTGGTTTTGCTATCCTTGTCTATCATTCGACAAAGCCGGTGGTATTATCCTTTTCTAGGTCCACAACAATGCCAATTATGTTTATGACAGTGTAGAAATATAATTTATTAATGCAGAAAATCGGCATCGCTATTCTTCTATCTTTATCCACTGCCATTATAACGTGGACCTCACTATATATAGTTAACCTAGAATAAATTCATCAACTACAGTCGTCAGTCTTGTTTGAAACAGATAACAGAGTTTTGAAAACTTGCATAATAATTATGTACATGACTATTATTTTATAAACCACTATAATTTTAATTCGTGTTTTTACTGTTGGTTATGGTATTAGTTATAAAATGAAGTAGCAATAATGTAGCATACCTAATAAAAAAATCTTTATTATAACAAGAAAGAAACTGACTTTTATGTTGGTAAGTATTTCATTATTTAGGATTTGAATTTTCCTATTGAAATATTATGTTGCTATTTATCCATGATTACAATTAATGTTTATTTTTCAAGGTTGTTGGTCATTAACTTAGTTACATAGGTACAGTATTTCCTAATACATTTAGAGTTAAACAATAAGCAAGTTTCACTGTGAATCTATGAGATTGGTTGATCAACATTGTTTCATTGTTTATCACTTTATTTTATAATCATGGGTATCACATAAAGTAATACAATAAGAAAGACAACTTTATATTTTCAATGTTTTTAATTAAAAACATCAAACTTAAAACTAGAGTAGCATACCATATTTTATTGATTTAACTTATTTTGGCTATTTAGTTTAATTCTGATGATAATTCACTTAGCCTATATTTATTTAATTTATGCTAGGCCTAATTGGAAACTATTTTTCAGATAACAATAGCAATTGCTTCCCTGCATATCATCATTACTACTGCCTATATCGTACCTATATTTTGAGTTTTCTGTGGAGAACGAATGGCTCAAGTTAATGAAGCTAATGAAATATCAAAAACCTACCAAGTAAGTTTTCTTTAATATCAACCCATTAAAACTAGATGTAAGTTACTTAAGTTTTGTAAAATGGTTTATTTACTTCTTTATGATTTAACTTCTTCAGCCCTTGCCAGTAATGCCAGGTCTTCGGGAACATTAAAAACTAGAAACTTTATAAAAGCTATACGGTAAAATATAAGTTGATGTGTTCCAATAATCTAATGAAATTAATTAACATTTGCAATAAGTAAACGTAGGTAGGCTACTGAGGCACCCATACTTGATTTGCTATGTTTTCATATAGAAAATAAAGTTTTCCTGTAAGGTAGCTGTTTTCCTATTATCACAGATAGCTTAGCCCCTTATCCTGTCTCGCTTTCTGTGTTTTATTGGGTGCACTACAAGCTTTTTTGTGAATCTATAGCAATGATCATTTTATTTGATATTTTTCCTATTAACTTATCATTAAGTTAATACAATAATAAAAAAGAACTCTACATAACCTCATTTATTATAACTCTACTTATATTGT
The DNA here is from genome assembly GCF_014356525.2 of Nilaparvata lugens. Taxonomy (NCBI): domain Eukaryota; kingdom Metazoa; phylum Arthropoda; class Insecta; order Hemiptera; family Delphacidae; genus Nilaparvata; species Nilaparvata lugens. The sequence goes on from NC_052504.1 coordinate 16,673,833, forward strand.
ATCATTTTTCATCACCTAGGCTTAAGATACTTCTAGAAAGTTGCCTTTGTAAAATACCGGGATGACTTTGACCCACGTCGCGGAAAAAGATTAAAATCATTTATCTCCAATATCTGTTATCCGAAATCAATGTTTAACATTTATATCTGTAGCCTTGATCATTATCTAGGTTTTACAATCACTATCTTGTTGAATCTTGATATATTACTTGAATTATGTATTGTGCTCGCTTATGTATATCAAGAAGAACCTGGTGCAGTTTCAAAAAAGGTGTGATATACACAGCCACAATACGCGACATGCCACTAGACTGGAGGTGCCCCGGAGCCGACTGGCGGGGAATTACAATAGCTTTCCTTCGCAGGCAATAAGATTTTTTAACAGCCTTCCTAGACCAATTCAGGAAACACGGAACTCTTGGTTCTATACCACTTTGAAAAATAAACTCCTGGAAAAGCCACTCTACTCACTACAGGAGTTTTACAGTGAACCTCTTTTTGGGAGTCGAGCACCTCCACAGCGTGAATGACCATGTAGGTTATTTTTATTGAGAATTCCGACACTGCCTATCTGGAGACCCCAGTCATTGGCAACGACCTCAAGTATTAAGTAAGTATTATCGACATAAAATCTAGCTTCTTGCTTCATCTTGTGATTTTGTTGTCTGAAAACTTCTTAGCCTATTAGAAAACTCATTTCCAAAAGACTTATAATATCGGCGAGTACATTTATTTTTGTTTTTTATTATATTTTAATTGTTATACATAGTGATCATTTAGAAAGGCATTTTAGGTTAAAATTATGGTGACTTTGTCCCAGTATAAAAATTGTGGTTTCCATTTACCATTTTTTGGTTTCTCGCATAAAACTCAAAAATATGTATCTTAAGGACTTACCGTAACTATCATATAACAAATTAAAGCTTACATGATCTCCTACAATATTCATTCTACAATTTTTTTTTATCTCCTCTAGTTTTCGAGATATCCGCTCTTGAAGGTGTGACATTAAAAAAAACACATTTGCCACCAATTTTTTTCTATTTTTTCTTTCATAACTTTTTAAAAATCGATGGGAAAAATCCATGTTGATTATGAGCTTATAGATCATTAAATTCTCCTCAATTTGATGTATAATTTCACACTTTTACAAATTTCGCAACACCTTTTGCAGCAGCTTTAGTGTTGAGTGTGAAATATCCATTTTTGCATCAATAGACCAATTGACAAAGGAATTTGGAGGGAATGTTTTAAACAACATTTTTGACTTATCAGTTAGGAGAACATATCAAAAGTCCCCATTTTATGATGCATTATTGGAGAGTTATCAGCCCTGAAAGAGCAAAACATTGGATAAAAACCTGTTACTTTAACAATTGCACACCTTCAAGAGCGAATATCTGGGGAACTGTTGGGAATATCACAAAATTTCACTAAACAAAAAGTGTAGAGAATGTATCAAGCTTCATTTTTGAATAGTTAGTTATGTCGGTTGAATGCATTGTTTTCAAGATATGAGCGTGGAAGCAAAACGCTGAAAAATGCAACTTTTAAACCTTTTTTAGGTGGTTTGGTTTGAATCATCATGACTGGCTTTCTGATGAACCTATGCGACGCCATTAAGGAATGGCTTACTACTGTATGGTCGACTGGATCTGTACTTCCTGTATTTACTGATCCGGAGACGTGAAAATATGGTTCATCTGTAGACCACTGAATAGTATCGTGTTGCACAGAGGTTAAGAGTGTGTTGCAAGCATATGTATGCTTTAACCAGTCGTCTGAAACAACCATAATCTTTCAGGGGTGTAAATGGAGATCGAAGTGTAAAATTCGCCTTGCTTTTCTGGACGATATTCCAAGTGGAGCTGGATGTTTCCGCACAGAGCGCGATAGGGATTGTTCAATGGACGCCCTCACTGCCGCGATATTTTCAGATACCCCACCTTTTTTACGTTGCCCAGCTTGTTTTCTAGGAAGTGCAGATCCTTTCGACCATACAGTAGTAAGCCATTTCCTAATGGTTCTAGCATCAGGAACTGTCATGAAGATTCAAACCAAACCGCCTACAAAAAGCATCTGCGTCGCTACCACATTGTCATTGTTTTTAAAGAACGTTCCAACAATAAAGCCTCGATGCTCACCTTACCACTGCATGATGAACATGAATACTTAAAATGACATAGTTTCCGCCATATAACACCACCACTCTTATTCCACTATTCACCTGCGCACTCTTCACTGATTTGAAAGTAGGGAGTCCATTCTGACCAAACTTTTAGGCTTATCAAAACAGGGAATATGTCGGCCATGATAGCTAAGACAACTAAGGCTGCACTCTTTAGTCAGCTAGTGCTCTATATGATACGTGCAAAATGGATGCAACCCTTAGAAATAAAAATCAATATAAATTTCATGTGGATTGAGAGTAGATTAATCTCTAGTATGATGCATTCAATCTTTTTAATTATTATTTCTTCTACTTAACTCGTTCTTCTACTAATACGTTTTTCTTTTTAGAAATAAAAATGCCAGTTATGTCTGCCTGTCACCACATAGAAAGCTTTCCGAAAGACACAATTCCTTGGTAAGTAGTTCCCCACTTTACTTGATTATTGGTTTATATAGTGTCCCAAAAAGGATGTTAGGTTTTTAGAATTACTGTAAAGGTAGTGATTTCAATGTTTTAATGTTTCTACACATCCAAGTCTCTATTGTTCAATTAGATTGTCCTATTGTCCAAATTAGTCTCACGTTTATTGTCCAATTGAGGATACATCATAATTAAGAGATATATTAGGGTGAAGAGTTCTGACTGAGGCCTATAGCTGAATTATGCCACCTGATTGAACGTCTGGCACTTTGAAGCACTGATATGTTGAAAGTCTGAAGTCACTATGTTAAACGTACATACTGCATCAGAATAAGTGCTTGACTTTCAATTCAGTGGTTTTATTCAGCTTAAGACCTTGGTTACAGCTTTTTTCAATAAAACCTCTCAAATTACCTAGTTAAATAAGATGTTCTCTTGAATTGGATAATTTTACATACTCGGAAATGTAAAAATATCAATGTTGTTACAATTGAACTGTTTAAATTAATTTGCATTTTATATTATTTGTAAAAAAATATTGGAATTTACAGTTTCAAGAAGTTTTATCGATCATCTGCATTTCTTCACGTGAATAACAAACGAAGACACGCTACACTATTGCAAATAAGTATTTTACAGATATCAAAGAGAGCGGTGAAAAGAATGAAGTTTTTGATCCTTGAGGTGTCCTTATGCGCGTCTCTCCTCTAGGAAATACTGGAATGAAGTGCATCTAACGGGTGATTATCATAGAACATAGTCTCATGAACTTATATCAATGTGATGACAATTTAGTCGGTGTGCTACATACTATTAACTTGCCTCCTACAGGAGAAAATGCATAATTTACTTTTCCAAATAAAGCATAATTACAATACTAAATTACACTATAATCTGATTTCTGATTTTGTCCATTATTTTGATTCCAGGTGAACCTATTGTACTGCATCATAAAAGCGGAAGAAGGAGGTGAAATCAACTTGCCGACTGTTTAACTGTGGTAAAAGCTATCAAATCCATTAATCCAGGAACCTATTCAATTCTCAAGAACATCTCTGTCATAATGTGGTCGGACCCGTTCACCAAGGAAGGTCGCAGTAATCAAAGCATTCATTTTACTCCTATTATCAAGTAATTGAAAAGCTTTGAGGATCGAAATAATTTCTTGAAATATGTTAACTATTTCATGATTCAATGTGATTTCTTGACTATTGACATTTTAAATTATGGGACATCATGCAATTTTAGGCATTTGCCTGATGCAAATGGTTGAGCATTGCCCATATATTGTGATGAAGAAAAATTTGTTTCAAATCACTTCAATGAATATTAAGATTCAAGCATTCTGATTATACAGATTCAAGCATGGGAAGCGGTAATTTTTGTCTCAAGTTACATATTAAACATAATTTAAGATTTTTTATTTTTTCCTGTTTCATTATTATGTAAGTTCTGCTGAAATTAACACGTGAGGTTTATTGGCTAAAATTACTTCCCACTATTTTACATTAATTTCTTCCAATTTATCGAATTTCAAAGTTTTTTAGCTTCCTCAACAACCTGTCAACTCAAATTTTACTTGAATTTTTATTGCAATCTCTAGGCTTTTAAATTTCTAATAATGTATACAAATAGGTTTGAATGATAAATCATTCTATTCAAAAATTACATATCACTACACTGAGATTTGCTTTGCTTTTACTTGCTTTGCTTTTTCAAACTGGTTGTACTGACATTAGGACAGAAAATTTGTGCATCGCACATTAGCGAAAACTTTTGCATTATAGATAATAGAATAGAAAGAATGCTTTATTATTCAAGATTACACATACTATTTACAGCTTGATTGAACAATTGCTAGCCGGAAAAATTCAATAGGTAATAATTTTTTTTTCAGTCAAACACAAATCTTAAAAATGCGTAGACTCAGAGAATACAAATAAAATACAAATTACAAACATCTTATCTGAAATAAATTAATCATTTCCATCAAATAAGGTATTTTGTCCTGCCTTACCAGTTTGAACCATGAGCCTAAAAATAACCTAGTAACTTACATTGTAATATGCCTGTAATCCCATACCTGAGCTCCGTGACACAGTACAGCCCTTTCGCAAGCTTTAAACCATTTACATTTAGCTGGAAAGTCTACCTTAGCATTATTAAAAATGCCTCTCCATGCCAAGTTCAACCCCAGATTCGCCTTCTCAGATTTATCCTTCACTTGAGCTTCAAATTCAGTTTTGATGTCAGCACTACTAATACCCAATGAAAATAATATTGTTACTTATACTATTTTATAAAAATAGCTCATTCAGCAATAAATACAAACTTATTTTATTAAATGATTTCTTAATGTTTTGCAGGACAAATTCTGACATTTTACAACATTTTACAGGCACATAGAAGACTGGCTTATGATGGCGAAAGACTTTTGAAGGCGGTTACCTTGATTAGGATCATATCTATTAAACCTTCGAATCCTGCACTCAAAAGTAAATGTGATACCATTCAAATGGAATAAGATTGATTTGAATTGGAATTTGTTATTCCTGTATCATAGTGCATTTTTCTACTAGTTACCCTACGTATTGTACATTATTGTAATAAAGCACTAGCTGTTCCATAGTAGAAGTCTTTGAAATAAAAGGTTTCTTTTCCAAGTTAGTGTCACATTTTATATTTTTTTATCCATTGTATACGGTATATCCATTTAGTTTTAGAACATTGTATTAACACTACTATTGTTTCAAAAAGAGTCTGAATGTAATTTAGAAGATGATTCTATCGTATGATTCTTCAACGAATCCATCATAACTTACAAAAAACTACAGCATTTGTTCTATTTACTTGTCAATAATCGTAGTTGCAGAAGCATTTGTATTTCCAAAACCAAATTTGGTATTTAATTATGAAGTATGAGTAAAGACATATTCGCCTACAAGACATAATTATTATTCGTTGAGCATTGTTCTGATGCTTCACTCCAACTGTACTTCTTCCACTACGAACTACTATACTCGCGTACTTACTAATAATAGTAAAGAGAAATAGAATAACATTTATTATCAGGCCTACATTTTTCTATTGTACTACCATAGAGGATAGAACAGAAAATATTGCTATTTCCTACTACGGTACGGTACTCATCAAGCTAAATTTCAACCAATAAAATACAGTACAACCCACAATCACGTACAAACATAGAAAAATGCGAACGTATATTTTATTCTATATTCGATATATGGCCATACATAAATTTCCGATTTTCATTGGGCCATAGTGACGAATATGTTGGTCTTGATCGAAATTAGCCTTGTTAATTAAAGCTACTGGATGTTACTTCAGTTTACAACCAAAATTAAAGCATTCTCAGCCTCTATAGCTGGATAAATTAATCGTTGAATAAAATATTAAGGAAATATAGAAAGTAAAATAATTAAGAGAAATAAGGAATGCTTTAAGCTCCGTTCACACCAAAGTTAATAACTTAATCCTTACCGGTATAGATTCTATTAGATTGAAACGGAACTTAACAAAACTTGACTTCACTTATAATGTTCATCATGTGTATAATAAGTTATGTTCAATCTAATAGAATCTATAAGGATTAAGTTAATAACTTTGGTGTAAACGCATTTTTAAGTTACTTCTGACACAATGTTTGATGAGATGTAGAAATATCGATTACCTATCATAATGAAAATACAAAGGTGCTGTAGTCAACATCATAATGTTGATAGTTGACAATTTTTATGTGTTACCGAGTTGCCTATGCTTACCGTAGTTGACCAAATAGAGTTAGGGCCAAGCCTAACGAAGCGTTTGAAACAAGTCGGCAAGGCAGAAATATCTCCGATTGGCTGATTATCAGGCCAATTCCCGAACGCAAACCCTATCTGCCAATCGGACATCTGCCAATCTGTGGGTAGATGACACAAGTTGATAAGTCACATTTTTGACCATATTGAGTTATGCATATGGTTGTGTTCAGAAAAATTAGATCTATAAGATGATATAACTAAATATGTTGTACCTTTTTAAATAGCTGAGATATAGGCCTTGCTTAAGCCTGATAGTGCATTTTCTTCCAAACCCCAAGTTGACAAATATTGATAAGTACATATATCTCAACACTCTTCTACCGGTTTGTATTATAATCCAATTATCAAAAGATGACAAAATTTGATAAGTGTATGTACTGGTAGGCTATTATAAAATCTGAAAATCAATAACCCATATTGAGAACTACATAACCCATACAACTTTGCAAACAGTTCAAGTTTGGTTAACTTGATCAATACTTGTAAATAATATCAATTAATTTTTAAAAAATATATCCAAATTTCTATAAAATCGATTTTTAAGATATTCCCTATACTGTTACATTGTGATTTGAAACATTTGGCAGATGGCAAAACATGATATCTCTGACATCACTTGCAAAAATTCTCAATAGTTAATTTAAATAAATTGTTTTATCCCTTGATATTTTCTATTTAAATAGTTGAGTATCAGCTGATTATATTAGTGTAAAATGGGTAAGAAAAAATATTATAGATAATGTTTGCAGCTATGCCAAACTTTCAAATTGCTCTCCTGAAAAGTTTACAAATCATGACTTATCAGCTTGTGTCATCTACCCACAGAAATGAAAACTACTCATTCAAAGAGGGTAAAATAAATACAGCGATACTTAAGTACAGCTGATTATAATACGAGTCACACTGGCAAACAAGGAATCTTCCTTCTGCAGGTATTTTTACCTCACCTACTGTACTCATGCATGTGAGCATAAATTTAATCTTAATTTATTAATACTATTATCATAAATAAGGATATCATCTATATATATATATAAAAGCGAAATGGCACTCACTCACTCACTCGCATAACTAAAAATCTACCGGACCAAAAATGTTCAAATTTGGTAGGTATGTTCAGTTGGCCCTTTAGAGGCGCACTAAGAAATCTTTTGACAATATTTCAACTCTAAGGGTTGTTTTTAAGGGTTTAAAGTTCGTCTTTTAGCATGTATATTCTTCTTCTCCCAATCTCTTAATTATTAGAATTGAAATTTCCATATCATATGTTACTATAGAACTATAATCTAGATAGAGTACCTCTTCGAAACAGTTGTTAACTGGCAACTAAATCAATAATTTTGTCAGGTTGGCATTAAGTTGAGTTGATTTTGTTAGGTTGGCACCAAGTTGAAGATTTAAATGAATTTATCGCGGAAAAATTGATTGGGCACTGCTACTTCAATCCTGGGAATATTATATTACTAGCCGTCAGGCTCGCTTCGCTCGCCATACCTGTTTAGCCAGACGTTTAGTCTGGACCCCCGACTGGATTGTCCTATTATAATATGATAGAAATGAAAAAATGCAGGCGAGCGAAGCGAGCCTGCTGATCTCATTCTTGGACGATCCAGTCAGGGGTATGGCGAGCGAAGCAAGCCTGACGGCTAGTTTTGTTATAATTTCTAATTAAATAGATTAACATTTCCTTAATTTTTATGTTTGTATCTTGTTTTTTGGCAAATAAATTCATTCATTCAAGTGGGCTTATAGTTAGGTCAATGCTATAATGCCAGTAGAAAAGATAGGACAACGGCGTTGCCGATTTCCTGTATTGCCACTGGCTCCTATAATAGAGAATAGCTGATTTGGAATAACATATCTGATGTAGCCTAATATTAAATGTGCATTCTATTTAATAATAATAATAAATAATATTTTATTCGTCAAGAGAATATATTATTCAATTAGTAATTCATAAATTAAATCTTTTTGTAAGGTCTAATTAATTAGGTATATTTTTACATTGTAAAAAAACAGTCATGTGAAGCAACATGAGGATAGAGCAAAACTTATTTCAATTTCCAAAGCAATTTGATTTGTCTAATGATAGACAAGAATAGCAACACCAATGTTTATCAAATGCTGCCATTAGGTGGACCTCATAGTACCAGAGTTATTATATTTATATTGAGTTACCATAAAGCAAAAATACCAGCGGCTTGAGTTAACAGTGAAATTTACAACATAAGAGCCCTATACTAAACCATTAAATTAAACACCATGAGATGTTTTTTATGCTATTGTTTCTCTATGATGCTACAAATTACAGTAGTCTGAGTACCGTATATAAATTATCTTCAAACAACCAATCCAGTCACCTCTAGGGCTTCAGTGAGTCTGGTTGAATTTCATTCAGTTTATAATTTGGTTAATGGAAAACTTTTTATAAAATACTGAAAAACTTTATTTTATAAAACAATCCACATTTGGCTAAACCACTTTAAGCTTAATCTTGAATCATTTCTCTAAATGGATTTTCCAACAAGTAGCCTGACTGCAGTAGGCCTACATGTAAATCACTTATGTTAGCAAATCATTTTTTATTTAATTTATTGAATGAATGATGCAGTAACCTAACTACAGTATTTAAAAGAAGATGAAATTCATATATCTCACAATAGGGAATTAGGTCTAAATATATTTAGCCTATTCAGTACCCCTACTTCTAATATTATTCAAGTATTCTAATGATAGAACAAAGAAATTAATAAAAGTTGCTAGCCTATTATTAATAAATTAAATTTGCTATTTTAAAATAATATTTTCAATCTTAGTAACTTAGTCCACATTAAACTTACTTCAGGATGAGAATTATTGAGAAACCAAATTCTGTCACAATGTAATAGATATCACTAAGCAAAAAGTATATTTTTGTATTATCCCAATCCTAATTATAATTACATTTGAATACATTACATATAAAAAGATTAGCCTGTAAAACAATACTCTATAAGAAGCTGTTCTGTTGCAAAATGCAAAAATGTATGTTACACTTACCTTAATTATTATTATTATTGTTATTATTATGCATAACATAACCTATAAACTTGATGCTATTATATTGAAGACATATTAAATTTTCTAAAAAATAATAGATATGTACGTATTATTATTTTATTATAAAATATTATATTATCTGGAAAATATTAAATTACTTCTACTTATTTTTTGGTACAATCGCAAATCATATGAATAGTCTATAATTGAAAAAGAACGACAAACCAGGTCCAAAAGTCCATATCATTCTATAAAATAAGTCAGACTTGAACCATTTCTCAATGACAAACACATTACAAGTATTCCCACTTTGGCTGGCACCGATATTTTGAGTTCCAGATATTTCCAATTCCGCCATCTGCCAGACAAGTAATTTGAGTTCCAGATACTCCCAATTCCGCCTAGCAACATATTTCGAGCTCCGGATATTTCCAATTCCGCTGAATGACAAATATTCGGAGTTCCACCCAGCAACAGTTTTCAAGCATAGGACATTTAACATTGATATTTTGAGTTCCAGATATTCCCAATTCCGCGGCCCCCTACAAACTAAGAGGAATATTATACAGGTTCAGTGCTGCCAAAAAATGATAGATGTAAAATAGGAGTAGACCCAGTTTGTCTTTCACTGTTCTACTTTGGCTTTATCCGTAAAGACTGACCATTTTTTTTTGTGAGTGGCGGCTTTCAGGGCAGACGGAACTCCGGCTACCCACACGCTTTGTGTCGACTGTCGATGTCGATTCTGTACTTGACAGTTTATTCAGGACTTCTTATATAAACAGGATATACTTCTTTTATTCAGGACTTCTTATATAAATAAAATATACCTTGTATATTTATAATACATGGTAATATACCCTGAATATTATATACCTATATAATATACCTTGTAGTATATAGAAGGTCCTGGTTGATTTGACCTTGACAGTTTCTGTTTCCCACAGCTGTGGTTAAGAGGTAAACGACACGACAGTTGAAATTTAAATTTGAAATAATAAGATTAAGATAATACTTGTTGAGACGTTGTTGAAACTTGTAAGCTCTTGATAAAATTAAGAACTTAACTGTGATTGAACTTAGAAGTGTCTTTTATCTGGATCATCAATAAAGTAAGTAGCCTAACTTATTATTGATGTTAAAAGCTGCAATAAATTACGGTAATAGTAATTTAGGCTAGAGTCCAGGTCCAGTGCAATTACACCTGTTATCAAATTTTAGTTGGAATCAATTATTGTGTGTTATTTTGAGTACAAATCACAAAAAATAAACGGCGGCCACTCATCACAGATTAAAAATAATATAATTTAATTTTGATTAAGACTTTTCACACAACTCTAAACCTAGAATTACGCCGTTTAAAGATCAGGTTTAATTTGTTTATTACTGTTTCATTCTAAGATAAAAGGGTAGGCTAGGAGGGAGTTAGGTTTTTGTTTTGAAATTGCAATATGCTGGAAGGGATTGGGGTCCAGGTTGAGATATGTTTCAAAGGTAGAAGGGTAATTTAGCCTAGTAGGTAAAGTTCTTGCTTTTAAATGGTATTCATATGCTGGATGGGGTTAGGGATTAAAAAAAAAAAAAAATGAATAAAATGATTAGATCATACATCTATAAATAGGCTACTTCATCGACCTATCAATAGTTTAAAAAACAACATGGATGGCACGGTATATTTTACATGCAAAATTGTGAACCTTTGAACTTTGTTTATTTTAAAAACAATAGTGAACCACCGTTTAATTATTGTGATCAAAATAACATACTAAATCGATCCAAACCAAAAATTTGATGACAGGTAGCCTTTAACGGCATTGGTCCTAGATTTACGCCGTAATTTATTGCAGGTAAACTATTTAGCCATATTTGGTCACTATTATATTATCATAAAGATTAACCTACAAGTTAAGACATTACATACTGAAACATTGGGAATGAGTAGTAACTTTTATGAAGACAATAAGATAGATACAGTATGCATAAGTAGGTAGTATGATAAAATGTTAAATATTTGTTAATAAATGTTAATATTTCAAGTGAAACATAAAGGTGACATTCCTTATACCGCTTCCACACTCTTGCCAAATGCGTGAAATGACGACAAACGTGATAGTGTAGATGGCTGCTTTGCCAGTGCTCTCTTTTACTGCCCTTTGCTTGCTATCGCTCCGATTTTTGTCCAGCAAAGTTGAGTAGCCAGCCAAGCATTCATTCACAAATGGTCACATTGCAATGTGCATAAGCAAGACCTACGTGGGTCACTTACCAGCTTGGCCAGGGACTTGGCGGTAGTGTAGACTAGGCATTGGCGATGACTACAATTCAACCCGTTTAGTTGCCGCGGCTGTAGTCGTTCAGTCGCTAGCGGCTGTAGCTGCTGAATTTATATATTTATGCAACAGTTTGCATGAAGTCACATGTTAAGAGTGAAGCTCTGGCGATTTATAGTGTCACCTTGATATTGTTATTTTTGAAGGGACGGATTCAAGGATCCAAAGGTGCAAAGAACCCCACACGTCAACCGGAGCTTATTGTGTTCCCAAGTACGTTAGTTAGGCAAACCACTACCTGTGATCTTTACAAGATCCAGGAGTTTTTCCCTATACTAACATCCCATTCATCACCTGGTTGCTTGCAGCCAAACAGAGCCCTTCTCCTTGCCCTTCTGCTTGTCAGTCTCACTAGACTGACTGGTCCTGGTGACCTACTTGAGTTCTTCTCCTGACCTTTTTTGTAGGTCCTTCCGCTGAGGGAGGGGTCACTAAATTGCCTCTGGAGCACCTGGTCATCCTCGACTCAGCCTCTTGACTAACATTTGTGCCTGTAGTTTCACCCATGTCTGGTCTCTTGGGTTTTTCTTTTTGCCCCTCAAAAATTTGCAGGGTCAGTCAAAAGCCTCACCTCTTCCACGACGTTTTGCCTGAATGGCCGCCCTTCTTTGAGCACTGGTCTGAGAAGCTCATCCTTCCTCTTCAGTTGGGATCGATGGTGTGATTGAGCTTACATCATCTATGTAGTAATCAAAGCCTTCTCAATGTTGATAGCCTCTACATAAGAGTGCAACGGAACCTCCTGTGTTCCTGAAGCACCCATTTCAGATTGAGGAACCTGCCCTGATGAGGCAGATCCCGATGGGTTTGAGTTGCCTTGGGGTTTGGTTTGTTCATGTGGTTCCCACGAACAGCTAGGGAAGTGGAGTCAACCCAGACAGAGCCCCGCATGTCCAGACAAGGCTAAATACTACAGGAGGGCGCCTGGTATCTTGCAGACACCGTTAGAGACACCATATGAAAGCACCTCCCATCAGCACGGTCCACATCACACCTTGGGTTGACCTAAGCTAAGAAGAAGTAAGAATATGACTAAGGAAGGCCGACGGATAGAAAAAGAAAAAATGGCACAAAGCTAAGTCAATGGAAAAAGTGTCATTCTAGAAATTAAGAGTTCCAAAGAATATAAATAAGGAGAAGAAGGGTTTTGGAAAGGGGGTCTCTTTTAGTCGCCTCCTACGACAAGCAGGGATACTGTAGTTGTATTCTGGTTTTCAACAAATTCTTGAGTACGATGTGATGTTCGACTCAAATCCCCCCCAACCCACAGGGGGCTTGTATTTTATTGATCACTTATTCATTCGACTAACAAACAAAACCTTATCTGTAACACAGGCGTGATCAAAATTGCCATAAAGTAACGGCACTGATTTTCTCACAGAAGAATAATCCTAACCCAAATGAAAGTGTGCTCTGTAGGGTGAAGCATTCACTTTCGAATGAGACGTCTCCCATGTCTGTTTTCACAGTTTTGCCGGAAACATGAAAACTGCAATAACAGAAAACAAAAAATTCCACGTTTAAAGCCCGGGCCACACTTATCATGCAGTGTTCACGGATGTTAACAGCTTAATGGTGCATGCCACACATGTCCGTCATATGATCACTGCACCCCACAGACAATATTTATTTAATTCTTGATCAATAGAATAGTCGGATTAAATTCATTATAAATGTTCAAACCGTCCCTTACCACCTGTCCCTTCACCATTACCTTCTTTGCTATACCCTTCTGAGGGGGTCAGCGGGAGTAATAAGATAATCTCCACCCAACATCTTCTACTCCGAGCCAGTTATTGTCTGCTATATGCAGTGACCCCTAGCTGGATCTCACGTGAGTGCAAAATTTCTTCTACATATTTTCTTTTTCATTCATTAAATATTGTCTTGTCTGTGTATATCTAGAAAATGGCACCAAAAAAACGGTCGACATCATACAATCAAAGATCTCGGCGACCATCAAGAATGAAGGAATCCGTCAGCTGCTCAGTTTTCCTGGAAGATGTTGACCCAGTTCAGTCGTCAACACCAAAACAAGACAGAACGAGGTCGACATTCAAGTTGACAAAAAAGGAAATTTGTGAGTTCAGTCAACTGTTTGATTTTGTTTTCTGTAAATATTCATTTATAATGCTAAACAAATTGTCCTCCGTAAAGGACCACATTACACAATCAATCATCCTTAATCCGTATTACATTGGGCCACCAGACTGAGTCGCCAGTAAGACGACGACCTTCAGTAGTGGCCGTCTAACTTATATACATGCCTAATAGCTTGCTTTAGTATTCTATACAAAGTATTCACCAACTATGACACTGTTACTGTTAAAAAGTAACTATAAACGTTATACTGGACCAAATTTGGTTTATATCAAAACTAAGGTTAGTGGCCCGATATTTGCAGGTTTTATTTGTTTTTGAGAAAATATTTGGATTTAAAATTTAAAATAAGTGAAAATGATAAATATCTCCTAGCTTTTTGACAGAACTCAAACATTACTTGCTTGGAGCTGATCAGCATTCAGCTTCATGCAGTGAAGTGAGTTCTACCTCAGCAAATGAATAACAACCCAATCAAAATGTTGTTATCTAATTAAATAATGGTGAGCACTATCAAATGCTTAAATTGAGAAAGCAATAACCTAAAACTTTATTCTTAAATAAAGTTTAGATATACTTTTAGTTTGAAAGATTGAGATGTTGTATTATTATTTTTTTACATTACTTTACAGTAACGTACCGTTGAATATGTTTTTACCAATTTGGTTTACACACCATCAACTTAATGAAAGATTCTATCCTTTTTCAGCAAAAGCGGCAGAAGAACTGACCGCAGAAATACAAAACAAAATTGACGAGTATGTCAAGTCAGCAACCTTGTTCAAGCTATCTTTAAAACGACAACTTTTGAAAGCACCTCTCTGGCAGTTCGAGGAGTATAGAGAGAATGTAAGTTAAAAATAATCTTATTCATGAATTCGTGTTCAAAATATTTAACTAGAAATTTTATTTATTATTACAATTTATTGGAAATAATATTTCAAAATATTATCACAGCATTTTTCACAGAAATATTACTGTATTTTAATTCAATTTCTTAATATACAAATTTGAAGCGATCCGAAGGGGCAAGATATAACCCATCTATCCTATATAAGTACCTATTCCAGAAAGCATCCATTCTGAGGTAAATCTCTTTTTATCAGCATTTAATCAAGATGCCAATAATATTTTAGAATACATTGAAATATACCGCTGTAACTAGTTACTAGTCAGATTCAAGTTATCAAGACAGTGGATTTCAAATGACAGCATACTTGTCATATTCCCTTTTCTTGCACTATTCTTAAGAGAGTGTACTTTATCACCCACTGTCTTTTCTTGTTATTCAAATTATCCCGGTACATCTGATCCAATATTATTAATATTCTTGATTCTTGTTAATTGCGAATGATGCCCACATGAGCTTTTTTGCTTGTGCGTGGATAATGGAAATTCGATGAGATGATCAAACTTACATGCCATCGGCGGGATTCAAACTCACGATCCAAAAGCGGAGCTAGCAGGCCGTAGTTTTTAACACTAGACCAACCCGGCCGATATCTATCTGTCGATTTCTATATATTTGAAGATTGAAACAAAATCTGGAAAGAGCCAAAGAAACACGTTGTGACTTGTCTGTTGCTGCTTATACTAAACGCACAAGTCACAACGTGTTTCTATGGCTCTTTCCAGAATTTGTTTCTATCTGCACCCTTGCTCATGTATGCGCCACTAAATTACTTGCGCGTGAATCCAATGTGATCATGCCCTTAATTATATGCTGATTTTAAAACGTGAATCCCACTATAGTTGTTGTTAATCAATTTTCTTGTTCTTTTATCATATTTTTCTTCCCATATCGTGACGTTTTTAGAAATAATTTTTGTTATAAATTGTAGATTTTAGTTCATTGTACATTATTCCTGTTTTCCAGTATGCAGTCGATGTAATTAAAATTGATGAAAACATTGAAAATGTTGAACCAATGTGCAGTTCGAGAAGACTGCGCACTAGTAGTGTGGATCGATTCAAGAAACCAGCTCCAGTAGCTAGTAAGTATCACTGGTTTTCATTCAATTAGCACTATAAATGTTACCTTATACTTGTTTTACACGCTGCTTGCTAATGATCTATCTAAATGGCTGTGTCAAACACTGATAGTCTTTAGCTGGATGTGCTATTATTTGTTCCAGTAAAAAATAAAATATAATTCCAATACTACTGAAACCTACTTTATTAAGCTGTTATAAAAATGAAATTGCAATACCAATGCAATTTTACTTTTTCCCATTCTTTCCTGACTGACGGTTTGATTTGGTATAAACTAAACGCTTGAATCCAGAGATTGCTTGGTTGTTTAGCTGTAAATAGAAGCATGCCTGATTGGCAATCAGTTGCAGGTTCGATCCTCGCTCTGAACAAAATGTTTTCATTGATTTTACTTTAGCTATTCTCCCTGTCGTCAATATTTTCAACATTTGCAGGAGTCAGCATGGCTTTTGATGCCATATTATTTGGAATTGGGTTCGATATTATTTATTAATAGGTATAATATTGACTTGAAACTTATGTTTTCAATATTTCTTTGTTCTTAATTCAGATACAAATCATATTTGAGAGTACAAGCAAACTCAGCCCAAAACCGTTAATCTCCAGAATTTTGATGGATGAAATAATGTTCCTAAAATTTGTAAAAAATATAACAAAGATCATATTAAGATCATTCAAAATCCTTGATGGAATTATGGTTGAAATTGAAAATTTTCCAAGTCCCGCTTGTGCATCGAGATGATGATGATGATAATAGCAATTTTTTCGTACTTGCTTTATATTTTACGAGAATTGTTTCAACTGTTTAATTGTTTCCAACTGTTTTATTTCTTCACTATTGTTAGTATATTATTCACAAATTTTAGTACTGTATTTATAAAATTTCAAGTAGATCTTGTCTTAATAGTTTGGTATCTTATTGCTTTCCAGTAAAACAGACTGGCGGTCGAGTATCAAGATCAGCGACCCGATCAAGGAATTCTGCTATGAAGGTAGGCCGACCCGGCACATTTACAGAATAGCTTTATCATCAATAATCAAAGCGCTTAGTGCCGGTTGCACAAAAGCCGGTTAAGTTTTAATCGTGATCAATTTCACGAGAACCAATAAGGTTCAACTCACACTTCCTCGGCTCAAATCGTACTACTGCAGTTGAGGATACTCCATTCTCTCAACCTTACGGCTTTTTTTGCTCAGTGTCACTACTACAGTTCCATGGTACTCTATTTTCTAACCTTACTTTATTAAAAAAAGATCTAATTCGTCTTTACTTAGCATGTATCAAATTTTATAATATTATTATGAATACATTGTCTTATCTAAAATGATAAAACATCACTTTCATTAAAAATGCACGGTACTACGCAATTCAAGTCGAGGCTCGACTCAGTCTCACAGTCGTGAGGTCGCGGAGACTAGAATCGACTGGTCTGAGTGTTACCATTTGAAAACACATGCTGCGTCGAGAAGACGCAGGTAAGTGTGAGTTGAGCCTAAAAGTGCGAACAGATATACGCGCCTCCAACACGCTCCGTCCTAGCTCCGATCATGAACGTTACGGGAGATGTTAGCTCTTCTCGCGTTCCACTCTTGCTCCCCGGTCAATCATCAATCGATCTGCTCGAGTGACGTTCGATTGCGGAGCAGAGCGAAAGTCTGTACGCACCTTAAGAGAAACCTTCTTTTTGAAAAAGCCTTCTCTAAATTGGTTCTTGTGAAATTAATCACGATTAAAATTTAACCGGCTTTTGTGCAACCGGGCCTAGATTTTATGAATTGAGCTTTCGATGTCAATTTTTAGATTAGAAGAAATCTATACTGCAATGATTATTAATCTAGAAACAGCGATTATAGTAGCCAGTTATAGTAATTGACAAGTCACCAATCAAACGAGTGTAACTCAGAATATGATGTATTGTGACAATAAGGGCCGTTTTTCCAGTTACAATCTAAACTAAATTTCATTTTAAACTGGATTAAATCCGTATCAAGTATCTTTTGTTATAATGTGTTACATTTTGAGTTTAAGCCACCAGCTGATTAAATTCAGTTTAAGCTTTGACTGTGCAAACTGCCCTAAGTGAATAAATAGTCACATAATGTTCACATTATAGCATAGTTTTGGAAACCCATTGCGAAAAGACCCCTGTTATGGGATTGATTGTGATGCTGTATTGTTCACATTATATCACAGTCGTAGATAAATTCCTTTCTAGTATAAGATAAAAATCAATATTTAATTATATTGTAAGAATGAATGATTGTTGCAGACTCCATACATGACGTCGCAGTTTGGTTGGGCGGAGATGACGCCGATCACACCCAAGTTCGACATCAACACACCAGTGTCAGTGCTGCGACAACCGCGCCTGGGAGAGCAGGCCGTGTCACTGAGTGGCAGTCCCCTCCATGTGGCCATTCCCACCGCCACCAACCCCACAGTCAATGTGCCACTCAGTGACGGCAACGTTGTCACCATCCTCCCGCCCCTCAGTCAGTCCAACCGCCCCCACGCGCCCCCTGTCGCACTCGACCCAGAGTGTAGGCACAAGCTGCAGACCATTCAAATGTATCTCACGCACATGTTGAGCGGATACAACTCCGATTGATTCACCAACCTCTAGACACCAATTGTTGTGCAGCGGCCATAGAAGTCACCAATTGGAGAAACTTTTCAAATTCGTTCATACTGATATCACAATAATTAATATAACATAGAATATAACCGATACTGAATGTTATAATATCAATAACCTATGCATACTTTTGCTAATAATTTTCTAAAACAGAAAATATTTTGGAGAACTTGTTTTATACCAAACAGTTTTGGCTAACTTAATCATGATGTTGGCTTACTAAGATGTTGAAATTTTCATGTAGAAAATTAGGCTAGATGAGATGAGGTTAGGGTAATCTGGTTACTCCTCTTGGTAGAACGGTTAACCCCTTGCTATATAAGCATTTTGTACTAAAGAAAATTTGTTTTATAAATAACTATATCTATTAACTCTATTATGTATTAATGTTTGATTGAATAAATAAATTTATTGACTAAAAATGTATCCAGTAATTCACATCAACCGTATGAACAGGAAGATTTCCAACTGAGTAAAAAATATATGTAATAAATTTGAGTCTTGTTAAGATTTAAGCTGTATTCCCACATCAGTGAAAGTGACCGGCACAGAGAAAATATAATTTCCATGTATTCTGGTTGAACTATTCCCACTTAGCAAGGCTGAGCGAGTATGAATAGTCCCATTAGAGCTTATGAGAATAATATACTCACTGTACCGTTCACTTTCACTGATATGTTTGATATTATATATATGATTTCATTGATATGTTTTAACTATTGGATGCTTAAGACTACTTAGTACTTACTAAACCAAAAACCATTATTTTGCTATAAACTGACGTCCTACAGATTTTTTAATGCAATTTCATAAGTCAGTTAAATTCAAAAAAAAAAAAAATTTTCATATTATCAACTCCATTGATCATTGGTAATAGGCGGCTTCAATAAAAACAATAAATTTTGGGGACAAGTAGAATTAGATTTACAATTGAAATAAAGAAGTACGGTAATGACAACAACAGTGATTCAATTTTTTCATTCAGAAAACTGAAAAAGCTTGCAGATCATTAAGAGCTTTGAGATTTGTAGAAACTTGTTAAACATTAAACAGAACAATAAAAAATTCAATATCTCAAAATTTTGAGACATGGAGGTAGACATTTTTAGTAAAACACCAAGAACATTGGATCAAACTTTTATTTTTTAACAATATTAACTAAATTTCTCAACTATTGACTCACAAAGTTTTTATTGCTATAATACTTGTTTTTAGAAACTAGCGATAAAAGGCTTGAAGTTGAATAGATGCACATTTTAAAGCATTAATTATGATTAAAATCAATTGACTCAATAACAACAATAGGTTGATTTATTCTAGTCTATATCTACGTCGAATATTCTAATTGTTATTATTTTTATAATATAATTATTTTCATTGGCAATAGATTTTGAAAAATTGCAATTGGCTACTGCCTGTTAAAAAAACTACTGCAGACGGTTGCTGAACCGGAATTAACTTATACAGTATAAAAATCGTTTTTCCTTGTAACAAGGAAAGTAATGAGTGATTACAAAAGAAATAATAAATACTTTCAATGCCCTATAGATATTAATCTGATGTATACTAAGTAGAATATTAAGTAGTTGAAACTTCATGTTCAGATAGATTTACTCATTTATTTAGGTACAAAAGGTGTTTGCACTTCTTATAAAAATCAGTTGAACAAAGTTGACAATAATCATGATTTATCATAGTCTGTTTGTGTTATCATAGTCTTGAAAGTGAAGACATTGATTAATCATATTATTATATCTATCTATTTATATAATTATACTCTAAAGGCCTACACTTTTCATTATAGGGCTACTGCAATTATTATTGAAATAGAATAGAAATCCTCAGCAAATTTCAGATTCGAATTCAGCGCCCCAAAGTGTTTGCACTTCTTATAAAAATCAGTTGAACAAAGTTGACAATAATCATGATTTATCATAGTCTGTTTGTGTTATCATAGTCTTGAAAGTGAAGACATTGATTAATCATATTATTATATCTATCTATTTATATAATTATACTCTAAAGGCCTACACTTTTCATTATAGGGCTACTGCAATTATTATTGAAATAGAATAGAAATCCTCAGCAAATTTCAGATTCGAATTCAGCGCCCCAAAATGCATGTACAACCGCCGAGAATAGTTATTTGTGCAACTAGTGCGCAAAGTGACAGTTTGCTGCATCGAAAGAAACGTTTACGTTTACGAAAGAAACGTTGGCTTCTTGAGTGCAGCAAACGAACTTTGCGCACGTATTTCACATTAAATTTTTCCTACAGTTACCATTGAATATGAAAAGTGGGTAATTATGGGAAAAATTCCCTGAATTCCATCAAATGTTTTTCTGTGTAACTTTATTATTAATAAAAACCTCAATTTATTTAAAATTGAATTATAATGATTAGTAATTCAATTGAAAATTTATCTGACTGCTTGAAGGGGGTTTATGTTATGTAAGCATTGAAATGACTATAATCAAGGCACATAATAAATAGAACGTTGTTCTTCACTGCCATTATAACGTGGGCCTCACTATGAGTGTTACCAACTTAATTTTGATTTTGCTGCACTGGTGCTCCATATAACCTACTAACTATTTTGCGTTGTCATGCTGCAAATCTGGAGTACGCAAAGTACTCACTTTGCGCACTAGTGCGGAAAAGTGATTCTTTGCAGCCTGCAATCAGTGCAGAAATGGTCACTTTTCAGGGTATCTGTAGGAAAAAATTCTTTCGGGGCTGTTTCCTGAAAAACGATTATTAGACTGGACTAAATTGTAACAATTTTCAATTAATAAAACATGAAAATTTGAGGATTTTCATTTCATTTTATACTCTATACTATAGGCTATTTGTAATTGGATGTAAGCATGCAAGAAATACGAAATACTCGATTGACGCGTCATCACGTCTGAACTACCAAACTGAATTTTTACACAAAGTCTGAATTTACCATATTTCCATTATTTGACTAATAATTTATAATTAAAACGAATTCATTTAATTTGTGCTACATATGGGTGGTCTTTGTACAGAGGAAACCCCTACTCCCTATTGCCACTCCATCCAACACTTTGATATCGCCTAGCAAAACTCTGGAACTGAAGGTGCCGGAGTCAAGTCTTTTTCCAAATTTTTAGCCTCAATTATGAAAAAATTCCACGATATCAATTCTCATTCAACAAATTTCATCCCAAAACTACATATTTTGTAGCTGATGTAGCTAATCACCACTAGTACTCACATGACTAAGGTTTTTTGCAATAATATTTTCCTAGATGGTACATAAAGATCAGCAAAGCTATACAGGTTTGAAGCGTGGCTACCTCCAATTCAAGAACTGACTCACTACGACTATTTCTAATGCAAAGAGATGGTTTTCGTACCAACGCTTCCGGTGGACATCGCATATCGATTATCTTAAATGAAGTATCATAATTATTATAAGGCTTTAGTTGACATGCCGAGTGAGAGAATTGAAAAAACGTGTTACAAATAGTTCACACATTGAGTCAAATTGACTCAAAATATTCAATGATGGTAATAACTGGTAAATATTTTTGAGAAAAATGTTTTTACTTTACTTGAATATGTACTCTTAGTAATCATCTTCAATTTAAAAAATATATTTTCTGAAATCTATTTATAACTTACTGTGTATTTCTTTTGTAATCACCCAATTTCATATCTTCTATTAAAATCACAAACGACTTTGAAAAATCGTTTTGGGTTAAAATTAGTTCTCAATACTAGTCTTCTCTATTGTCTCTATAACTTGGTTTTTCTTAAACGTAATATTTTCTTTCCTGTACTTCATCACTCAATTATTAAACTTAATTCTAAAAACTAGTCTTCACTAGTTTTTATTAAAAATAATATTTTATTTTCTATACTTTATCACTCAAGGCTGAATGCGGGTTTGAATAATTCTTCTCCACAGGAATTTTGATGCCATTAAATTCATTTTTTTTCGATTTCGCGCAGGCATATTTGAATTTGTGCTTTTTGCTTTCAACATGCTGCGACATTTGTTCAGGAGAGTTGACAGACACATTGCAAGGTTGACAGTAGTATTGACCTGAAAAATATGTCAAATTATTTTCTGTGACTACAAGGAGGAAAACGCTATTTAAACAATGTATAATTCAAACTATTTCAATCAACTACTTGCTTTTATAGAACCTACTAGTATCCAATAATTGTGTTATAATTATTTCGACTCCACTTTTGAACCACATAACAATATTATCCTTACTACAACTAAAAAGAATCCTCAATATCTTGAACTAGGAAGAGAGAGATAGGCTACCTTGATAAGATCAATTTGATAGACCTATTATGCAGTTCGATGCACACTGTAAATTCTGTTTTTTGATGTTGAAGCTTTTAGTTTACTGGAGATTGAAAATGTTAAAACAACTATAGCCATTTTCTCAAGAATGTTCTTATAAATTAAGTGTTTGTGACTATTTTGGGGTATATTATTCAATATTGTATATATTTCTGTTAAACTTACCAGAAGGCGTTCTGAACATGGAATAATCAGTCACATTCTTTTCTGGGTGTATTACACTTGCCAAGATTGACTCTGAAGGGTTAGCTGTTGAAAAAATAAATAATACAATAAATTCTGATAATGTATTTTTTCATACAACGCATTAATATATTAATTATGAATGCTCACGTTTCTACTAAGTTGCATGAGGTCTCAATTACGAAGACAATCACCATACTCCTGCATTTTAGTCGTCAACGAATATCAACAAATTATCGTTTGATTTATTTAAAGGCTCAAAATAAATTTAGTTAAATGGAAATGCCAGGATCTTAGCTTGGAAAGCCTTCGTTACCTAGCAACCAAGAATTGCTTAAATAATATCCAAAGTGGATCCCAGCATAGCCACCTCTAATACAGAGGTGGCTATGATCCCAGTCATACTGAGGTATTTTTCACACATTTTACTGATTTTATCAGTATTTTACACTATTATGGTGTTCTGGGGTAATGCTACCAGAATTGAAGAGATATTAATTATGGAGAAGAGAGAAATCAGGATAATGAGTGGAGCTGATAGGATAGCCTTATGAAGAAACTGTAAGCCACATTTTGTTGAGCTTGGCATTCTTATGGTGGTGAATTTCTATGTATTCAGTAGCCTTGTTCACACTCATAAGTGTAGGGAAACGCTCCAATGTAGTTCGAACGTTCATGGGATCAATACTCGACATATAGTGAGGTCCACGTTATAATGACAGTATTTGATCAACTTTGGTTTTGCTATCCTTGTCTATTATTCGACAAAGCCGGTGGTACTATCCTTTTCTAGGTCCACAACCATGCCAATTATGTTTTTTACAGTGTAGAAATATAATTAATTAATGCAGAGAATCGGCATCGCTATTCTTCTATCTTTATCCACTGCCATTATAACGTGGACCTCACTATAGGCATGGCATCAACATTCCTTTGGTCCGTCTGGAGAGGCTAAGGTCCAGTCATCTGATAATGGATAGACGTTTATTAAATAAATTGCCCCTCAAGTTTAGAGATATGGGACCACAGAGATAAAAAATCTACATACGTGGCTCTGCTCAAACCCTTTTTATGATGCTGAAGATTTTTTTTTCAGCTGCCTGAATCCAACATAGACCTGTAATGCTTTACCACCATTGAAACCATATAGGCATAATAATTTATTGACTTGTACTCTATTATGTATAAATATGTTCTAATATTTTTACGTGATCTTATGCATCTAAAGATGTTTCATGGATCGATAAATAAATCGATCTATCTATTACAGTAGCCTAATAATTTGCCATTCAACAAATACGACTTTCAGTGAAATATACTAGAACCCTGATGTAACGAATAATATACTAACTGAGCTTTTTAGAGATCAGAGAAACTCCTGCGAGCTATAAATATGTTTTATAGAACACATAAAAATATCCTAGTAGCAGAAAAAGAGATCTTTCACCTGGAGCTGGTATAATAGATGGAGTCTGAGACCGTTTGATCGCTTTTAGATGTTTGGCTCCTTTAAGATGCATATTTAGCTGATCCTCACTGTGCGCTATCACACCACAGAGATCGCATGACCACCTAAACCAAGTTGAAACCAAGCATTAAAAATAGAACACATCTATTATTTATTTTAAACCTCTATACAAAATTTGGTATTACAAAACATCATTATTATTAATTATATTGGATGGAGCGAGTTAAGCTGATATTGAATATTTTTCATTCCGTTTGTGGTGGATATTTCAACCATTCTTGGAAAGTACATATTATCATAGAGAAACAATAGCATAAGTAGATATCCCATGGTATAGGGCGTTTATGTCGCAAATTTTACTATTATCCCAAGCTGATAGTCCACGTAGTTCTTTCCTGTGAAGCTTTATGCTGGTAGTCTCTCATATTGTGCCATTCATACACTCTTACCCGGTCAAAACAGTAGAAATCGACAATAATCGACAGTAATCAGCTTGAGATAACAGTAAAAGTTGCGACATACCCCCTATACCCCTATACGCCCTATAGATATCCCATTATCTACTTACACTATTGTTTCTCTATGATATTATGAAGATATACCTTACAAATTCATCACAACCTATAAATTTATAATTATTCCCTATTAAGTTGATAGAACCTAAGTAATTGAGAAACTTCCATGCTTTGTATATCGATTCATCCTATGTTATCTATATGGCTCGCAGATCATCAGAGATCATAAATTCGCCTTGAATTTATAAAGCTGGATTCGCACTCAACATTGACAGTGAACAGTCAACATATAATTCCCATAAGTTCTAATGGTATTGTTCATACTCACTCGGCCGGGCTGAGTGAGAATAGTCCAATAATAAATGGTAGGAATTATATTTTCACTGTTCACTGCCACTGCTGTGTGCGATCCAGCTTAAAAGTATAATAATTTATGTTATTAACTTCAAGCAACGCCATAAAGCTTGAACATTCAACTCCATTCATGCTGTATCTAGATTCACATGCCACAGACAATTGATAAAACGTTAAGGAACATAAGAATTGGCAGCAACAAATGACATCACAATGTGAATGAGGACAACGTTTGTCTGTGCACAGTGTTTACAAACTTTAAGTATAAAATTCCCATCACTAAACTATGTGGGTGCAAGATTTTCATTAGTAATACAGGAAAAAGTGACTACATAATTTAATGGGTTGCGCAGTCTATCTGGATCTACCCAGTCAAGGACCAAGACAACAAGTATCAAGTAAGTTGGTTGAGGCTGGTATGTTTGAAAAACTCCATTTTTATAGCAGAGAATGTTTTTAGATATAAGCCTGTGTTTAATCTGTGATTATTGCAGCATTCCAAACTCACCAAATTCAAATCAAATAGTCATTCGTTAACCTATAATTGAATTCTGGAAAGTAGAATTCAACAATGAACTAGTTATTTGTGTAAAACCTGATAATTAGTATGATTGTGGATTCCATTCAAGGATTTTGAATGATTCAATCGAAGTGAACTAAAGATACATGCGGAGTCAGTTGACATTATTTCTCAGCAGAATATACTGAGTAAACTTTCAACAGAAAGGTGAGTGTTTATTACTGTATTGCAATAACAGCGTATAGCAAAATATATTGAAAATAAAGCAAACCCAGGCATTGAAAAAGTGATGGTGATGACCATGCTAAGGTATTTTAGTAAAAGAGCTTATTTTTCAATCTTTCAGCTCACAACATGCAACCTCTTCAACACAAATATAATAAGGAAGCACACATTTCAATAATAATTCCCAGTTGAAAATTTTGTGAATTAGGGATTACCGGTGATATCTAGGTGTGGACGGTGAACTATAAAAACCAAAGATTCTGATCTCAAAAAAAATCAAACAGGGGAACCATGAACATATTGATAAGGAATGTTCATGCACATAGGAGAAACAATAATTATGGACAAGTGGGCTACTAGCATGGTGGAAAATCAACTATTCATCTTCAATTCTAGTCATGGACGATGCAATAAGAATACGGTGAAGAATTAAAATGGGAAATCGTTTCATGCTGGAAGAAGGGGAACACGTGGACTTGCAGTAATGGGAACAATCGCTACTCCATCTCAATCATCTAAAATATTCGTCAATACTTACGAAAAAAGCTTTTTCTTAATGTCGTTCGCTAAACGACTGCTCTTTGATTCTACTGGCTGCATCCTAACAAGACATCAAAATTAGTCTGATATGTTCGACAGCCTAGGCCCATATGCACCATCTCGGTTTAAACAGAGATAAATCAGCTGTTGGTTTAAACCGGAAATGAAACACGTGGTATTAAATGCGACCATGCTTCCTTGTAAACGTGAATTTGCGTTTAACGTAGATGGTGCATGTGGCCTTTAGAGAAACGTAATTTCTATCATATATCGTTTTAAAAACCCATGGAAAATTGTACCAATCTCCTGAGAATGTTACCCGAAAATGGCTTTGTACGTAGCATAAATGAAACTATTTTTGGATATTCAATTATTTATACGATCTAATGGCCATGAGTAATAATGATATATTGATTGGTCAATCCATCGATCAGACATCTTTCATAGTATGAAGAGCAGCTCAAACTAACGAATCACCAATCTTGATTATTCTTGTAGAATTGAAGTATACTTTTATTAGGTTACATGATTTATATTAATGTAATCTTTTATTGATACGTTCATCATGTAACATAATTCAAATTGAATCATTAGAATAATGAAAAATAGTTTAAAATAGTATGATCTTTCTAGTACAATTTTAAATTTTGCAAATTTAATTAATATTGACAATTGATGCAATTGTCTAATTGTAATATTCAGGACAGGATAACAGTGAAAAGGCTTCTTAACATTTCAGAATGTTTTCGATTGTTTAAATCTCATAACATATCAAAACTCAAAAGAAATATCACTAAACCTACCATCCAACTCAATTCAAGAATAGAATTTAGATTTATCTGTGAAAACACAACCGTTTTCCTTTAAATTTAATTTATGTACACATTACATGGCAAATGATTTACATGAAAATAATTTAATAATATATATCAGTTCTTTCAAGATAAAAAAACTGATTTTAGAGCATCTAAAACTAGAATAGATGTTCTCAAACCATAGGTATGGAACTACTGGGGTGCACCATTACAGATTTTACTATAATTTTGAAAACTTCTCTACTGCGCCGATTTTTTAGTGAATTCTGAGCTCCAATTAGTTCCAAGTAAAAATTGTGATAGCTCACAAACTCACATTCAACTAGAAAGCCGGAAAAATATTAGTCTTTATCAGAAATGAGTCGGTTAAACTCTGGGTTATCGGTAAAACACAAGAAGACAAAACTTCTACCAAGATAGTGAAAAATGTTAGTGAAATTTCAGGCGCTAAGAAGATTAGTTCATATTCTCAATTTTACCAAACTTCTTTGCATTATTATATATTTTCGTTACCCATTTTCGACGAATATGAACTGATTGTATCCAGGAATATAATAGCTAGAATACATTAACTGGAGAAATTTACCACCTGTGTTTAATAGGAGATTCAATGCTAATATCATCAGAAGGTAGTTGATGTACTGATTCAGTTGCGACATTGGGCAGAAAGGCTTTTCCAATTCCAAATCTTCCATCGTTAACTTCAACCCTGGAAACGAATTTCAGATTTGTAATAATATACAACATATTTAAAAAAAAAATAGATTAACAGGAATAACATAAATTTATGCATCAAGTTGACCGACGTTTATCAAATAAGATTATTTTGAAAATGTTCATACTGGAATACATTTGAAGTAATATTTTTTTGGATTATAAAATAAGGGTCATTTGAGAATTTTCAGGATATAAGAGAAAAGGGTTTCAAGAAGATTCTGTTCATGGTTCTACGAGGACTCTCATGATTTACACAACCTTTATGAAATAAACATAAAACGCAAAAACAGAAGTACAGTGATACTTGACGATATAAAAAAGATAAAATATTCAAGAATTTTATCAACATAAAATTAAATGTTTTTGCAGTATTTAACAACGTTCATGGAAATGTTGATTGAATAGTTAATAATTTGATGAGAACTTACACGGTTTGTGCTTTGTGCTTTTTCCCTTGTGTAAAAGCTTTGTAATGATTCTTTCCGGCATAATGTTGTTGAGCTACACTCACTGATGTCAAAGTAATATCACACGTCTTACAGTAAGAGGCGTCTTGACTTAGCTGCAAAAAAATACAACAAAATAAAAATGGGATTAAAAATCATATAAGATGAGTCCTGCTTCAATATAAAATTGGCAAAGTTTTTTGACATGAATTGAATCCATTTGAACTTAACAGTATTATATTTTATGAAACAGTATGGATCTATTTAAACTTTTCAGTGTTATATTTTATGAAACAATCTATCATTTTTATCATGTTGTTTATCATTAAGTTTCTACTAGTTCTTTTTCAAAGAATTTCACATGAATCTCAGAATTATGTTGAATTTTACCATTGTTCAACTTATCTGAATTCATATACATCAGTTGAATTGCTGGTGGTGA
The DNA here is from genome assembly GCF_014356525.2 of Nilaparvata lugens. Taxonomy (NCBI): domain Eukaryota; kingdom Metazoa; phylum Arthropoda; class Insecta; order Hemiptera; family Delphacidae; genus Nilaparvata; species Nilaparvata lugens. Next base: position 16,702,920 of record NC_052504.1, read on the forward strand.
CTGATTATTTATAGGTTCTTTCATAGCGTATCTTCTAGTACTCTTAAATTTAGCCAACTATCACAACTTTTAAATATTATGACTATAATTTTTATTACATAGAGTAATGTAAATTGTACTTCATTTTCAAATAACTATAACTTAGTTCTCACAATGAAAAACATTGAAATAACCTTCAGCCTACAGTTGCCATAGACGTTAATATGGCATTCACATCTACTTACTTGCTTGTTACTTCTACTTTTGCAGTTGCCGCTTTGACAAATGCCTAGTGAGCGAAAAGGTTTTGACCTATGAGAGCTATAGGTTTACCTACACATTTTTTACCCGGAAGAACCTTATAAATTCTTGTATAAATAGAAAATCGCCTGATTCACTGATGCCCCCTGCAATAGAAGGTATCTTAAAGACATTGAAGCAATTTTATCATTATGATATTGTTTTATTAGGCTGGCCACTAACGGTAGAACATGCATGATACACAGACGTCATACATTGTCGTATGAGACAGCTGTGATCATAGCGAAACGCTTCGGGCAAAATTGTTTGAGGTTAGGTTTTTGTATCTCCTATTTTTTTTTCTTCGCTGCTCCATAGGAGGTTGAATTATTTTCATTTTACTATAAATGTTACTATGAATTTAGTTACTTTAGTTTCAGGCTTGCTTATTTTTGGCATTGGATTTCCAGTCTCTTCACTCCATTTCTCTAAAAACTGTCGAACACGTTTTTCATGTGGTTTGCCGGTGTAATGTGCTTTTGCCATCATATTTGATGTAGCCTGTAAATAAAATAAAAACATAAATATAATCATAACAAATATTTATTGCACCGAATAGTTACAACCATGAGAAGAGAGCAATTTAATTATTGGTTCATCAAATAATAAGATTCAATATCCTACAAATTATGTAAGTTATGTGAATGGTATTTTTGGAAAATATTAATGGAGAAAATCGATATTATTATGAGTATATTTTTATAGTCTTCTATGTTTATAGTATCTTCTTCTTCTTCTCTAAGTACCGTCTCCATTTCGGAGGTTGGCAATCATCATGGCGATTTTTACCTTGTTCACAGCCGCTTTAAATAGGTCATTAGTTGTGCAATTAAACGCTTCCCTCAGGTTTCTCAACCAAGACATTCTTCTGCGTCCCACCGAGCGCTTATCAACTATTTTACCTTGGCTTATGAGGTGCAGAATCATGTACTTGGGTCCTCTCATAATGTGTCCAACTTTCGTATTTTAATGTCACGCACAATATCTAGTTGCTTACCCATTCTTCTGAGAACTTCTACGTTCGTGACTCTATCTGTCCACGATATACGGAGTATCCGCCGGTAGCTCCACATTTCAAATGCTTGAAGTCTGGTCTCACATTCCCTATTTAGTGTCCATGCTTCCAACCCATACAAGAGAAAAGGGAACACACAGCACCTCAAGAGACGGGTCCTAACCTCAATAGACAAGTCACGACCCGACAGTAGAGTTCTCATTTTTACAAAGGTAGCTCTGGCCTTTTCAATTCTAATTTTTATTTCTGGCATGTGACTTGCATTGCAGCTGACGCGGGTTCCCAGATAGTTATATGCCTCTACCCGTTCTATCATATCCTGTCTAGCAAGAAGGTGCTCTTGTGGAATTTCTTGCTTGTAATGACCATGTACTTTGTTTTTTTGGCATTTATTGTGAGCCCATATTCCTCACTTGTCCTTATAAATTTCTTAGCATTCTTTGCAAGTCTTCTATGCTTTCAGCCAGGAGTACAGTGTCATCTGCATAGCGGATGTTGTTTATATGGGTACCATTGATGACAATGCCCGCTGCTTCTTCTTCAAGAGCTTTTGCTATGATATTTTCCGAGTATACATTGAACAAGAGTGAGGAGAGTACACATCCTTGACGGACTCCACGCTTTATTGCAAGTTCTTATAGTATATAAACATGAATTGAATGAGGTATGCAAAGGTGTTTCAAGATTGAATGTGACCTAGCTGACTGTAAGTTATCTAGTACTTGCCCTATAAAGGTAGCATAAGAAGATGTCTCATAGTAAAAGGCGCATGGTATATTGGCTATTTGTTTTGTTTTTTATTTATAAGATGTATTTCTTGTGTTTGGTGAAATAAAATGAATTATTTTACATTGTATTTATAAGGACCCTCTAGTCTACTAAATATAGGTCTGATCTGTAATTTTAGCATTTACATTTTATCGAAGTTTTGAAATGGCCCAGGCTACTGGAGCCATAGATTGCAAACGTTATAGATGGCCTTATCTGCTTATCACTTACTTGAAACGTTTACCTTCCATGTCCAATGCATGTCCTCCAGTAAGCTGAGTCAATGACAGTATAGAACATGTATAAAATATGTCGCATTTTAAATGAAACCAGAGATATTATAAGTTAAGCAGAATTGATATGGAAAATTCAAATGCTGTATTCAGGTAGTAGGCTATCACATACATTTAAGTTACATTTATACAATAAGTGTACATTATCAAAATAATAGGGAGAGGAAAATAAGGTAACCTTGTGCTATTCCTCCCCCAAATTTAGTTAACACATAGTCCGAAATAGGTAAAGTCTTACTTATAATTAATTGAGTGTATAAGAAGTGTACTTAGCCTATAATGATTATGAGTGCATGAAAAATTGTTATAGGATCAACTTACAGTAACTTTACAGAGCTTGCAGGTCAATGGAAGAAACATATCTCGCAACTTCTTTGGTAGTTTGTCAGAGCTATCTGTAAAAAATGAAAAATAGAATCTACGTGAATCGGATGATTTTGTGATTTGATGTTATATTTCATTACCAGGGAAAAATGTTAAGTGATAAACTTCATCAATGCAAGATCTACAAATGAGTAGTACTATTATGTACCCGTGCCTCGCAACAAATCTACACAAAACAGGAGTAGATATTATTGCTTTGGATGAATTTTTCCGAGCTAGGCCTACCACACAACTTTTCCAAACAAAGTTGAAACTAAAAAAATGCTATAAATCAATGATTGAAGTAGGCTATTCATCAAATTCATTCCAGACACAATATATTTTTTCAATATTAATGAATTTATTGGAATGAATTATTGATAGAGAAAATTCTACTTGTTCGAAACATTAAAATACAATAAGATCCTACTTATTGAAATCGAGAAGCATTAGCAAATAACGATATGAATCCAAGATGAAAAATTAACGTTGCTGACACATTTTCAAGAACAAATAAAGCCCACACTATCGTTTTGGCACAAGCCGCATATAACTTGGATTAAATTGGCCTAATATAAAATAAAGCAATTCAATATAACTAATTACAAAACGACATGATAAATAGATTGAAATGATATGTTACTTACTATCATCGCCGGAGGGTTTGGCATCCAAATTTGCTTCATCAAACGTCCGCTTCTTTGGAGGAGCAGACGGTACCATCATGTTCATAGATGCTGATTTATTAAAAATTTACTGTAAAAATTAATATTAAAGAATTACTAAAAGCATATAAGTACACCTCAAGTAATAAAGTAATATTAAAGAACCTCATTCTAATATAGGCTGTGCGTCAGGTGTACCCAGGAGTGGGGCAAATGTGCAGAGTGCGGCAATTTGAGGAAAAGAGTCGGAGGGGGGGTGCATACGGAAAAATGGTGTAAAGATGCAGCGAAAACTCAAGCCGCGTGGTTAGAACCCCGCTGCTATAACACATAACTTGGCTAAAGAGTACGTCCAGTGCCAAAATACCTGTCATCAAATTTTTGGTTGGGATCGATTTAGTATGTTATTTTGAGCACAAAAATTAAACGGCGGACACTATTGTTTTTAAAATAAACTAAGTTCAAAGTAGCACAATTTTACATGCATTCAACCTATAGGTAGCAGCCATAAGTAGATAAGGTTGGGAAAAGCTTTAGTTTAGGAAAAGCTTTAGTTTAGGAGAAGCTTTAGGTTAGAAAAGTTTTGGTTAGGAAAGCTTAGGTTAGGAAAAGCTTTGGGTTAGAAAAACTTTAGAAATATCATACTTTGATGATTTCGATAATCAAATTGGCTGCTACTTACAGATTAAATGCATGTAAAATTGTGCTACTTTGAACTTAGTTTAATTTGAAAACAATAGTGACCGCCGTTTAATTTTTGTGATTTTGTGCTCAAAATAACATACTAAATCGATCCCAACTAGAAATTTGATGACAGGTATATTGGCACTGGACGTACACTTACCCCTATAACTTTTCAATTTATTAGATTTGATTATTCATATTGTATTGTATTAAATCAATCTGGTAGCCAGTCATAACATTTATTTAACAAAAAACCCAACGAATCATCGGATCTGATGAATTTATAAGTAATTTGCTCTAACTTCACTTTTATAAGTATGTTATTAAGCTCGAGAGGCTGAAAGGGGTGCGCACCCCTTCCTTAATAATTCTAAGATATCTAATTGTGTTCCAAGTAGTCAGAAAAAACTGAATATTCAAGTTGGTTTCAACTGATAATAGTTCAGTGATAAAATAATAATTAAAGTAAGTTTTATTATCAAATAGGCACAATTATGGTGGATTCCCACATATGAGTGTCAGAGTGAGTGACCAAAATAGTTTTCTCATGAATTCTAAAAGGAATGTATTTCCACTTAGCCTGGCTGTAAGTTGGATACGTTTTACATACATAAGTAAAATTACCGGTATTTTTTATTCAAGCAGCTATAGCGTAACATAAACGGCAAATATTGATTTAAAATGAATAATGAAATTATTTTATAAAAGAGTGTATCTCTTCATGAGCTTTGATTCTATATTATTGGTCCCTTTCCCTGTTTCCCTTTAATTTTATTAAAATACCTACCGCTTGACTGCAACATAGCAAAATACGTTGAAACATTAAACACTTCGATAAATGCAACGTTTTCAAAATGCTTTCTCACTCATTGATAACTAGATGATCTTGTAATGAATCAATGTAAAACTAATTTTATATACTAGTCAGATCAATGATAATTTACAATATATACAAAAACCGGTTATTGTTAATAATTTATAAACAATGCATGGGAAATGAAAAATCACATAAACTAAACATTCAATACCGTACATACTGAATTTCTATTTCTATTCTTCAATATTTCAATCTCACTAGCTTCAGCTGACAAACTGACTGACGACACATCAACAGCTGTTTTCCTATTCATAAATTATTGTTCTCTATGATTTGGAATAATTATTATTCCATGAAAATATTCAATTTATTATCCCTTATTAGTAATTTCGATAATTTTATACATTCAAAAACATTATTTTGTTGTTAAAAATTTGTATGGACTTATCTACCACATTTAGAAAATTTTATTAGTGTTGTTGTTGGTGACACTGTTGATAACAGAATTTGTTTTGAAAGTTGTAAAGTGTAAAGTTAGGTTAGGTTTACTTTACATTTCCGTTTTCTCTAACAAGAGTTTTAAATTTTTTAATTAGTTTCTGTTTCTGCCAAATATCTATTTTATAATTTTAAGTTTGATTTGGGTTTCGATTTTTCCATCTTCATGTACATTTATGTATAATAGTTTTGAAATTTCTTGAATCAAGATGTTTTCAAGCCAAAAAGGTCAAAAAGCTTTAAGAAGAATATAAATGGAACAGTTTTAAAGACTAAATAATTCACTCAAACTTAGCTCTTAATGTGTTTGAATATTGTAAAAAATAATATTCAATATTTATTACAAATTTGTCTGCATAGAGTAAGCTTTACCTGAAAAAGTACAGATTAAAATTTGAGTTGTTAGGCCTATATATTATGAAATATAGTAATGGTTTTATAGATAAAATGATTGGAATAATATTGTTGATTTGCACTATTGGAATTTCTGGAGCAATTGTAGGTAAGAAATTTATTTTACCGGTATGTCGTATAAATGAGCGGTAATTAGTCTTCTCTTCTCCTTATTGCAATCCATTGTAACTTTGTCAGTTACTAACAGTAACGACTTCATTAAAGAGACTCTAAACTCTCTCTATCTTATATTTCTTCCGATGGAGGTAATAATTTAAACATTATTAGAAATGACGGTCATTTACTGATTTCAGTAGTAGTTTGAGGGGTGACCCCTGAACTCACTGACACAGTCTATCAGGTTCACCCGGTCAAGGACGAAGAATTCAAGTATCAAGTAACAACAAAAAACCATTGCAGAAGTTGGTAGTCAATATTAAGGAATACTCAATAAGTGTTTAGCTGTTCTGCTCATTACATGCCAGGATTATTTCTATATTCAATGGAAGGTACTTGAAAACCTTACCGTACTTAGGCCTATGCACACTGACAGTTATTATTTTGCGGATCGGGCACTTACACAGTGTTTGGAGCAGTAAAATTTCTGAAATAGAAGATATTATGATAAAAAGAATATGGTTAAAAATAGTTCTACATTGTTGATAAACGCCAACTCAACTCTAATAAACTTGTTTAAGGGGGCTGCTAAGACTTAGGCCTACAGCTTTGATCACAAAAATTGATCGTATAAGCTAGAAAGGATTTAAAACAATTCACAAATCAAATTGAATTAATTGTAGTTATTCTTTCTCACTTTGAGAATAATACTTACTTGTTTTGTCTCCTCCGTAATCAGTGACCATGGAATCGTCAGGTTCCCTCCTTGGGAGAGATTGAGTCCGTTGTCCGTACTGTAAGATGTCTGAATTTGTATGTTCTTCCATATACAGTGTACTCTGTACTAAGGCTGAGCTGTTAGGTACCATTTGAGAGCAATGGCGATCGACCTGTTACTTTCTAGTACCTAAAGTTTTGATGGCAGCAGGTAGAAAAAATATGCACCCGCATATGCTGTGATCATCATAGTCATCCGCACTTGCATTCCTTACAGGTTTTTTATTTTCTTTGCAAATTATCAAAAAATGGGTCTCCCAATATGAGTGTGTGGTCATGGTTTGACAAACATAGTAACTAACATAGATTTTTCTGGTGTGTTTTGTGATGGACCCCACTCTATCGTGGGAGCGGCATATTGGCATAATGTGCAATCGACTGGCCAGGGTGACGTTTTTGATGCGGAAACTGAAGCGACATGTGCCTGCAAACTACTTGATTTCAGCATACCATGGGCTGTTCCATAGTCATATAAACTATGGAATAGTACTATGTGGCCATGCGGGTAGCTGTGAAAGGATTCTTCTTCTACAGAAGAAATTTCTCCGTGTTATCACGTCATCGCATTACCTGGAGCACTGCCGGCCAATTTTCAAACGTCTGGGAATACTGACAGTCTACAGTCAGTACATGTATAGCTCCCTATGGCTCATAAGGCTTCATGCCTTCTGGGAGAGGGGCCAGATGCACCACCACAATACCAGGAGACGAGGCAACATTGACCTGTCCTACCCCAGACTGTCAAAAGAACATGAATGCTTCCCCTTACGGACTCTAAAATTTTTCAATAGATAGGAAATTTGTAGTCTGGTATGTGAGAAACTCATCAACTACCCTCTGTACTCACTGAGAGATGATGAAAGCAGTGGACAGTTTGAGACTGTTTCACAATTTAGAATTGCAGAGCCACATGAAACAAATTATCTGCAGCCATCTCAAGTTATTTATGTCTTTAATTGTTTTAAACTTTGACGAAGTCTGTCTGGCGACTGCCGATCATGGATTGAATTTACTGAATTCCTAGTCGACAAAATCAACTCGTGAATAATCTAGTACAAGATAGATATAGTCTGATTACTAGCTGGGTAGTAAAAATTGATTATATTTTCCAGCAGATGACTTTTGGCATAATGCAACTCTGGAATTGGAAATGGCTCTGCATGTAAAATTCAATTTCAATAGAGCAAAGAATGTCATTCTTTTTATTGGAGATGGCATGGGACCGAATACAGTCACTGCATCCCGAATCATGAAGAATGGAGAGGCTCATCTATTGTCATTTGAGAAATTTCCTCATATTGGATTAATAAAGGTAAGTTAATAATATCTCATTCAAAATCATTTTAATGTAAATTTCTATCATTACATTAAGTAAATATACCGTAAAACAATAATAGCCTATTTCAATTTATTTTATACTTTTAAATCGAAGGAATGCCATATTATTATATAATTGATCAAAAGGTCCAGAGTCTAAGCAGTAATTATCCTATAATATTGCAATAAATTTTCCTTTGGATATCATCCACCCAAAAATAAAATTGCTTTGGGAAATTTTTCGATTTTGTTTTTGAGTAGAAAACAATACAATATTTTTCAAGTGATTATAAGAAGTTCCAGATAGTCACAAGTTTTTTTTATCATAATCTAAATATCCTTAATTTAAAGTAATTCCCGGATCTCTTGCACCAATCGTCAATGGTTGAGTTGGAATATCTTTTAATTGTATTGCTGAATATTGATATCTCAATGTATCCAGCTGACAAAATATACTATATTTCTATTAGTTTGAGTCTAGTTCCAGTGATATTTCAATATTACATTATTACATATTATTGACATCGAGTCATTATTCGTATCAAATTAAGCATGCACATTTGTGTTATTTAGGAAATGTATTTTGAAAGCTTAAATCTTCTAATAACATAAATACTGAATTGGCTACATTAAGATTTTACAAACATGGGTGAAGATTATAACTTGCTAACGAATCTACACTCTATATTCCAGAGAACTATTAACGTTATATTAGGTTCCTAAATTTCCATGTTTTGTGATTGTTGTCGAGTTTGCTGTTTACTGCACACGTACTATAACGTAGGTAGTATAATTATGACACAACCATAATCAACTATTGATATCACTGTTTTGAATTTCAAGACCTACTCTGTGGATAAACAAGTTCCAGATTCAGCAAGTACTGCAACCGCTCTCTATTCTGGAACTAAAACAAACTACAGAACAGTCGGTGTGTCTTCGAAAGTGCCCAATAAACAGTGCAAGCCGGCACTCGACAAAACCACACACCTTGAAAACATCTTTGGTTGGGCTCAAGCTGCTGGACTAAAAACAGGTCGGTAAAAACTCGATATTAATTTTATATTTCTTGAAAATAATTTTGGAGATCCTAAGAAAGCAATTGATTTTTTAATATTGATTTATCATTCTGATTTATCACAGTATTAGATAATTAAAAATATTACTGATGAATCGGTCATGCCGTTCTTCTCTTTCTTACTAAGTTATAATAGTTATCAAACAGCTATGCTCTTTGGTTATCTCCTGAAACTTGATACAGTTTCACCTTCTACAGACTACTCCATTTCTCCAAAAAAGTAAATTCGTATGGATTTGTTGGTGGGGAGTCCCTTTCGGAAAGTCCCACCTTGCCTGAATATATCATTCAAGCTATCAATGGGCCTCACGACTGTCATATTTCAGCCGGGACCAATAGTTTAACATACCCATCCGATAACACGAGAGTGACCTGGTCAAAAACTTTGGTTTGAGCGGGTTCTAGGATAAGCATCCATAACTCCATTGATGCTTGATATCCGATAAAAATATTTGTGCCTCGTTTGCTTTCAGGATTTGTGACAACCACCCGAGTAACACATGCCACACCCGCTCCAGTCTACGCACACTGTCCTGAACGAGATTGGGAATGCAATGCAAAAATCCCAAACGACATGAGATTATTAGGGTGCAAGGATATTGGCTGGCAACTCATGAATAATGACAGAGGAAGGAAATTGAATGTAGGTAATGAGAGCTTAGTCGTTTTGTATTCATTAGTATTAATTTTGATCTGTAATAATTAGTTGTAATAATCTTTCTTCCTATTCAATGTCTCTCAAGGGTTGTGTGACAAAGAGGACCTAGTGTCCTAACTCCACCCTTAGTAAAGGCAATTATTCTATCATATTCTATTCTCTTAATTCAAACTAAAATGACTCTTGGACTAGGAGTATTCACAGCAGCGGGTGCCCTTTAAGCAGTCGGCATGAAGTTGCCTTGCAGTAAATGATTCTCACTCATCACTTTAAAAAGGTTACTGCTTGAAGCTGTAACTGCAATTGAGCAGTCGACAACATGTCGGAATGCAACTGCTTAAAATAATACTGTATGACTGGACTTATGAAAGCGTTTCTTGCTTACTCTGATCGTTTGAAGACACTGATTACATTGAGCTACCAATCTATGACCAGCTTGATAGTAGATATTCAAGGTGTGAATGAATTCATCAAAAATATTCAGGCTAATTTATCAAAACTAGAATAGTAAAATACTAAAATAGATGAATACACGTTAAAGCAATAAAATAATTCATGAAAACTAGAATAGTAAAACACTAAATAGATGAATAGGCCTACATGTTAAAACGAAATGAGATTTTTCTAACTGCTTCATAACCTTTGTGTCCATAATTAAATGTTACATAAAACGACCTATAATTTTCGAAAAATATATCGTGTATCTGTCTCAATGGTTTTGAATTTCTATTTTCATGCAGGTTATAATGGGTGGCGGTTTGCAGTGCCTTGACTCGAGTGCAGTCGCCAAACCGAACGATCCATTCGACAACTGGGCGTGTCGTCGAAACGATGGTCTCAATCTAACCGACGTCTGGAAAAGTGACAAGAAAAGGCAGTCTCTGCAGCACGCATTCGTTCAAACCAATAGAGATTTGAAATCAATCGATCCTAACACAGAGTACATCCTTGGTGAGCATCAAGTTTAGTTCCCACCCTTGTACGGAATTCAGAACTCAAAAACGATTTCTCATTTTCGGGTTCCAGCCGTTTCTCAGTAATTTTTGAGTTCAGTAATTTCTCATTTTTGAGTACCAGCAATTCATTTTTGTTGCTGGAAACATACTGCTTCCTATTGAGACGAAGGCCCTTATTTTTGAACAATGCTCATACTAAATCGATAAGTAAAAGTTCATTGTCATTGACCAACATGGATTTAGACAAGCTCGGCAGGACTAAAAACAATAGGCAAGACTAAAACTTGGGTTAGCATGAGTCTAGCAATTTTAATGTGACAGCACTACAGTTAAAATGAAAAACTGAGCAACTAGAATTTCATATCAAAGAAAGTGTTGGTAAATTGAGTTGTTCCTTACAAAACGGGCATAAAATATATATTTTTTTTCATGTATACAGACTCACCCGTGTTACATTAGAAAAATCAGTTCGAGGAAAAATAAACTCCTAATTCTTTTCATACCCTTCTCTACTGTTCTATGAATATATCAATACACATCCATGAAACTTCTCAAGCCCTTTAAATCCATCCCAATCATCTTAGCAAGAGTGAGTTGGTGATTCTAATTGTAATAAAAAGTAATCTCACATTGGATTTTCACAATTAATTACAATCTGAATATATTAACATGGTATTTGAATGATTTTTCTCCAATACTAGAAAAAAACAATCAAATTCATTTTTCTCTGAACATGTCGCTAAGTGATTTTTGTCTTCGGTTCTCAGGAATTTTCTCGAATTCTCACCTTCCGTATGAATACAAAAGAGATAAATCAGATAACGGCAGTCCATCTTTACAGCAAATGACAGAAACAACCTTGCAGAGTTTAAATCATAACAGCAAAGGATTCGTTCTAATGGTATGAAATTCTATTTACCTACATTGTATTCGGGATGTAGTTTTCATTGTTTTACAAATTTCCCTCCTTAACATGATTCTCAGAAAATTCGTAAAACTTCTATCCAATGAAATAATAAAACGATATTTAAAATTTAAAACATATCAATTTTTAAAACTTCTATTCAATGAAATAATAAAACGATATACAACATTTAAAACATATCAACATCATAAATTCAAAATCGGTCTTTGATCAGATTATTCTTCGTTTCAGTTTTATTTATGTTAGAATCTTTATTCTTTCCATTATTTATTTGTGTTTTTATCAATCTGGTTATCAACTAAAATGTATTTTTTTATTTATATTTGAAAGTTTGTTTAGTTTCATATTTGATTTGTAAAGGTTGAAGGAGGATTGATAGATTTCGCACATCATAGAGGCCACGCACGAATAGCTCTTGAAGAAGCATTGGAGTTCGATCGAACTGTTGAGTGGACAATGAACTGGCTGAGCAAATTGCAAATATTAGAAGAAACTCTGGTGATCGTGACCGCTGATCATGCACATAGTCTAATGATTAATGGATATCCAAATCGCGGAAATAACATATTAGGTACAGTTCTACATGTCTTCCATGTACAGTTTATGTGTAGGAATCAATTGACCTCACATGTTCAACATTTGAAAAATGATAATTTATAATGCTATTCAATTATCCAACTCAAAATTGTAAACTATAGTTCTGACTATATAGCACAGTAATTATGTCATAAAATGTGTGTTTGGATTATATAAAGAGGTCTTGAAACTGTACCTCGAAGCATGGTTACACAATGTGGTGAGAATACCCCGGCAAGCGTTAAAGGTACATTCACCGTATTAAAAAGTCTTGAAAAAGTCATAACTCCATTATTATATTATCATTATAAATAATCTTAGTATTTTCTCGTCCGAAAGTGAATGGGCTTGTATATTCTATGACTAGGACGAACAAATAAATATAATATGTAACACATGATACCAACTATTATTGTATTTATCGTAAATTTAAAAAGTATGAACGTTTTTATCTTTGTTAGAATCTGATGGTGATCTAATAAGCGAATCAGATACATATTTTAATATTCATGATGACATACTTGTCAGTTGAATCTTGAATGTAATGATTGAAAGATGAACTGTTTTCAATTAAAAATTCTTATGAAATGCTTCAAATAGAAGAATAACCGTATGAGTTTGGTCCACTGTTTCATGCATTTTCCAGAATATTGAATTTGATAATTGCTTATGTACCGATAAACAATTTATTTTAATTATTAATAGTTGATTTCTTGTCGGATTTAAAAGAGTGAGTCATCAAGACAGCTTATTTATAACTATCAACTTGAGTCAACTATTCAAAGAAATATGAAATATTTTTAATGTATAATTTCACACATTAGTTAGTCTTTAGTCATAAAAACTGTTGGAAAGAAACAACGTTGCTCATAATGTATCAAGTGTAATATGTTATCTGAAAGATGTTAAATTGCTTTCCATTTTCCTCCTATTCACAGGAATTGCTCAAAATTCGAAAATGGATGGTGTTCCATTTACAACTCTAACGTATGGAACTGGTGGTCCAAATAATTACCAATTCAGTAGAGAGGAGGAAGTCGGACTACGCCGGGATCCTTCGAAAAATGATACAACTGACTATGGTTACTCTCAACAGTCGACAATACTCACAGAAGAGGTCCAACATGGAGGTAGTGATGTCGTCGTATATTCGCAAGGTAATAGGAGAGATTATCCACAGTTTAATTGCTATTTCTATGTGTTTCTGAACTTTTTTAAAACAAAGCACATAGGGAACAAGTTTTGGTTTTTGTGAAAACGATGTATAAAATTTAAATAGTGCAAATTGAGTTACAGTGAAACTCAAACATTATTGTTCGAACCGCGTTTTAATGAAACTCTCAAAGGCTACGATCTGTAGTTGGTGACCTGTTTTTGCTTTCCTTTGTTTATTAGTTAATTTAATAATACTAATAGACGACCAAAAACTGGGTTCGACAAATTAAAGAATTGACAAAGTTTATTATGAGATTCATCAGATTGACAGTAATAAGCATTCAGTTGTATTGCCGATTCTTAATCAAGGGATGAACCCAGTACTTTTGTTTCTTTCAAATCTTTTTCAACCACCACAAAAAAATCTCATCATATTTTTCAGAGTTAATCGTCCAACTGATGTAAATATTTTAATGATGTAAATAGTTTTTTCAGTGCGCATGCTTATAAGAAAAGCATTTAAGATATATCACAAGTTTCAAATCAATCAGATTTTCTGATGCTGTCCTGAATAGTGCATTATCAATATTGATCTTATCAATATATAGTATTAAAGATCAATATTATATTACTTCAATGTATTTCGAAATACACTCTTCAAACTTTGGCTTAGTGCACATCTCAAAGATTTCGTTTTATTGTTTTTGATAATTAACTAATATTGAATGAGAAGAGGATGGTAGTACTATGCATCCGCAACTCGGATAAGCTATTACTTCTCAGGTCGTAGGTTTGAGAATTCCTAATGTTCATTGTAAGATTGTTCACTTCACTACTAGAGCACATATTACATTCAAGTAAGGGCATCATCAGCATAAATAGTTTCTTTTCTTGCAATAATTATTTCAACCTGTTTATTATATGAAGCCGGTATAGACTAGCATATAGTTTTATATTAAGTCGTTCAGATTAGATGAGTGACGGGCTCTCGGTACTCCCGTTAAAAGGGTGACTAATTGAAGCCAGCTCCATCAACTGTTGTGAGATTCAAAAATATTTCCTGGTAGTTTAGAACACAACTAGTCCTGAAATTTCTTATAATCATCATACCACGCCTCCCATCGCCCAAGACAATAAATATTCATTCAACATTTTTTTATGTACCAACTCATTCAAGGTTTCTTTTGTTCTCAGGTCCTATGTCTCATCTCTTCCATAACGTACATGAACAAAGCTACATTGCCCATGTGATTGCATACTCAGCAAAAATTGGACCATACAGGAATGCAGCACCAAGTTTCTATGGTATAGCTACTATTATATTTTCAATCGGATCTACTTTTCTGGCTATTAGATTATTGTCTTAGTTGAATAACTTGACCGCTTATTCATCACTTTCAAATTGTAAAGTATTATTTGAAAATCTGTTGTTACATTATCCTGTTAAATGTTGTACTCGCATGTTCAGTATTATACTGTTATTTGTTGAAGCTTTGATTCCATTCAGTATATTGCATTCCCAAAAACCAGTTGACTTATTGGAAGTATTACTGATGGATCAATATGTCGTAAATTTAAGGGTATGACAATCCTGCGAGAATCAGACTTTGGGTTTGTGTGGCGGTGTTATATCAGTTTTAGGGTGACGCAGAGAGCTGCGTTATTATGAACTATTTTCCGAAAAAAATGGTTAAATATGCTGCACTTTCTGTACAACGCAGCTAAAACAAAACATATTATGTAGCTGTTATTCTTCTTTAGTACGTTAAACTTATAGATGGGTCGATAATTGATTATACACAGTACACATATTTTAGAAATTGCTGCGTTTATTCACGGTTCCGTTGGTTCTTATCCGATTGATGGTTTCTACAGTGCCATATTCTTCGGCTCCGTCCATACATTGCATACATTGTGATCAGGGTCCACTTCACAAGTCGGATCAATTCGACATGATTCTGAAACAATAGAAACTAAATTTAATAATTTAATATTTGTTACAGTTTGCGGTAAAGTGAAGAGTTGAGAGTTGAATGAACAGCCTTCTCGTGTTACTCTCAAATTTCTTGGCAAATTATAGTTAGGTTCATCAAATTACCCTTGATTTGGTCATTCAGACCAAAATCATCTTGACTGTTCAGACATCTGTCAGTTATACAATTTCTTTAAGTTGCCTGCTTGTCTGCGATGATAAAAAAAACTCAGTATATTACAATCCTTCCCTCTAATTACGCCCAACTGTTCTAATATCTGTACATTAGTTTGATTTTTACAAACATAAAACATTTAAAAAATCATAAATTACTATCTATTGGTCTGAATTTAGGAACAGAAGAAGTTTTGAGATATCGCCTGTTTTCATTCCATTATTTTTAAGCTTGTGAATTAATGAATAAATATACTGTAAAAGAAAATCCTTGTTCACTCGTAACTCGTCGTAATACAAAGTATCGTTTTAACATGTTTATTTTTTTCTATTTCCATAAATTAAGTATCAGTTTTAGGGTGTGTGCACACTTGAGCGGTTGCGGTCAGCGATCAGAGCGGTCTTAGTATGATACAGATATACGAGTAGATACAGTATCCCGAATATATCCTTACCTTTCTAAGACCGCTGGACCTCTAGACGTCTGACCACTCTCTGTAAGCACACACCCTAATTGCTCTTACTCTGTAGGCCTACTTTTTATTTGTTTGACAAATGTACCCAAACTTTCTCTGTAGGTATATTTTAAAAGTTTGTTATACCCAAGTGAGTTAATATGAAACAATCACTCATTTATACCCTACAGTATTTGATTTACTCTGGCTTGTTACCTTCTGTGTAGGTATATTTCTACATTCTATTGTTATACCCAAGTCAGATAATATGAACCAATCGCTCATTTATACCCTACAGTAGATGATTTACTCTGTCTTGTTACGGCGTATTTTCTCTAAAGTAATACTCACCAGAATTACAACATACGCCATCTGTTGAGCAAACGCCGTAACCGTCAGGCATGTAACAAGTCGGCGCCGGTGAGTTTGGCGATTGTGGTGGCAGCACTGATCCAGCGCACTGGTTGAATGTGGCGGGCGAAGCGAGCAGACAGCCGAGCTGAGGACCGCAGCAGATGGATGGACCCATGCAGTAGCCTTCTCCTTCTGGGCCGCATCGGGCACACTTCAACATCAATCACAACGTAAACAATAAATCTAAACAGTAACCCGTAAATCAATATACGAGAATTCATGAAAACGCATTTATTCAGGTGCTGGCCTCGCTAGGACTTGGACTGTTTGTCGTAAACTTGGTATCCTTTGAGCCATGAGCGATCTATTATATCCATAATCGATTGACTTTTCCTCTCCAGAGATCCAAGAAGGATTCTTAAATTGAATTGAAAAAATCTTCATTCATAAACATGTACAGGTACATTAGGAACAGCGTCAATATACAAACAAACATTATCTTGCTTGCTAAAGATTCTTAATTGATGATGGTGACTTACCTCCAGATACTCAACATAAAATTCTTACTCAAGAGAGATAATTTTTGTCCATTGATGTTGGTTGTTCATTCCCAGAGTTCACACAGAATTCTTATTTTAGAAAGATTTTTTATTCATTCTTCTTTTTTTATTATGGTATTCATCCCCGATATCCAAAAATAATTCTTACTTGAGATTGAGAAAGATAATGTTTTTCAATTGATGTTGGTGATTTATTTCCAGAGATCAAAATGGAATTGAGAAAGATAGGCCTGGTTGCACAAAAGCCTGTTAAATTTAAATCATGATTTCCACAAGAACCAATTCTTTTGAAAATAATTCTTATTTGAAAAATATTATGTTTTTTTCATTGATGATGGGTGATATGTGGTGATGTGCTACTTGTTGAATATCTTTGAGGAAATCGAAGTGCTAAGATTGTTGTATAGTCAGAATAAAATAGGTCAAGACTTTAGAGCCTTGACACGATAAACTATCAGCGTCACCACATTGTGACTCACCCAACAGAACAGACCGAATGTTTAGGTTATGTGTTACACATTTTGGCTGAACAACTTACACTAAAAAAAAAAATTTGAATTCAGAAATAGCAGGCCTTTGTCTATTAAAGTCCAATATAAAAAATAAAATAAACCATTTCAAACATCCAACATTTTAATACATTTTTATCTGAGATATCACACTATTTAGAACGGTTTTACTTTAATTAATCAAATATATTTATATACTGTATTAAAAGCACTAGTTGGTTTTCATATACAGTAATATATATGAATTATGTTTTCTTCTTACAGAATGCAAAACTGGAATGATAAGTTTTTAAACAATATGAGAGGATATTCCTTACTGTTCAACACCTCCCATGTTTCAAGTTTATGGAATAAATGGATCATTCTCCAATACAGGATAGTATGACTCATGCTATTCAGAATTCGACTTGTTTATCAAAATTGGATTTTATTCACATTTGAACTTGTCTGGTGAATTGTGGCAATGAATGACTATATTTTTATTTCTTTGTTTTGTTCATACTCTACCTGGAGTGGTACTTGAGCCAATGCCATTTTCTCTTCAGCGAGTTTCTTCATGTAAGAATGTAGACCCCGCTTCCCTCCTCTTGGGCAGTTTGTGATTAAACATCCAGCAGCCAGACCCACCGCATAAAACAGCATGATGCCTATACTTGTCGTGTTCTTCATTCTGGAACATGTTCATATAGTATTATACAATAGTTGATATTCCATTTTTTAATATTTGAATATTATTGCAAATGTTTCGTGTAACAATTTGGATAAGTTTGCAGAAATATTGTACCTCAAAAAGAGTTCCTAAATAGAGATATTTTCTCTGTAAATACATGAAAATTTTTGGAGTAAATATTGATAATTATGCAAAATTTGAGCGAAATGATACGAAAAGAAAATGAAAACTGGTTCATTCTCATTCATGAATATATATTTTTCCTACAGATACCCTGAAAAGTGACCATTTGTGCACTGATTGCAGGCAGCAAAGAATCACTTTTCCGCACTAGTGCGCAAAGTGAGTACTTTGCGTACTCCAGATTTGCAGCATGTCAACGCAAAATAGTTAGTAGGTTATATGGAGCACCAGTGCAGCAAAATCAAAATTAAGTTGGTAACAGTGACTGCTGTGGCTGCTATAGTGAGCAGACGTGCAACGAAGCACAACGCGCTAATTATTAAGTAGATATTATAACCAAGGACAACGACAGCACAGTGCCACCACAGCACACACCACACAGCTGCCCCCCGCCATTCAAACACACATACATTATTCAGGCAATTTTACCCATAATTACCCACTTTTCATATTCAATGGTAACTGTAGGAAAAATTTAATGTGAAATACGTGCGCAAAGTTCGTTTGCTGCACTCAAGAAACCATTCCGCCCTCGCCTACGGCTCGGGCGTAAACGTTTCTTTCGATGCAGCAAACTGTCACTTTGCGCACTAGTTGCACAAATAACTATTTTCCAAGACACGTCTAGTTATATATCACTTTCCATGTTTATACAAACATCACCAAAATGAATAATATTCGTATGGCTTTTATTGGTGAGGAGTCCCTGACAGAACCATCACCTCGCCTGATACCTATATTCAAGTCGCGAATGTTAACAGTCGCCACAAATGTTATACTTCAGCCGGGACCGCCTATTCGACGTGCCCACCCGATAACACGGGATCGAACCCGGGACCAAGAAGCTGTTGTTTAGCTCTCTATCCACTCCCTAAACACTACTTGAATGAGTTCTTGAGGAAAAATGAAACTAAATGTTCAGTTGAAACCTTACTAGTTGCAAGAACAATATTGACGACCATTTTTTCGACGGCTGAAAACGGATTTAAAAATCTTCCCAGAGATACTCTTTGATCGAGGTTCCTATTTTCAAATTTCACAGACTTGGGGGAAAAAAGTTTAAATTGATTAGAATAAACAATGAAAACTTGTGATTTGCAAAAAAAATATGATAAAAGTAATATTTGCAATTTATTATTTCTTTCTTGCGCGTTCACCCAGTTGTCCTGTATCGAATTTTCCCTCACTCACTTGATTGTTTTTGTTAACTTGTTTAATTTATGCTATAGTCCTACCGTATATTATTGAAATGTATCTTGAGTAATGTACTTTGTTGATAAAAATAATGATTAAAAAATACAAAAAGGAACATGTTTTTCGTAAAAAATATTCCTATACAAAAATTACCTATTACTGTATAAAAATTTGCTGTATTAAAAAAATTATTACAGTATAAAAATTGCTTGTAAACTTGCAATCCATCTTGAAGATTATTATTTCAATCTGCTTTGGAAATATGCGAGTTAAAGAATCCTTAATGCCATGGTTAATAGAATCCAACTCTACAAATTAATAAATTTATTACTATATTTCAATTATGAAAAGTCACTTACGTCTGTCTCTTGGTCTCTATCTCACACTGAATAGACGAATGGAAAGTTATTCCCACGTTTTATAAGGTTTCAAATAAGCAGCTTATCCTTTTCCATTTGTGGAGAGTGGTGAGCTATTTCCATTTGAAAGGATAATCTTGCAAAAAGTATATGGTTTTCGCGGGTAGAATGATCAATGAAGTTTTGAGATTCGGTGCGGAATAATGCATGATCAAGAGAGGCTGACAGTAAATCAAAGAACTTTAGCTCTTTATGGAAATATAGGTTCGTATCGTATGGTACCCATTATAAAAGATCTTAGATTCTAAATTTAGAATTTTTCTCATCCGGTGGCATGATTCTCAATTATTAAATTTAAGCTTTTATTCTTACTAAAAGTAAAACAAGCAAAGAATAAAAAAATTGATGAGTTATTAGTGAGTTGATAAAAATTGATTTTCATATAGTATAAATTAAATGATTTCTTTGAATAAGAATAAATGAAATACTAGCAGAGAATGAAAAATTTAATACTGTACCGTACTGTTATCAGCGTACCGTAGCAGAGATTTCACAGGCAAGCACTTCTTGGAATGATTCCACTCCAGTCCTAGAACTTGCTTTAAATACAATCCTGCAAGGGCTGAATTGGTTTTAATTATTATCGGCGATCAGTGACAAGAAACTGAATTTTATGATGCCATTTCATTCAATAACTTAATTGAATTCACAGTTACTGAATAACATGGCTATTATATTTTCTTTGGTGGAACGTCGAATAGTTCGCATAAACTTTGTTGACTCAATGTACCATTTACAAACTTCTCAAAGTTTTTTAGCACCCACACCAGCACTTAGGATTATTAGAACAGAAGGAAAACACAAATGTGACGACAGTGCCAAAATGTTGGAGATTCATTGAAATTGTTAACTATTGATTATCAGTCCAAGATTCTAATATTTTTTTATTACCCTGAACCTTGATTATCATACAGCATTTGATGCATTCACTTGACATTGGAAAAAACCTGTAATATGAATCGTTGGAATCTGAGTTCAACAATAATTATATTGACTACATTGAAGATGGAGTGATTCTCAACAGCTGGGTTGCAGGACCTACTGTTTCTCCTTTAGACTTGGTGGACCACAATTAGCGGGGTGTGCTATGCTGATTACCTCAGCGGATTTTTCTTGAATGTTGCATCAATATTGTGATTTTATTACTACACATATCTTCAATATTGATATTGAAACTATGTAGTAACAAAAAATTGTGTTTTCTGTATATAGTATGTTCAATATGAGTAGGCCTCACTTCAAATAATGCTCTTATTAAAGGAAAAGTGCCAATCCACGTTCCCAAATTACAATGAATATACTTCAACATGATAAGACAATTATTTTCTCGACTTGACTCAACATAATGAACAAAACAATTTTTGTAGAGAAAATAATTTTCCCGTATCAATTACCTTTCTCAAGGTAAGGGCGGGAACACACGAGGCGCTTTTTCAAACGACGAATCATCTGCCGCTTCGTTATCCAATTCACGACTCTGGCCGTGCTGTGTCAACAGCTGCTATTATTACTAGAATAGAACAATCTCTGTATAAGTTTTCTGTATAAGACTACCACCGGCCGCGTTAATACAGCGAGGCTAGTAGTCGTATAGGAATTGACCGCTTGTACGAACACACGGAGCGTCTCATTATTCATTGATAGACTGAAGAGTCGTCGGACAAATCGTTTGCTGCATGGGTTACATTTCAAAACACTCGTCGAAAAATAAAGTGTATCCAGCTCCACTTTCTAGCATGGAATGAGGTGACGAGGCTGCCAGAGAACGCAAATACGACGAAGCGTCAAACGCCGCTGCGCTGCTACTACCGTGTTCAGCTCCACTGAATTATATCATCCCATGGATATCTACTTATGCTATTGTTTCTCTATGATTATATTTATACTGTGACAATTCGTCCTACACCACGTGTCTTCGGGGCCAAGCCACAAGAGGCATTTTTTCAGCAGGCACGACAGGACAGGATGAACACCAATTAGCCAATCTGAGATCTTCCTGGTTCCTGTCCTGTCGTGCAGACTGAAAACAAAACGTCTTATGTGGTTCTTAGGTCTAACCAAGGTAACTTGTAAGTTATCTTTCATAAGACGAGGAATCATACCATATTAGTGGTATTGTATCGTGATTCTATATAACTGGTACGTATTTGTTTCATCGCTCCTGATTAACAGAGCTGCCCAAAATTTAAGACCCATGAGGTTATAAAACTTCTGGAAATGATATATTTTCACAAAACCCAGCATTCCATACTAAATGCGTTATTTCCAGTTGGAGGTCTTAATACAGTGTTTTCTGATTTCCAAAATTTGTTTTCATGAACAATGCATTTTTTATCATAACAAACTAATTTCTTTAATGTCTGAGGCCTTAAACTGTTTGTACGCTATGTGCTATTATCTAATGACATCTGGTATTAGAATTCACCATTCTAGAAAATTGTGAAATCACCATTCCTTGTAATCTGTAGTAAATTCATCAATATTCTAGTAGAGTTCATTCAGTTCTGGGTGTACAGCTAAGTTCAATTTTTAAACCGCAGGTGAATAAATACCATATTATGTTCTCTATTGATGAGAGGTTTTCTGTTAAATTTGTTACCTACTAGGTTTTATTAAAAGTAGT
Source organism: Nilaparvata lugens (assembly GCF_014356525.2). Classification (NCBI taxonomy): domain Eukaryota; kingdom Metazoa; phylum Arthropoda; class Insecta; order Hemiptera; family Delphacidae; genus Nilaparvata; species Nilaparvata lugens. The sequence goes on from NC_052504.1 coordinate 16,725,367, forward strand.
TTACTGATTCTCTCTCATTCAAGAGCAGTCTTTTTATTTAAATTAAAATCTATTTCAAGGTTTTGCTACAGCAGAAGTGACATGTAGTATGTATTTTCACAAATTTGAGAATTGGCTACAAGTTATAAGTATTCGGCATTTTCATCCACTTCGAGAATATTTTTATTGCTATCACATGAAATGTCATATTTCATCACTGACATGTTCTAAATAAAATTTATAAACTGATAAGTATTCAAGTTCACATCCAATATGATTGAGCAAATAAGAAACTTTCCCTCAAGAACATAATACCATAGAGAAACAATAGCGTAAGTAGATATCCCATGGTATAGTGCGTTTATGTCGCAACTTTTACTGTTATCTCAAGCCGATTTTTACTGTTTTGACCGGATAAGTGTATGAACGGCACAATATGAGAGACTACCAGCGTCATAAAGCTTCACGGAAAAGAACTACGTGGACTATCGGCTTGAGATAACAGTAAAAGTTGCGACATAAACGCCCTATACCATGGGATATCTACTTACGCTATTGTTTCTCTATGATAATACTGTAATTCCCTGAATCCTGAACTGGATTTTGTAGAAGGCAAAAAAGCAAACATCTGGAGGTATAGTAAAATTCATCAGACAATTGAAAACACTAAATTTTCCATCATACTGTACTAGCCTACAAATTGAATGTGTCTGCTGTTAAAAGTGCCAGGAATAAGTGAACGTTACGTAAACAGTAACGGATGAGTAATTCTTCTATTATGTCAGCGAAGTGACAAGTTTACTTTGTACTTGAAAGCAAGTAGTTTTGTATCTTATCACAGTTTACCTGTTGCATAGCATACCTAACAACAGTACAGCCGCCTGAATTGTTAATTGTGCCTAGTGTATGATGAACAAATGCTTTGGCTTCGGGAATTTCGAATGTAAAAAAGCAAGTTATAATCACAAAACAGTTATAATTATTAAAATAAAACTATCTTATGCCTTTTCTTTTGACTTTTTGACTGCTTTTAGGACTTTGACCACAATCTTCTGTTCTTCAACGAGGAATGCTCGAACAATCCTGAAACAAGAACAAGAAACACCATTAGGATCCACGATGAATATAAATGTAGAAATATTAAACAGTATTATGATAACTGAAAAAATGAATCAAGCTACTTTTTTTAGCAGTTGTGGCTGTCCACATGAATTCGTCTAGCATAAGTTCAATTGATTCAGTTTTTGGTTACCGTAATCATAATACATCTGTTAATCATACATATAAATGTTTTCACCTAAAGGATTGAAGAGCAAACGAATTTCCTGGCACTAGAACTAACCAATAAACATAGGTATTGTACTCCACTTCATCTCTAACTTTGTACTTTACTTAAATAAATATACCTCCAATATCGGATTTCCTAATCACTATCTCAAAAAACTTCCATCATCACTCAATTTTTTTGTAGAAGTGTCTTCTTATGAATACTGTAATCAATCAAAACTCCACTGCACTCTTTAATTAGCAATATTATGTAAAGATTCATTTATAGAAATTTATAATAGATAGGATATTAACTACACTGAAAAAGGTGTCTAGTGCTGCCAAAGTAACATGAGATACGGTAAGTAAAAAGCAATTAGGATATTTTACTTGAAATGATTCAAACACAATGAAAATTTACGTGAAAACATTTTACTCGAAAACATTCAAACACAATAAAGATTTACGGGAACGCGATATTGGAATAATGCTATAACAAATATTATGAAATATTTCTACTAGACTAGTGCATACAGAATAGGCTACATCACTTATGTCCGCTTTCATTTTATCAATCTCGGTCATCAAATTTTAACATGGTCAAGCCCGGGTATGCTTTACAAGTGGTGTGCACTGGAATTATCGATAGAACTATCGCCATAGAAATCATATGTTTCAGTGAACTTGTAAACCATACCGGATTTGACAATGTTCAAATGTCTTGTTCGAGCTTGGTGGAACCGGATATCAATGTTGGAAAAACTCAATGATAGAACTAAAATGAACTAAATGGTACAATGTTGAAAATAAGTGAAAAGTTTACGCCATGTAAAAGCGAACAATTGAAATCCTGAGGCTCAGATCACAAAAGAGCATCTTATCAAACATAAATGTTATTTTTAAATTACCACTTTTCCAAGACAATGCTAAATTTTTGCCTAATTCGACATAAGTAATGATTAACATGAAGGGCCGGTTTCCGAGATTTTGGGTAAGTTCTAGACTTTGATCTGTTTTAAACTCTAGAGTCTAAATTAGCTTTCCGAGTCAGAGCGTTAACGTAGTCGAGGACTTAGACCCCGGAGTTTAGAAGATAAACCCATGACTCAGAAAGTCGATTTAGACCAGAGTGCTTATTTTAGTAAAGGACTCGGTAAGTCCAGAACTTATAGATCCCGAGCTCGGAAACCGGCCCTAAGAGGTCCGATGAAGACTTTGAAAATGAAAGCTCTCCAATCGAAAGATAGTGAGACTTCGGGTGCAATTCCTTTTAGGCTGCTCGAGCAGCGCAGTTATAAGCAGGAAGCTCTAGACGCAACGTTAAAGCCGTCACGGCTAGAGCACATAACCCATAAATTCATCAAATTTGATTACTCATTGAATTTTCATGTTGTATGAGCGTTATATATTAGAAGTGATGAACATATGAATTAGAAGTGTTGGCTACTATATTGCTTGTACGATCCATATCTAATGAATCAACGAATCTGATGAATTTATAGGTAACAGATGGAATTAAATAGAGAATGCATTTATTCAAATGCTAATTAATATATAATTATTATTTAACGAAAATCCCAAATAAATGCTGTACATCACCCCGAAGACCTCTGCTACTGCAGACATTGACAACAGGGTTAACAGCTAGATGGAAATTCGATGAGAGCTACTAGAATTAGTTAGGGAATCGAACCCGGTACCTCCCAATTGCTAGTCAGGAATGCTTACCCTTACACCAAACTGACAATCTCTGGTTAGCCTGACTAGCAATTGGGAGGTACCGGGTTCGATTCCCGGGCTGGCAACTAATTTTTGGATAGTAGCTCTCATCGAATTTCCATCTAGCTGTTAACCCTGTTGTCAATGTCTGCAGTAGCAGAGGTCTTCGGGGTGATGTACAGCATTTATTTGGGATTTTCGTTAAATAATAATTATAATTTATAGGTTATGTGCTCTAGCCGTGACGGCTGTAACGTTGCGTCAAGAGCTTCCTGCTTATCGCCGACAAGCCTGCTTATAACTGCGCTGCTCGAGCAGCCTTTAAGGGATTGCAAATACTGGAAGATGAAGCTATTATAAAAATTATACAGAGATAACAAACTCACTTCTCCTTGAGACATCTGTGGCACAAAACTCCTCCGTAGGCGCGCTTGACCATCTTCTTGCGACGGGACAACCTGGACCTTTCCATCGGTCTCGCCGGCTGGATACCTCTCAGCTTCTCCTTGCACTGACCGCATCTGGGGATCTTCTTGGGCTTCTTCAAATATTGATAGACTAGCCGGCCACCGGGTGTCCGGACACTAGAAAACAAAACAAATGCATGTGAAAATCAATTTATAAGACAACAGTTAAAAAGTTAATTAACAAATAAATATAATTTTTTATTAAAATGACGACAGCTTCTGATTAGTTTATATAACCCCTCCCCCCACCTACCCTTGTACTTTGTACTCATGAACGATTGCTCTAGTCCAGTCAAATGGTAATTTTTCAGGATACAGCCTCGAAAGAATTCTCATCAATTTTATTTGTATTTTGGGGCGCTGAATTAGAATCTGAAATTTGCTGGCACCCAAATTTTGGGACTTTTTTCAATTTTTGCATTTCATTTCAAAAACCTTTGGCTTTTCGAGAAGAAACATTAATTCTACAAAATAAGAGACAATAAAATGTTCAACAAATTGAGTGGACGCGCAGGTTCTACGAGTTCTGGTTTTGGAGCTACAGATTTTCAAAAAGAGGTAATTTCTAATATTCAAGAAAATAACTCTATACAACTGAAAGTATTATCAAGTAATGATAAATAACATTTTATTTCTACATAACCATACAGGGAATGCTTTTTCTCGAGGTTTTTGAAATTCATTAATGTGCGTACAGATATACGCGCTGCGAACATGAGCAATTCACTTTTAATCAGCTGATTATACCTGTATTTTTACAGAAACGGTAAGATAGATATAAAAAGCTTGGCATCAGCTGATTAAAAGTGAATTGCTCATGTTCGCGGCGCGTAAATCTGTACGCACCTTTAGGCAAACATTGAAAAAAGTTAAAAAATTGGCGTTTATAGGGGTGAAGCCGTCCTCTGACATGTTAGAAAATTTCATATTCTAATTCAGCGCCCTAAAATACATAAAAAAACCGACGAGAAAAATTCTTTTGGAGCTGGTCCCTGAAAAATAACCATTTGACTGGACTACTTCCAATGTTATGCACAATAAATGGATCAAATCTAAAAAATATATATAAAATATTACAGTATTTAAATTTATATAAATTATAAAATAAATACAGTTTATCTAAATATGAATTGGCTTAACAGCAAAGATATGGATATATAAGAGTTCATTTCAACTGATTATCAACTTTTCATTTTATTTGAGAAAACCAATGTCTAATAACTTGATCCTAATGCAAAAAAAATAATAATAAATGAATAAAAAATAATATTATTAGTCTGCAGATACAAATTCCTCATTCAGTCATATTATTCTGCACAATCCCTAATAATTTCTCTTTCAAAATTCTTGGGAAAAGTATTTTGCTATCAACTTATTATAATTATCTCTATTCTAATCTTAGCGGTATTGAAACAATAGAGGTGTACCTTGGATACTTGGAAAATAGTGTTATTCGTTTCTATTACGGCATGTTTTTTGGAAACAGTTTTGAATTTTCTAATAGCCTAACTCTGATATGGAAATCACTTTAGTCCTTGCAAACCTTAATCTCCTGCATAATGTTTTAGCCAATGTTATTTTTATGTATTAATGGGAGCACACAGTTTCAAATTTTAAGCTGATTCTATAAAAAAAGACCTACACTGACTTTTTTGATCATTCTCACACGCAGGCTCTTTGGATTCTGTGAAATCTAGCAGCACTGTACTCTATAAGAGCAATGCGACAATCTAATGTTTGCACAGACTATAACAAGCAGAAATCAAATAAAAATGCTGTATGATCAACAAGAAAAATCTTAAGCAAAACTTTACTCTGTACCAGAGATTAAAATTATATAAGTAGTATAAAGTCGAGTTCCAGTTCATTTCATTAGTAAATAACAATATTAAAATTATCAACTATTAGCCTATATAAGATGTTAAATAGAAATAAAAAGCTCAGTACCCTTTTTGAATTATTTTATCACATCATGTTTCAATGGCAATGATGCCATTTTCACGTTGAAAATACTATAGTAAATCAATACTATCTTACCGTTATTAAAATATTGATGTCAAATATCAGAATTAATTTTATTGAAAATAAACCTTAATACAACATCTACTTGTCTCTTTTCTGTATAGAGCTACTTCTAATATAAATAGAAATACAAATCTCAGTATGGCATCAATGTTAAAACATATGAAAAAATTATTCAAAAAATGGTAGCCTACTGAGATTTTTATTTCTATTTTTAATGCATCAAATTCTGAAATTTGACATCAATATTTCAATAACGGTAAGTTAGTATTGATGCACTTCAAGTAGAGTGCCCCCTCTAGTGTTGAGAAACAAATGAAAATATTAGTTACCTTTAACTTATATTAACGATATCTTAACAAGCTGTCATGACTTGAGAGTAAACAAGCAATTGTTTTTAAGCGTTCAATTCTAATGTTCAATCTTGTTGTCATGGTTTTATTCTTTTTGTAAACAAGAGGCAAAATTGTGAAATTGAAATACAAAGTTAGATATGGACAGCATTTAAAACATGAAACAAATAAGCAGCTTGGGGCCTACCGTAGTTCTCTATTGAATATCAGTATTTTTGACGTTTGTTGCAACACTTTGTTTTTTCAGAACAATAAAGGATTATTGATTAATTGTTATATTATTAAATAGCATATTTAATATATTATTAAATAGCATATTTAATATATTATTAAATAGCATATTTAATATATTATTATAGCATAGCATATCTTAAAAGCAAAAATAATTGAAGTAACCGTATCCTAGGCCTACAGCGAGGAAATGTAAAATTATAGGTTATGATTGATTCTACTTCGTGAGACTTTGATTGCGATTAAACAAATTCACTACAAAGTGTTGATATCAGATAACGATAATGTGTCTATAAAACATTATTAAAAGATAATTATTCAAAATTATACTTACATACGCCGACGGTTGCTTTTGGTGTTGTAGGAGAGACGTCTCCTAAATGTTAATCGCTGCACCATGTTTTACCTGAAAACAAAAACGAATCTTTAGTTTGCCCTCTTATTCGCAATATTATAAAGATAATTACAAGATAATTTTATGTTGTTGCAACTTATTTCAATGGATGTAAACAGATAGAAAAATTTAATTTACAACTCACCTACTTCAAGTGCAGCAAATGGTAAAAGAAAATCAAGAGAAAGAACAATGTTCACGACGAAAGAGAAACGGAAGTTGATGTTCAAAGCCTTCACGATTCACGATCACTTCTAATATTATAGCGTATCCTGTGACTGAACACAACAAACATGCTTAATTGATTTTCATATTATGTAGTTTGACTGTCTATGAATGTTTTTGAAAGTACTCCTATTCTTGGAGCCACAGGTGAGCACTTTAGCAAATAGGGAGAGAATCGCATTTGATGACAAACGTTAAACATAGAAAAAAGTTGAACAAAGTAGGTATTCTGAGAAGTAGGGTGAGAATACGAAAGGTGTGAAATTCATCCAGTATTGTATATAATAATTGAATTGGAGTTGGTACTGTTATACTATAGTCAGGTCCACGTTATAATGGCAGTGAAGAAAGATAGGAGAAAAACGTTGCCAATTCTCTCCATTTTGCCACTGACTGTACACAGCTGTTACCGTACTCAATTCATCCCATTAAATTTAATCCAATAATAATATTATCATTTCCTTGATAAAATAATAAATTTAATGTCAAATTGATCAAGAAAATATATTTTTTCATAATTTGATTCAAAAATTTAATAAATAATTGAGATCAGATTTTATACAAACCTGAAATGGCGGCTAATTAAAAAAGCTGTGATACACTGATCTGAATCTCAAAACAACAGAAATTGAGTTATTTGGTATGAATTCTTTTCCAATTTCTTTTTAAAATAATAGAAAAATAGAAATACTTTTTTAAAAATGAGTAATTCCAATGGATTAATTCTGAAATAACTTTTCAATGTTATTTATACCGGTACGAGTAGGTCTAACCTATACCGGTAGGCTAACTGAAGCATGGATGAAGTCTAGGATGGTTGGTTATCAACTTTTAAAATGTCATTTCAGGTATTTTAATTTGTGTTTCTCATACGGTAATGTTTAAAAATTATTTCATTGTTCCAAAAATACATTTTGAATCAATTATACGACTTGTGTACTCAAGTATTTTGATAGAATGAAGAAAAAAATGGCGGCTGAGAATTTTTTGTTCAGTTTTGTACAGTCACTGTCAAAAGTAAATATAAAATATTCTGGCAAATAGACAACATTGCAAAGCGAGCGAGAGATAGTGCTATCTGTTTTGTTGTAAGGACAGCAACAGTATTGTCAATCGTACACTGCCATTATAATGTGGACCTCTATAGGACAGGGGTGCCCATCCCCCCAATGGTCCATGTCATAAAATTCCCCCCAAAAATTCTAAAAATTTGGTATTCATTTAGGTACTTGAAAACTGTATATTGAAAAATCCCCCCCATTTTCCCTACCATAGTTTTTTCCAAAAATCCCCCTCAAAATTCAGCCTCATGTCACAACTTGCGACATTAAAACATGCTGTGGGCACCCCTGTACTAGGATGATATTTTTAAGAAGGTTTGTAGTACCACTGCAGAATAATGCTTCGTTTTAACAGTGAAGGGGTTTGTTTGAACAATATAGACAAGGTCGCCCCGAGGCTAATAGGCAGCTGGGGCAAGATTTCAATTGGGGCGCGCCCCAATTATAGTGCGGTAAGGTAGTATTTAAAAGTAAAGCCACATTACTCTTCCATTATGGGCTGCATCCTTTTCTTGATAATCCTGCTATAGATTTTGTAAGCAGTGTTTAGCAAGCTGATTCCTCTATAGTTATTACAGGAACTTCTTAGTCCAGTAAATTAAGACATAAAAAGGAGGTATTATAGTTCTGATTTTTCAATATATTATTTGGATACATGAATGAAGTCCAGAACAAATTTCTCCATGCAAAATTGCCTTGTGCTAGATACAGAGTAGCCCAAAAACCTTGTATTTTCAGTTCATTCTCCAGTTTTCAGCTAATTCTGCCTAATAATCCATTATTCTGACAAAAAATTTGCTACAGCCTTTGTTTTAGATTATAAAATTCTGAATAAAATGAGATCATTCGGAAATTTCTCTAATAAGTAATGAGTTATGATTTTTCAAAAATGAGTGAAATTTAAAGAAAAAATCAATTCTGATGAATTTTAGTTTTTGATCAACAATATCTTCCGATTGTTACCATTTAGTTAGATGTATAATTCAGAGTCCCACTGAGCGTATTTTTGTGTTCTACAATCTAAGATCAGGTACAGCGCTCTATATCATATAGATTTCCAGGTACACCTGACAACAATGCTCCTTGTTTTGTGAAAAACACCCAATTTTCAGCTTCAACCATCATCACCAACTACATTGTCCTCACATTGATATTTCGCACAATGACATAAGTTCATGAGATGTTCTCTAGAGAATCATCCATTAGATGCACTTCATTTCAGTATTTCCGAGTGGAGAGGCACGCATAAGGACACCTCAAGGATCAAAATTTCAAACACCTATAACTCTTGACACAATGCTCGGATCTCATTGTACACTTCATTCTTCTCAGCTCGTCGAGGCAGTCAGAAATCATGAGTCAAATTCAGTCGAAAAGTGGAAATTTTATTGTTGAGTGTACTTAAGCCCATATTGCCCCCTACTGTAGGTTGGGGGAGTTTTGAGTCAAACATCTTACTCAAGAATGTGTTGAGAACCAGAATTCACCCACAGTATCCCTGCTTGTCATAGGAGGCGACTCCAGAAGTTGCCTTGCTTCAAACCCATGTGATCTGCCCCATGGCAGTTTCGAAGGGGCACAAAAACGAAAAGAAAAAACTCAAGAGACCAGAGATGGGTGAAACTCCAAACACAAATGTGGGTCAAGAGGCTGAGTCAAGGGTGGTCAGGCGCTCTAGAGGCAACTTGGCCGCCCCTTTCTCAGCGGAAGGACATTCAAAGAAGGCCAGGAGTGGAACTCATGTAGGTCATGAGGACTAATCAGTCTGAAGAGACTGCCAAGCATATCTCACTGGATTGCGACAAGCAACCAGGTGATGAATGGGATGTTAGTATAGGGTTAAACTCCTGGTTCTTGTGAAGGACACAGTTATTGAATTGCCTAACTAACAATCTAATTGGGAACACAATAAGCTTCGGTTGACTTGTGGGGTTCTTTGAACCTTTGGATCCTTGAATCCGTCCCTTCAAAAACAATAAACAATGAACCCATATTCCAATACACAAAAAATGGCCAATTTCTAGTAGTTGGTGATGATGATTGAACCTTAAAATTAGGTGTTTTCACAATACAAGGAGCATAGTTGTCAGTTGTACCTGGAAATCTATATGAGATAGAGCGCTATACCTGATCTTGGATTGTAGAGCACAAAAATATGCCAAGAGAGAATAATATCACACTTCACTAAATATTCACAACGATTCAGTATAACTAATAAGATTAGAAGAGAACGATATTTGAGTTAGATGCAGGAAAGTTAGTGAAGGGGTATGAAAAATTATGTATAAGGTATATAAAGAAAGAAGAAACAATTGAAAACATAAAGAGTTTAGTAAAGCTCAAAAATAATAATTTAATCATCAATTTGATCATCAAACGTGGTAATAGATTTTTATGAAATTTGACAGGTGTGTTCTTTTTTAAATTGTGCGTCGATGTATATACAAGGTTTTTGGAAATTTTGCATTTCGAGGATAATATAAAAGGAAAAGAAGCCTCCTTCATACGCCAATATTATAGTAAAAATCAGACTATAGAATTGTTCATCATAAATCAGGTGTCGAGTGGATTAAAATTGTTGTATGCAGTGACGTTTGCAATTCAATATCTCAATGTAACTTGGTGAAAAAACAGCTGTTGTGTAGACTATTAATTGCATGTAGTGAGGCATGCAATTGATAACTTGAAGTAGCATAGTATTTTCTCCCGAATTTTCTCTGCTTTCATGATAGTTTGAAGCTTTGGATGATAGAAGCATAGCTGTTTAGATCAAATTATTGGCATTGTCGATACAACAACCAAAACAGCCATTAGTCGTTTATACACTGATATCTCACCAAAACGGCAGGACAGAATTTACTCTGATGGACAGTATCAGAGGAGACTGTGGTTTATTACTCCACGAGGTCTACTGTTCACAGTACTACTAGTCCAATAGATTTCAAGAAGAGGAACGAAAGTTCGTACCCATTTAATTTCCTTTTATTTCTACAGGAATATGGAGAAGTAGAAGCAAAATCAGAGAAAATAAAATAGAATAGGAGAAAAAGAATAGAGGGGAAAGAAGAGAACAGAAGTAAAAAAATAAGGGATGAGAGGATAAGAGAATATAAGAAAATAGTTATTTGTGCAACTAGTGCGCAAAGTGACAGTTTGCTGCACCGAAAGAAACGTTTACGCCCGAGCCGTAGGCGAGGGAGGAATGGTTTCTTGAGTGCAGCACAGGAACTTTGTGCACGTATTTCACATTAAGTTTTTCCTACAGTTACCATTGAATATGAAAAGTTGGTAATTATGGGTAAAATTGCCTGAATAATGTATGTGTGTTTGAATGGCGAGGCGGCTGTGTGGTGTGTGCTGTGGTGGCACTGTGCTGTCGCTGTCCTTGGTTATAATATTATATGAATAATAATTAGCGCGTTGTGCTTCGTTGCACCTCTGCTCACTATAGCAGCCACAGCAGTCACTGTTACCAACTTCATTTTGATTTTGCTGCACTGTTGCTCCATATAACCTACTAAGTATTTTGCGTTGCCATGTTGCAAATCTGGAGTGCAGAAAAATTTTTCCCGCACTAGAGCGGAAAAGTGATTCTTTGGGTTCTGTAATCAGTGCAGCAATGGCCACTTTTCAACGTAACTGTAGGAAAAAGAGTAGAGAAGTGGCACTTCTACTGTACTTTCTACCATTTGCGACGAACTATAGTGAGGTCCACATTATAATGGCAGTGGATAAAGATAGAAAAATAGCGACGCCTATTCACTGAATTGATTAATTATATTCCTACACTGTCAAAAACATAATTGGCATCATTGTGAACCTAGAAATGGATAGTACCACTGGCTTTGTCGAATGATAGACAAGGATAGCAAAATCAAAGTTGATCAAATACTGTCATTATAACGTGAACCTCACTATAGAGGAGTTTTCGGTCGTTTGGGAAACTGATCACTTTCAGTCATTTGGGACTCTCACCACTTTCGGTCGTTTGAGACTCTCACCACTTTCTGTCGTTTGGGACAAAACACGTTTTCTGTCAATTGGGAAAATTCTTAAAAGTTTTCTGACATTTGGGATTCGGCTGAATGAGAAAGTTCCAGTTTCAATATTTCATTAATTCTTCCATTTGGGAAAAAAGTAGTTTTTGGCCGTTTGGGAAAATATAGCATTTCGGTCATTTGGGATTCTGTCAATTGGCATGCCACCCTCTCCAGTAGCGCTGCCACCACCAGGTTTTTAGGGTCCTGGGCCCTGCTACTTTTATAGGATAATATTATTAAATAAATACGCAAATTCATCAAAACCAACTCACTCTATTGAAAAAATCCCATAACAAACACCTATACTCTCTCTCTCTCTTTCTCTCTCTCTCTTTCTCTCTCTCTCTCTAAACATAATCACTCCTCAATCACATTACTGAAACTACATCTCACTATCTCACGCACAACCATCCTCTAGCTCGTCTCGGAATGTTCTCCCTCTAGTTTTGCCTCTACGCGGTCATCACTCTCTCAGGCTCAGCTCACCAGTTCAAAAGTCCAATTTGGTGGCCTGAGTGATGACTCCGCTATTATAATAATTAATAACCTATGAGAGTGGGGTGTTTGAATTGTTACAGAATGGTTTGATAAGAAAATGGATCAAGACTTTCAACGTGAAGGTGAAATACCTACATGCATTTGAACCAATAATGTCGGGGCGTTGTTGTTCATCCTGATAGGCCAGCAGTCACTCCATAGTAATATTTAGTTCTAAAATGAATCTGACTTAATTCAACAAGCAATTCATTAAACATATTATCATTATCATTCATAATTTTTTGTGATATATTCATACTCAGTGCATTTTTTCAAACAACTGATCGGTGTCTACACTTAATCCAACAAGTTCAATAATCAATCTATTGTTGTGTTCTTCAAACATGTACCGTACGTGGAGAATTGGTCTCTGACTTTTTCGTACCATCAAAATATTCAAATCCTCATAAATATAGCTTTTCATGAGCCAATAGTTGAGGAATGATTATTTTCATATGAATAATTTTTATTCTAAATTTTATTTGAGCTCTAATAAACGATAGTTTTTATTGATCTATCGATTGGCTGCACTGGGAGCAAAGATCCCTTTCCAAGCCAAAAGCCAAGCCTCTGAGGTTGTTTGGTAATTGGTTTTCTTGAAAAAAAGTGTTTGTTTTTGGTGTTATTTGTTATTAATTTGTAACTGTTTATCAAGGTGAGTTGCATTCATCAAATTATTGTATTATACTTTTGAGTTTTACTGCATGTTTTCTTTTTTGGGTGGATAGTTGCTGTTGCTCCCTGAAAATTTCGGCTCCTGACTCCATGTTGAATTATTATCTGACATGACAAACAATTTATTTTTGAAACCTATCACTCTTTTCTATCCCTCTTCGTAGTAATATCAGTTGATGACTTATCTTGTAACTGTATAATTCCTATTTATCAGTCCTATATATATTTTATAAGTCCTATATATCATTCCTATTTTGTGCAGTTGTCTCTCTTTTCTGCAGTTATTGGAGCTTAAATAATAGAACTATTAGTAAATTTCTTGACACAAAACAAAAATAACTTCACTTAATAGGTCAATTGTCAAGATTAGTGAGTACACTGAAACTTCTCTATAATTCGTAGTTTTGTCATCAAAAACACTGTAATTAGTATTCCCATAAAGATAAATACATAGTAACTGATAACTCCAGTAATGAGTTCATCGAAAACTATGCTACAGTAACTAATAACTCCAGTGATGAGGAGACCGAAAATCACATCAACTGATGAAGTGAATTGGAAAAAAGGGTGTTGTGATTTATCATTAGTAAGCTGGAATATTAATTGCATGCAATTACCACAATTTACCCATTTATTCATAACAGCTAATGCTGATTGTTAATTATTTACCCATACGGAGTGAACTTTAAAGTTCTATGGATTCACATATAATAATATAACTAGAGACACCCTTGGTTGAAGAACTCGCTCTTGAACAGTTGTATTGATCTCTGAATCTTTTACAAGTATGTCAAATTAATATTTAACAATATTTTCTAATATTCATTCATAGAGGCTATATTATGAATTAATTATGGGCAAAGATGGGATCAGTATCAATGATATAATTTTCTCGTATTTTGTTTTATCAGCCTCGATATTGCAGAGCTTGATATATAATTCGTCACCCTCCAAAATTCGTATTAAATGCTTGGTCCCGTAAGCTACAAATTATATAGGTTCTACTGTGTTGAATGTAGTCTAGCCTACTGGAGGTTAATTACTCGAACATTGAGAATTTTGAATATAATAAAATTATTCAGTATTGTTTTTCATTTTGAATGTCATTTTCAATACTGGAAGATATACAGTTATCATTTCCCAAAATAGCGGGAAAATGTTATTTTTTCATGATAATATTTTGATGATTGATTTTTCTACGTTTCAACGACGGGATTTGCTTTTGTCTGTATATGTATGTTGGCATGTTTGTAAATTAGCTTTTGATGATTACAGCTTGGCAATGCTCTCGGTTTTATTTATAACAGGTAATATTGTCATCGTCAATACACGCCAATCAGTCATTGGATGTTTTTCCGATGTCCGAAGGGCTAATTGAAGTGACATATTGACAATGAGATCTGTTTATAAATGCTGTACGAGGTCTACTGTTCACAGAACTACTAGCTACAAGTATTCAACTGCAGAAGTCGAAATAGACATTTCATTTTACTCATGGAAGACACCCACCCTTATCTATCTACTTCACGTCTATGAAGATAACAATATCAAAGAAACAGAGTTGAAAGTACAAAGACATAGAGATGGAAATTTAGAAGTGAATGAATTGCTATAATTCAATTACTCAGGTATATTAAACTGACACTTTAGCATTTACCTGATTAATATTACTGCAATCATTATGTTTTAAATTCAAATTTGCGTTGCGTTGCTGTCACTCGGCTGCTCTCTGCACCATTTTCTCGAATCATGCTCATGCATAACTTCAAAAAAATGACGTCAACAAACTTGGTGACTCAACACATCTGTCTCGTTTTCAACTGACAATGGCAAACTCTTTCGATCAGCTGTTTTCAACTGACGATGAAAAACTCTCTTGACCAACTGTTTTTAACTGACGACGGAAAACTCTCTCAGTCAGCCTGCTACTCGGTTGATGAATATTATTACCGCACCTAATCATTTTTAAGTTCCCTCAGTGAGTTATCCTAAACATGAGTCCTAATCCAAATGATGATTCCCGTATCACAAACTCTATATTTCAAACTTAATCAAAATCGTTAGAACCGTTTTCGATTTCCATCAGACATACAAACAAACTAACAAACAGAAATTGAATATGATGATAAATACGTCTATAGTAACATCCATATGGGAACGTCTGTTATAGTAGACTGCACAAAACTAATCCGATGTTAGTTGGAAGAGCTGAGTACCTCCTCACCCCTTACCATAAACTTTGCCAATTCTTCAGGTGTACTGTATTATGAAAATATCAATATTTACTTATAATCAGCTGCCTAGGGGGCCTAGGCCCCCCTCGAGGATCAGATAAATAATGAAAATGCGGGTCTATCTACACGAATCCTCAGAGTCTCATAATGATTTAATACTTATCTTTATCAGCAGTAGTATAATTCCTTCTACAGTATCAACAATGTAGCAAAATTGCCTTGAAAGTATGGGTAGAGAGTAATAAATAATATATTTTTCTCTGTGGTATAATTTGAATTCAGAATGGGTACACTTATTGATCAGAGCACAATAAGTGAGTTATTGAATAAATTTCAATGTGAGATTTACAAGTTGCAAGATGTCACAGTGATAGCAAAAGAAGGGCACAATCAGACAATCAAAAATGTATGTAAAGGGTTGTTGAGAATTAAGGAAACAGCTTGATGTATCTTCAGCTTTCTAACTGTAAGTTATTTTCAATTAGAATATGATCCACAATGAAATTTTTGAAATTGTCATTGTAAAAGAAAAATGTATCTTTTTCCATGATTTTTAAGAAATCTGTTTCAGTGTATTCCTACTCTAGGGCCTCTCTGTAGACCCATATTTCTAATAAATATTCCATGATTGAATTCAATAACTAATAATGTATATGTTTGTATTGATACTTCAACCACATTTGTATAAAATTGGAAAAAATGAAGCATATAATAACATCTTCTAATGTAACATTTATGGGGAAAAACCCAGGTCCCTCTATCCTTTGGGGGTATATTCCTCCCCCCCAATACCCCTTGGTTTTTACCCCCCCTTTAGCAGTTTGGTGAAATGGCACCACTGAAGTTGAATGAAATCAACTTGGTAATTGTATGGCAAGATTACGATACATATGAGCTCTACTTAGAAATGGATTGTGAAACAAGATAATTGTACTGGAATGTAATAAACTGTGATATTTTCATGATTATATAAAAGCAATTTAGCCATTCATTTCAATCATTGAGAGAAAAACCAATAAGATGCTCATATTATCTTCTCAAATCTTAATACATTAACAATACACTACCGGTAATTCACGTGTAAATAATACTGATGTGGTCGATTTCAATGAACATTAAATGACAGGTGTGTTCTTTTTAAATTGTGCGTCGATGTATATACAAGGTTTTTGGAAATTTTGCATTTCGAGGATAATATAAAAGGAAAAGAAGCCTCCTTCATACGCCAATATATAGTAAAAATCAGACTATAGAATTGTTCATCATAAATCAGGTGTCGAGTGGATTAAAATTGTTGTATGCAGTGACGTTTGCAATTCAATATCTCAATGTAACTTGGTGAAAAAACAGCTGTTGTGTAGACTATTAATTGCATGTAGTGAGGCATGCAATTGATAACTTGAAGTAGCATAGTATTTTCTCCCGAATTTTCTCTGCTTTCATGATAGTTTGAAGCTTTGGATGATAGAAGCATAGCTGTTTAGATCAAATTATTGGCATTGTCGATACAACAACCAAAACAGCCATTAGTCGTTTATACACTGATATCTCACCAAAACGGCAGGACAGAATTTACTCTGATGGACAGTATCAGAGGAGACTGTGGTTTATTACTCCACGAGGTCTACTGTTCACAGTACTACTAGTCCAATAGATTTCAAGAAGAGGAACGAAAGTTCGTACCCATTTAATTTCCTTTTATTTCTACAGGAATATGGAGAAGTAGAAGCAAAATCAGAGAAAATAAAATAGAATAGGAGAAAAAGAATAGAGGGGAAAGAAGAGAACAGAAGTAAAAAAATAAGGGATGAGAGGATAAGAGAATATAAGAAAATAGTTATTTGTGCAACTAGTGCGCAAAGTGACAGTTTGCTGCACCGAAAGAAACGTTACGCCCGAGCCGTAGGCGAGGGAGGAATGGTTTCTTGAGTGCAGCACAGGAACTTTGTGCACGTATTTCACATTAAGTTTTTCCTACAGTTACCATTGAATATGAAAAGTTGGTAATTATGGGTAAAATTGCCTGAATAATGTATGTGTGTTTGAATGGCGAGGCGGCTGTGTGGTGTGTGCTGTGGTGGCACTGTGCTGTCGCTGTCCTTGGTTATAATATTATATGAATAATAATTAGCGCGTTGTGCTTCGTTGCACCTCTGCTCACTATAGCAGCCACAGCAGTCACTGTTACCAACTTCATTTTGATTTTGCTGCACTGTTGCTCCATATAACCTACTAAGTATTTTGCGTTGCCATGTTGCAAATCTGGAGTGCAGAAAAATTTTTCCCGCACTAGAGCGGAAAAGTGATTCTTTGGGTTCTGTAATCAGTGCAGCAATGGCCACTTTTCAACGTAACTGTAGGAAAAAGAGTAGAGAAGTGGCACTTCTACTGTACTTTCTACCATTTGCGACGAACTATAGTGAGGTCCACATTATAATGGCAGTGGATAAAGATAGAAAAATAGCGACGCCTATTCACTGAATGATTAATTATATTCCTACACTGTCAAAAACATAATTGGCATCATTGTGAACCTAGAAATGGATAGTACCACTGGCTTTGTCGAATGATAGACAAGGATAGCAAAATCAAAGTTGATCAAATACTGTCATTATAACGTGAACCTCACTATAGAGGAGTTTTCGGTCGTTTGGGAAACTGATCACTTTCAGTCATTTGGGACTCTCACCACTTTCGGTCGTTTGAGACTCTCACCACTTTCTGTCGTTTGGGACAAAACACGTTTTCTGTCAATTGGGAAAATTCTTAAAAGTTTTCTGACATTTGGGATTCGGCTGAATGAGAAAGTTCCAGTTTCAATATTTCATTAATTCTTCCATTTGGGAAAAAAGTAGTTTTGGCCGTTTGGGAAAATATAGCATTTCGGTCATTTGGGATTCTGTCAATTGGCATGCCACCCTCTCCAGTAGCGCTGCCACCACCAGGTTTTTAGGGTCCTGGGCCCTGCTACTTTTATAGGATAATATTATTAAATAAATACGCAAATTCATCAAAACCAACTCACTCTATTGAAAAAATCCCATAACAAACACCTATACTCTCTCTCTCTCTTTCTCTCTCTCTCTTTCTCTCTCTCTCTCTAAACATAATCACTCCTCAATCACATTACTGAAACTACATCTCACTATCTCACGCACAACCATCCTCTAGCTCGTCTCGGAATGTTCTCCCTCTAGTTTTGCCTCTACGCGGTCATCACTCTCTCAGGCTCAGCTCACCAGTTCAAAAGTCCAATTTGGTGGCCTGAGTGATGACTCCGCTATTATAATAATTAATAACCTATGAGAGTGGGGTGTTTGAATTGTTACAGAATGGTTTGATAAGAAAATGGATCAAGACTTTCAACGTGAAGGTGAAATACCTACATGCATTTGAACCAATAATGTCGGGGCGTTGTTGTTCATCCTGATAGGCCAGCAGTCACTCCATAGTAATATTTAGTTCTAAAATGAATCTGACTTAATTCAACAAGCAATTCATTAAACATATTATCATTATCATTCATAATTTTTTGTGATATATTCATACTCAGTGCATTTTTTCAAACAACTGATCGGTGTCTACACTTAATCCAACAAGTTCAATAATCAATCTATTGTTGTGTTCTTCAAACATGTACCGTACGTGGAGAATTGGTCTCTGACTTTTTCGTACCATCAAAATATTCAAATCCTCATAAATATAGCTTTTCATGAGCCAATAGTTGAGGAATGATTATTTTCATATGAATAATTTTTATTCTAAATTTTATTTGAGCTCTAATAAACGATAGTTTTTATTGATCTATCGATTGGCTGCACTGGGAGCAAAGATCCCTTTCCAAGCCAAAAGCCAAGCCTCTGAGGTTGTTTGGTAATTGGTTTTCTTGAAAAAAGTGTTTGTTTTTGGTGTTATTTGTTATTAATTTGTAACTGTTTATCAAGGTGAGTTGCATTCATCAAATTATTGTATTATACTTTTGAGTTTTACTGCATGTTTTCTTTTTTGGGTGGATAGTTGCTGTTGCTCCCTGAAAATTTCGGCTCCTGACTCCATGTTGAATTATTATCTGACATGACAAACAATTTGTTAATCCTATTTCTAAGCTTACTCTTTTGGAGAATTAGTTAATTTATAAGTTCCTTATTTCTCTGGTTTCTCATTACTGTTTTCAAGGTATTAGTTTTTCCCAATATTACTTTCTATCGCCGGTACTTAGTTCTTAGTAAAACTGTAAAGTTATTTATGCTACGTGGATGCTTGTAATCAACCTACTAACTGGTCCAGGGAGACAATATTAGGTTTTAGCAATTTTCAAATATTGTTAGTTTGTATGTTCATATATTCAGTTTCTTCAACCACAACTATTTATATTGTATTTTGGTTTAATATTATAAATAAGCGAATAAATTATAGGTTTGAGTTAACAGTTCTGTAAATTAAACCCGGTTGCACAACAGCCGCTTAAATTTCACGAGAACCAATCAGAGAACGCGTTTTTTAAAAGATGGCTTCTCTGATTGGTTCTTGTTGAATTAATCACGTTTAAAATTTAACAGGCTGTTGTGCAATCGGCACTTAGTCTTGAATGTACTATAAATAAAATACTACTGCAAAACTATATATAGCCAGTGTATGCCTTCATTGAATTCTTTGAAAAAGAGTTCAAATATCAAGTAACTCGTTAAATTTTACACTAGGTTTGACTAGTTTAGAACCCATTGAAGCCATCAAAAACATTTTAAACCAAAATAAAATATTCAACTTTCTGCTATAGTAGCTCAGCTAATCCTTTGAAATCGACAAAAAATTATAACATAATTATAAATACTCGTCTTAACGGGAGTGCCCGATGATTGATACATTGTTTTATGTTAACTATTTTTTGATGTTAATTATTTTTCAGAAATACTGATCAATATGCCTGGCTTCAGTAGTGTTGGCACCTTCAAAATATTTGTTGGAAACTTGATTGATAAAACTACGTCAGCGGATATAAAGCCGCTTTTTGAAAAGTATGGAAAAGTTGTAGAGTGCGACATAGTTAAAAACTATGGATTTGTGGTGAGTTTTCCTCATATTTTTCACTTGATGGATTTCGTATATTTTATTAATTTGTCATTCGACAGTAGCTTTGATCTTGATCAGTACAAATAAGCTAAATAAAATTGCTAAAAAATTGAACTCTGACAAGGCTAGAGTTGCCACTTCCACTGTCCGAGTATTCAAGCTCCTATTGACAAATCTATTGAAATTCTAATATTTGTAATATTGTAAGTCTACAATGTTTTGCATCCATGCTGCCGGGTAAATTTGATCATCTCAAGTGTGGTTTTGTTCATAGAGCTGTTCCTCTTTTTTGTATCAAAAGCCTGGTTGCACAACGGCTTGTTAAATTTCGATCATGATTGAATGCCACAAAAACCAATCAATGCTCTTTTGAAAAGAAGGATTCTCTTATTGGTTCTTGTGGCATCAATCACGGTTAATAGTTATTTGTATATCTAGAATGAAAAGTGCTTTTTTTCTCCCTGAGGGAAAAGTTTGAAGCCCGAGGCGATCCGAGGGCAACAATTTTCCCTCTAGGGAGAAAAAACATTTTTCACTCGTGATATACACAACATTTTTCCTCCACCTACATTTTTATAAAAACTGCAAATAAAAATAATTTTTAAAAACGTATGTGACCAAACAATGTGACCAAACATAATCTAAAAAGTAAACAGAAACAGCTGGCTTGTAATCACAGTTCTCCTCCGACAGCACTATCTGTCGGCTAAATTTGTAACAACAATGACAGCTACAACTACAGCTATGATGAAGTTCCCGTTTCAAATTTGATTAGTTAATAAGTAATATTCGTTGGCTGGTATTTTGAATAACATGGATTAAAAGAAAAAAATATACATTTTTTCTAGTATAGTGATATGAAGTTTGTGATAATAATTTCAGCATACAAACATAAATTTTATATATTACGATCAAATGTCTGGTTGAGGTATTGAATTTAGTTGGTTTAATGACTACTCTATAAATGCTTCCTCATCTGAGCTTAGACCTTCTGACCTATTTCAAATGTACGTTTTTAAAATAGAGATGCTTCCCATGTTATTTAAATGGAGTCACTTTTAAACTCCCTAGGGAGTTTTTCTGTTTTTTAGTACCGAGAGCGAAAAAGTGACACTTTAGTATCATGTTTCAGGGAGTAAAGTAAGTACTTTTGACAGTAGGTGGAGGAAAAATTTATTATGCTCTACGGAACATTGCAAAAAACAAGTAACGTTCAATAATTTTTTTCATTGTGGCCGGAAGATTTATCAGAGGGTAATAGCTACACATTAAAGGCTTCCAATACAGAATGAAAACCGTCACAATTGAGTCGCTAATGGTGTGTACTGACTTATGCACCACGAGCATGCGCATTTCACTTTTCATCAGCTGATTCCATATTCGTAAAAAACAGTAGCCTAATATACAGATTAAATAAGCATATCATCAGCTGATGAGAAACGAAATGCGCGTGTTTATGTCGCATAAGTCTGTACGCACCTCATTATTATGAAAGTATTAAAAAATATTATAACTTCTGACCCTTATAAAAACGAATCTGCATGTAGCTCGTTTTTGTGTAAAACTATGTCGGAGCACCCATGATCAACAACGCTAATACAATCAACAACGCTAATCCGGCAGCTTGGACTTACTTAGACATTTTCATCAAACATGTACGAAACATGCTTCATCAACGTAAATTGACAGTACTGTCCAAAATAAAGTAATGTAATACTGGATAAATTGCTGATTTACTCTCGTTATCACTTAGTTTTCCGTGACAGTTTTTATTCCATGTTGTTTCAATCAAAAGACCGGTGGTGATAGTATTGTTTTGTTTTTACAAATGTTTTTATTTATTTAATTTGAAAATTTATTCCTTATTTTAAAAATAATTTACTATAACAAAAGCGTCTATTTTTATTGAATATGTCAAGTTTCTTTCTTGTTATTCATTTTACTGATGAAGGTTTCAACCAATACCAGCGCAGATATATATTTTATGCTTTTGAAAACGTAATAGATTTGTTACTTGATACAAAATCGTTATGCATAAGTTTAATGCATGTATTACTTTTTAAAATTGTTCTGTTTTGTATAATATATATTTTTTAATTGATAGGCTTATTGGACGTTCCATAAAAGTATGCCACACATTGTGGCCGTAGAATGAATGCATGTTAATTTATGTCATTATTATCTTGTATTTATTGTTCAACATTCTATTGATGGGAAAATTATATAACTTGTAAAACTTTATTGTATTTCTGGGATTAATAACGAGTTTTATGAGATGATTCTAACGTTATCAAGAAACACATTGAAACAGCATTGAGCATATTTAGCTATGCTCAGAGATCACCTAGAAATTTAAAAGTAATAATTGGGTGGATGGATTGCTTACTGCTTTTTCCTATGCAGCATATGGAAAATGAAGAGGCCGGGCGGGACGCTATTCAGAACTTGAATGGGTACCTTGTTCATGGTACAGCTATGAAGGTGGAAGCTGCTACCAGTCGTAAAGGTCCTCAGGCTTCTACTACTAAAATGTTTGTCGGTAATCTTTCCGACACAGTTAAAGCTTCCGATGTTAGAGCTCTATTTGCCAAGTTTGGAACTGTCGTCGAATGTGATATTGTTCGCAATTATGGATTCGTGGTAAGTGGGCTAGACTTAATTGATGTTTTACTTAGATATAGTTTTGGCGATAAGGGAAACAACGCTGGGATCAGAGCTGATGAATATTGTCTTACTGTGTGGAAAATTTGACTATTTATCAAATTTTCTACAGCATATGGAAAGTGAAGAGTCTGGACGAGAAGCTATAAAGAACTTGAACAACACTGAAGTTCATGGCACACCCATGAAAGTAGAGGCAGCAACCGGGCGTAAGGGAGGTAATTCATCCAACACTGTCAAACTGTTCATTGGTAACCTTTCCGAAAAGGTTACTGAACCCGAACTGAGAGCCTTGTTCGCCAAGTACGGAACTGTCGTTGAATGCGACGTAATACGTACTTTTGGATTTGTGGTAAGTTGCTAACATCAATAAACTTTGATAACAATCTTCACAACGGTATAATTCTGTCCTTTCAATTTTATCAAAATTCAATGATAACTCTCAAGCCTAAATAACGCCATCTAATTGAATAAATTCCACACTTGTTGATCCACACTTTGTTGAAAATAGTTATAGACTTTCAACTAGTTGATACTTTTCATGTGGCTAATTTTTTAATGTATAGGCTTCAGTTGATTGAATAGGTACTGTACAATATATAGACTGTACTATAATATAAAATTACACTTGGTACTCTATAATATAGACTATTATGTTGATTTAATAGGTAGGCTACGTACTGTATAATATAGACTTCTGTTCAGTTTTGGAATAAATTTGAGACAATGAAACCCGTCATTTTCAAAGCAAATTTTTGTTCAAATCCTCCTCTTCCATTCGTTCTCTCCAGCAAATCATGCAATCATATTTGCTGAAAAGGTTGTAGCTATAAAAGAATATGACAGTTCGCCAAGAACGTAAGGAATGCTCTAATTTTATGTAAAACCAGAATTTTGTTATGATTTATTTATTTGTTCGTTAGTACAAGACTATTATTCAAGTGATATTGGAAGAGCAAAAACAGATATACTTAATACAGCTTAAATTGATGAATGCTCTAATTTTATGTAAATCCAGAATTTTGTTATGATTTATTTATTTATTCGTTAGTACAAGATTATTATTAAAGTGATATTGGAAGAGCAAAAACAGATGAAGCTGTTATTAATTCTGTTTATTAATTCTCTAATATTCCTCTCACTAATTTGGATGAGTTCGAAATTAAGTTCAGTCACACTGATTGTGTTTATTCCTCTAGAAAATTATGAAAAAATAACATGAACACTAATGATGAAAATTAGTATTTCCATATAACTGAGATATTACTTTAAATATGTAAATAGTAATGAAGTTATTGCAGAATTTCAATACGGAAAAAGTCGAGATATTTTTCATCCAAGTGTAATTTGTAGTCACTCTGTATCTGTACTGAACGTATAGATTATCTAGATTGTGTCTTGTTGATAGCATATCGATACCACCGATGTGAACACTTGTATAAAAGAGTTGAACGGATACGTGCTGGATGGGCAAGCGATGAAAGTTCAGGTTTCGACGAGCAGAGTTCGCCAGCGACCCGGCATGGGAGACCCCGAGCAGTGCTACCGGTGCGGCAGGGGCGGCCACTGGTCCAAGGAGTGTCCGAAGACGGCGGGTCGCCTGGCCGGACCTGACCGCGGCTTCAGGGACCGCATGTTCGGTCGTGACCCCTACCCACCGCCGCCGCCACCTCCATTCTTGCGAGACAGCATCATGAGCGCCCGATTTGGAGTCAAGGTTGGTGATCACAAGTGCTGGCTGTAATAACTAAATGTGGCTTTAGACTACTACTTTGGTAGTACATGTAATTCACATTTGAAGTTGGCTGTTGACCACTACTTTTAATAGTAATTCATAATTTATTAAAAGTGGTTGTACACCAGTACGTTTGGCAGTAATTCATAATTAAAAGCGGTTTATATCATTACTTTGGTAGTAAACTGTAGTTAGTATTCATTAAGTAGAAAGTGAATTGGAAAGTCGCATACTCAAATTATAAAATTAATACATACCAGGGATCTCAATTATTGAATATTATTTAATTTCCCATATTCATAATAAAAAGTATTTTTTTTTAGTTTTTACAGTGAATTAATAATTCTTTTTAATTTTTGTCAGATTGTTATAAAATTATATAGAATAGAATTTGATTATCAATTTCGTCAAATAACTTGAAAACTGTACTTCTGCAATAATTGTTATCCTCCAATATTTAAAATTCATTTGGAAATAGTAGGCTGTAAAAAATATAAGATTTAGACACTTAATAATTACTTGATTGGCAAAAACCGGTCGTGTATTTGAAAATCAATGGGTTCTTCATAGTCATTGTATTTAAAAAAATGGAAAATAATAGAGCAACCATTCATTTGTTTGTTTCATCTTGAATTCAATACAGTACTTTCTTTCTCCCATCTAAATAATAGAACAGATTGTGACTGACTTCTATCCTTGTTTTATATTGAATTCAATATTTTCTCCTACCTAAATGATAGGACAAATTTCAATGATTAAACTTGAATTCAATACTTTCTCATACCTATCTAAATAATAGGAGAGATTGCCTCTGACTTCTATTCTTTTTTTCATGAATCCTTCCAATACTATCTGCTACCTAAATAATAGGACTTGTTTCAATTGTGCGTTTACATTGCAGGACAGCTACTACGACCGTTACTATGACAGACCGAGCGGTCGATTCGAGGACTCGCGCGACTCGTTCGAGAGGCGATTCGCGCCGCTGCCACCACGTGACCTGGGCCCCCCGCCTCCGCCCCCCTCGCTGCGGTCGCGCGACTTCCTGCCGCCTCCCATTTCGTCGCGCCGCGAACTGCCGCCAATCAGCAGTCTGCGCATGGGCTCCTCCTCGCTCAGGGACTCGTTCGATCGCGGCAGCGAGTACAGTATGTTTAGTCGCCGATCGCCCCCTCCACCCTCTTCATCCAGATTCAGGTAACATTAGTCAATGAAGTCGATTAGTCGATTGAATAAAAACTGTAATCTAGTGACTAGCATCAACTAGTCATTGACTCTAGCTATCCTATATAAATAAGATAATACAGATTACTCGAATTCTAGCATTTGCTTGAAACTTAATTGGAACTAGCAATTCCTAGCTTTTATTCAAATGGCCTAATTTATCGTTTGACCGTTTTATATCAGTATTAGCATAGAGAAAATATAGCATAAGAAGATATCTCAAGGTATAGGAAATAATTCTTTATTAGGCGGAGTTAGGACTTTGTAGTTCAACCACTCAACCTCGAAAGCCTTAGTGGGGTTTCACACCAAAGCTGAGCCGGGCCGAGCGGATTTGTGCAGTCGGCTTGACGCCCAACTCGAGCGTTTTCGGCCAAGCGGGTTCTGCAGTTCTGCCTTCTTACAGTTCAGTTCGATCTTCCCACGTAGTGAGTTGCGCAGTATTTTGTATTTTTGTATGACTGAGCGAATCGCCAATCGGCTTCAGTGCGAACGCAGGCAGATTCCGCTCGGCTCGGCCAGGCCCGGCCCAGCTTTGGTGTGAAATCTGCCTTAGGGTATAAGACGTTTTTTTAAAGTTGAAAATTTTATTGTTTGTTCAAGCCGATAGTCCACGAAGTTTTTTTGTTATGCTATGTAATCCTGGTAGTCTCTAATACTGCAATTCATACACTCTCTCGCGTCCAATCGACAATAATCCGCTTGACATAATAGTTCATTTGGGAACACAAACGCCCTATATCCTGCGATATCTTATGCTACCTTTTCTCTATGGTATTATTTGAAAATAATCCAAGTATTCTATCTATCCTTCCATATTGCCTTTCATGGATCATTTTGTTAACAGTAAAATCAATGATTTTCAAGAAATTTTATTAAATTAATCGAAATATGAAATGGATTGATTCAAAACACCGCTAATTTTTTATCAATGTATAAATAAATAATAATAAAGTAAATGAATATTGTTGGAAGTGTTTTTATGATTTAATTGCGATGATGATTTGTCGAATTTTCTGGAGTACTGTAGTATAGTAATAAGTCAAAATAATGAATTTTTTCCACAAATCACAATACAACTCAAACAACTTGAAAAAAATAGTATACTAAAGATCATATCAATGAGCTGTACAAGCGTTCTTTAGGCGTCTTGTAAAACCTTTACATGGAATGTTATGCTATTTCTAGCTTTTCACCTACTTTTGTCCTAATTTCAGCTGATTTATTCTATTTCTTGTGCATTTTCCAGTCGCAGTATGTACGATGATTATTCCAGAGACTATGATGACCATAGGTGAGTTAGTTTTCATATTCTTTTTGAAAATGCATGCTACTTTTAAGCTCATTACAAAAGTCAGACTACTGAGCTTATTTGACTACCGGTACTGGAATAAGTCGAGTTCACATGATTAGTCAAGTACTACGTGATGAAGTTCTCAGTGGATCTAGACTCGTTCTCAGAACAGATACAAAACATCATCCATTTCATAAGATGGTCAAATCATGCCGTAATTTAATTTATTGCGCAGTATTATTAACCTAGATATTATTAAAACATAGATTTCCGTTACATATTCGTTCTTATTCAGAGTAGAATTTTATCTGATCGAATGATGATATCAATGGATTTTCGCGTGAAAACATGCTGATAAAATAAGCATATCAACATTATTGAAGTTCAGCTTTTATATGCTGATAAAAATTATGGGTTTGTAATATTGTTTTGACCACCTGCCTCTTGAGGTTGGCCGGAATAGCTTACTTGATTCCTTCAACTAGATTCAACCAGGACCTCCTATACAGATAGGAGGTCCTGATTCAACAGTCAACAATTCTAGCAGATAGATAGCAGTGCTCCCATGAATTAAAATTAGTTTCGTTTTTTAACAATATTTCTTGAAAATTTCCTTCTTCAACCGCGCACCCCTGAAATCTCTCCATCGTAGTAATCTACTTGAAGGATGGAGCAGTCTATTTCAGCAAACTCTATAGTACCGTATTTCTTGAATATTTTCTGTTATCGTTTGTAAATTTCTCTTCCTTGTCTGAGGTTGGAGTAAGCTAGCAGGCTTTCAACGTAATCAGTCTAAATCTCATATCTAATCTTTGGTGTAACAAAAATACACATTTACATCCATTTACTAGCGGGCACAACTCGAAATTATACTTCAATGTAATTTGCATGAGTATTGCTGTAGATTTTAGTAGCTCATGCAAATTTCATTGAGAAATAGTTTCCTATCGGGAATGCTATTAATGCTCAACTCACACTTACGCGACTCTGCTCGAGAAGAGACTCGACTCTAGTCGAGAGCATGTGTTTTCAATTGGTGACACTCAGACCAGTCGATTCTAGTCTCCGCGCCTGTCACCATTTGAAAACACATGCTCTCGACTAGAGTCGAGTTTCTTCTCGACCTGAGTCGCGTAAGTGTGAGTTGAGTGTTGGATCTGTCTTTTGTCAATAAATGTGAATGAGACTTGATCGGCTAAGGTTAACATAGTGTATAGGATAGATATTGTTTAATCCTCATTCGTATTTTTTTGGTATTTCTTTATTATTTTGATCATTATCAAGTGTCATTTCATTTACTTAGACTTGAAAGACCAAATATAACAATACTTGGTATGTTGATTGTCAGTTGTGTATGTTTATGAATGTTATTAACCTGACTTTGAATGTTGGCAGTTGAGCGTTTGCGTATTTAGGATGCGATAGATGAGAAATTATCGTCTGTTCATCTTAACCTCAAATAAATGGTGAACACTTAACACTGAGTGTCTTGGAAGAACCGAGTACTTTGCGAAACATTGCATTTCACATATATCAGTTAATAGCAAGCGTCCCTCTAATTAATATTAGTTTGCAGAAAACAATCACGTTTTATCTCGCTAAAATCTGATCCAAGTAGTCCTGCACACCACCAGATGATGTGCTTTTTGAAATTTAACTATGGCTTTACTTCAATGATATTACTTAATTTCAAAGTTGAGTGTTAAGTCGTCTTTAAAATTGATGTACTATTTGATATGAGGCGAAGGTCAGACTGTTCGTGGCCTTGGACTGGGCACTTGATTAAATTAATAAATATTAGAATTCCCCAATAAACTCTAGTTGAACGTTTCGCATCGGTGAGATGAATTTTGACGTATAAGATTTGTACTGCCATTGGTACGCCTTGCGTGTGATAACTTGATGCTTTGTAGAGCCTCTACTTGATTGAACGTAACCAATAAATAGGCATTGTGAAATTAGGTGATAATCTTATTGTAGTGAGTCTATAGTTGCGAATAGAATGCTTTTTTTGCGACGGTGTTCAGTACACGACAGTCCGGCGAAAAGCCGACTTTTTTCGATTATGTCGATGCGTGTCAGGTTAGATGCTGAATAAGGATTTTAGTTTTATTTATTTGATTATGAGTGACATGATTTAATATGTAAATGGATTTGTTTGGCAGAATGAATCTGCGTGGTGCATCCCCGCGCCGTTACGCGCCGTATTAAGCCGTTAGTGGGCCGTTGGACGGTTGCGCGCGTGCGTGTGATCGAGCTTCCGCCCCATTTAACCAGAATCCGAGGAGGACGGACCGGCCGGCCGTTTATTCGCTCGCAACAACGTGCTCTCAAAAGACTCGATCCATTTATCAAATATTCATAGTCATCCTAACACTAAATAATCGACTGAAGCTATCGATTTCCTCATGTTTTTCAAATTAGACATAGTTACTTTTATGTGCCGCAAAACAGTTGAACATTTTAGTTTTTTGAGTTGCGTTGATTAATATTATTTATTTTATTCTGAGTCATGTTTCAATTGTTCAATTATATTCTTTGATCGAATCAATTAAAATTGACTCTGAAAGGACGGGATCATCCGTGTTATTGTGTATTGATGGTGAATCTTCTAGTACTGTGGATGTATTTAGATTTTAAGAAACTAGAAGTTATCGGCGACGCTTAAAACTATATCAGATTCGCCGCTACTAGAATAAAATTTGCTTTCGATTTTGAATGTTCAACTTAATTTTACTTCTTGATTGTCCAATACTATTTTAATGAAATAAAGTCTAGAATAAAGTGAAACGACCGAAATTCATTGCGCTTCCTCGGATTCCTTTGCCGGTTCGTGACTGAACAAACAAATCAAGATGGATGATCGGTGAGCAGCTGATTGCGGTTGGGACGATGCGATGCGGTTAAGCGATGTGAGGTCAGGCGCCATTCGATTAATACTTGCGGCCGCTTCAATCGATCGCATTACTGCCGTCGTGTATTCTAACGTGCTTCTCTCTTCCATTCTCTTGTATGCTATTTCAGTATCGATTACTATTTAATACTTTTCATAAAAATTATGTATCTATGTGTGAATTGAATTTTTTGGTGCCAAATTTGCGAGGTAAGGCGAACATTGCGCTTTCGTTTTAGATTAGTTTACCTAAGTTGCAGGAGGTCCGCAAATCTAGATATCCTCTGTGATATTTTCTGGGCTATCTAAAATTTTAGCTATTCCGAAATACTCAAATAATAGGCTACACAAAATTAAAGTGACACGTATTTTGAGGAAAGATTGAACTACTGTACAAGTTTTGGAGTTATTTTAGAATACAGTTTCAGTTTTAGTACAACTTAACAGTAGTAGGCTACGATACAAGTTTTAACACATTTGATGAATCTCCAATAAAACATATAATGCACACACTCTTATCCAGTTGAGATGCTTATAAGTTTTAATTCAGAAATGGCAATTCTTGCTGAATTCTTGGTTGTGATCAGGATAATTTCTGTTCTGCCTTGAAAATAACACAAAAGTGAATACAAATCTATTGAAATGAAGCATAATGAATATTATTCTGATATTTTCAAATCGATAATATCGATTCCTAAATATTGTTATTTCCGAAGCATATATTTTGTGTTTGCATTATATTTTGACGATCTAAATCGATTCCAGTCTCGAAGGAGGTTACCCTATTATATTATGCTAATTAATATTATGCATACGCATAATACGCGTATTTATTTCATGGGGTCTGGTTATACTAATACATCATTTCATGTAGTAGCCAATTTCTATCTTAAATACATAAGATGGCAAAAATGTTAGCACAGTAGAGGTCGCGAGATTAGTTCTGGTCCTTGCCTCTCAAACGCTGGAAGTGAGCAGGTTGAACTAGAACCTATTTTCTCACTCGCACATAATATCATGATCTAATTTCCTTCTCTCTCTTCCTTCCTATTATCCGAAAATAAACATAGAATAGAAACATCGGTCTTGAAAGGCAAGGAATAGACTGCAGAGTTCCGTACCTCCATCAGAAACATTACAGTGATCGGTAGCATGTAGGGGAACGTTAGGGTACAGAACTGCTCTCGTGGCCTCTTCTAAGGTTTTAAGTTTGAAATTCTCACTAATTTTTAACTTTCTACCTAGGAGAGAACAAACAATATTAATGTCCATTGTTTTGAATAAAAAGGCAAAACATTCAATCCACTCAATCAATATACAGCTGATGTCTATCAATAGGGATGATGATAAGCTAATTTTGGTAAAGAAGTCAACTTTGATTGATAATGATGCATATGATAAGTAATGCATTTTCTACTGTGAAATTCTTCAAGCGAAAGGCTAGTTCTCATTTATGCGCATGACAAAGTGTTTCTCGTATAATTAAAAAACGTTTCCATGAAACTAAATAACGGAATTTCATAAAATGAAATCTTGAATCTAGGTTTCACTGCACAGTTCTAAGAATATTTTTCCATTGAATGAGTTTGGTTTGCCCTCTAATGGTAACTTCCTATTTGTCAATCTACATGATCTATTTAACATGCTTCCCCTCCCAATGCCAATAATGAATAGTAATTTGTTAAGAATAAGAAAAATAAGAATGATTTTTATTCCTATAGTGCATACAAACAATGCTATCGGAAACGTCAAAATATACATCATAAATACATCATAATAAAATAACGAACAATAGAATAAAAGTTTCATTCCATTCAGGACACAAACAATGCTATTGGAAACCTCTATTTAAGGTTTCCTCCTTATATGTCAATAAAACAATAATATCAAGAATAAAACAATCCAACGTAAATAATGCATCATTTAAATATAAGCACATAAAAATATAAAAGACTACAGAGTACTATCACGTATGGTTTCCAAAAAAATGATTCTCTACTAGCAGCTGGAGGAAATCAGAAAGCGAGTATAGTGGGAACTATAAGAGAAGGTTTTCAAGTTTTTGTCGGAATACTGTTAAAGGCAAGTTTCTGGCTGAGTCTGGCAGAATATTAAAAAGTTTCAAGGATACATGATTAGGACTAGTTAATACTTTTTTCAGTCTTGTGTAAGGTACATCTATTTTTGTCTTATTTCGTGTATTATTCGTGTATTTCATTTGTTATTAAGGATAGGCCTTCATTACTGATCCACCATTTTAATGTTTAAGGTTGAAATAGTGGCATTAGGAAACTGTAGAAAAGAATTTGGCTTATGCGGGTTTAAACCAACAGAATGGAAGTGTAAAGCCTGTCTAGGATTAGAGATTCCTAGATAGACCCTTGCTATCTAATCCACTCAGGAGTTTTTTTACGATATAACTTATCATTAAAATGATTGGGAGAGAAACATAAGGTTAACCTCGAATTTTTATAAAATGCAAAAGTCCAAATAGATTTATCACCAAATCAGTATGAGCACAATTTTCATTCCAAAAATATACTAACCAGATATTATAATTCATATACTTGTGGCATTAATATTTTTGTACTGTAGCGAAAATTTAATTCTAGAACGAGTTAGCTAAGTACAAGAGCTTTAGTCTCGATGGTATTGATCGGACTCAGTCAAACTTATCACTGGTACAGTAGTGGTTTGGAAATCGTCTATCATGCAATTTCCTATAATTGAACTAGATTCAAGATTCTCAATTTTGCCATTCAAACTAGAAAATAGCTTTCCCGTCCTTAGGTCTTGGATGTTTAATCAACAAAAATGAACGATATTATTATTACTCAGTGATTCGGGAGTACAGTAAGATTGAAATTATCACAACCACTTCTTTACTAGAATGTTTAAGAAACTTGTTTTGGCTGCTACACCATTATCCATTCATAATTTCCAATATTGCCAATATCTAGTAACTGGAAGCCAAAGTGTGAATTGGGCCATACCGTTGGTAGATGTTTGACCTAACAAGGTCAAGACAAGGCCATGACAAGACACACCCATAATGGATGGATAGGATTGAAACTACAATCATAAAACACAATGAAACAACGTCAATTGAAACAAAAACTAGAAGCCCAGTAGAAATAATTCAGTGACGGATACAACAATAACGACTAAATTCAAAGAGTAACTTTGGAAATAGGTAAAAATAAAATATGCGGTAACGGACGTGTCTAGGTAAAAATTCTAAAAAAACAATATAATAAATAAATAATTAACAACTACTCTCAATTCCTAAGCGATGACTGGAACGACCCTAGCCGTTCAGCTGCAGCTACAATGCAGTCCACTGTCGCTCGGTTGTAGTTACAATTATACAGTGTAGTGTC
Source organism: Nilaparvata lugens (assembly GCF_014356525.2). Classification (NCBI taxonomy): domain Eukaryota; kingdom Metazoa; phylum Arthropoda; class Insecta; order Hemiptera; family Delphacidae; genus Nilaparvata; species Nilaparvata lugens. The sequence continues at coordinate 16,758,827 of NC_052504.1, forward strand.
GCTCGGTTGCAGCTACAATGCAGTGTAGTGTAGCTACAGCCAAGCAGCTCGGGTCGTTCCAGTCGTCGCTTAGGAATTTCATCTTGATAACACTAAATTAGTGGTGTTTTAGCTGGTTCAAATTTATAAGATCATTTAAACTAGATGTGGGATTGGGTTAAACTACCCTAGTTTTATGCGAAGCATACAAAACTGTTCAGTGTCTGTCCTTGCTATTAAAACTGTATAAATTCAACATTTCATTTGATCTCCAACTTGTGTTTTTGATTATTGGAACTTGAAAGCTCCATACTTAGAACAAGTATCTGATGCGTATAAAACCGAAAAAAATCTATGTAGGTTTTGGAACAATGTCTACTCTGAAATGAGTTTGGCAAGATGAGTTTATTTGGGTGAGATTAGCAATATTGTAGTAGGCCTACCAAATAATGATATATAGAGATTGGAGTAGTCAGAAAGGAGACTTGAACTGTGACGAATATTTAATCGCCAATAAACAAAAGTTCGTTTCTGGTGAATACTGTATTTATAACTACAAATTGAGAGGCTGGGAGGATCCAAACATTTGGACCCGCTTCCACCAAGCTCGGTCAACACATTTGAACATGGTCAAATCGCCAACGATTTATAACGAGTGTACGAGAGTAGATGTGATTTCTATGGCAATAGTTACTATCGATAATTCCAGTGTTAAGCGTACCCGGTTTGAACATGTTCAAATATATTGGCCAAGCATTAAATCTAATTTACAATAAAACCTATAGATTTAATGGTTTATTTTATTTAGTAATACAGAACATTGTAGAAACCAAACCCTGAACATACATAATTAGTAATATCGAAATGCTTATTACTGTACATAACTATAATATTTATTTATTTAATACAGTAGTTCACCTTACAGTCGCCTTTTTGCGTCCATTGTTTGGGCAAATTCGATTGGACTCATACTAGCCTACTAACCATTTTTCATTGTTCGTCAAAATATCATTGCTTGGCATAACATCCCACAAAAACCTCATCGAAAAATATTTAGTTATGAATTAAATACTAATTTAATACTTCAATTTAATAATTTCTTATGCATTAGGATTATTTGTTTCATTATCATCCGGGGATTAGAGTAGTGAAAATTAACTCTATGTGAATGTATCTTTTCTTTAGTTGCCTATTAACTTTTGAATTTCAGGAAATACTTCAATTAATTATAAGAATTTTACCTAACTTTGTTAACTGTATTATTTGTGCCTAAATGCATGCATTGAATTTATTTAATTTTATAAAGGGAGTTTTTGTCATTAAATCTTGTGATTTTAAGCGCTAATAAAGATTATGATTTATTTTAATAAATTGTTATTTATTGATGTGATACCTTTAAGCAGGGAGTCAATGAATTCAGAATAGTTATTTTGATTTCATTGACAACGCAGATGAATTCAAAATAATTTTTTGATTTTATTGATTATGCCTATTTTCTAACAAACTTAGTCTTGCTCATTTTGTATTCTATCTTTAAATCTATCATTGAGCAAATTAAAAATAAACCAGATGTAATTACAGAGATGTTGCAATTATTCAAATGCTAATGAATTAATAATTGTTATTAAACGAAAATCCAAATTAAATGCTGTAATTCACCCCGAAGACTTCTGCTACTACAAATATTGAAATATGGAAGTATTGAATTTCCATCTACCGTTTTACCCTGTTGTCAATATTTGCAGTAACAGAAGTCTTCGGGGTGAATTACAGCATTTAATTTTGATTTTCGCTTAATAATAATTGAAAATAAATCATGCTCAAAGTAGTCTCCTTTACCCTATATGAAAATATTCTCTTGAATAACCAGTTCATAAATGAATACTCGCCTAGAGCCTAACGATTTTATATAGAAATTTAATAATATAATAAATACAGTAAACTATTCCGACTTTGTAGTGAGTTTCACTATGAATTATCAGCATTCCACATAAGTAACGTGGATTGATAGTTGATAGAAATTGAGCAAGACATTATTTTGAGGGTCTGGATAACCGGGGCAGCTTACTGAAAAATTCAATTATTCCGTTTCATCGGACACAAAAATATAGATTATCTTGAAATCTAATAAGTGAATACTTGTTGGCCATCAGTTTTACTTGAAACCAAACACTTTGAATGTTAAACTGTTTGATTTTTGAATCAATATGTAAATAAGAATACAATTTATTAAATATACCCTGATTTAAAAATACTTATTTACTTTCCGACTGCAAATAAGTTATCTGTGTGGAAAAGAACTTCTAGCTTCTTTCTTCTGATAGGTAATCAAATCAATCTTCATTTGAGAACGTCCAATGAACTAATTTTGGACCGACAAAGAAACTTGGTCATCCTCAGTAATGTTTTCCTATACGTCTGTTTGGAAAATACCGAACGGTACTGGGTTTCAATTCAGACTCCGCCACACGGTCTAACAAATTTAAATTGAACGCACACAGCTGCAGACAGACCGAGAGAAAACTGCATTGAATAAGCTGGTGGTTTAATCTCAAAATGAACCACATTATAACAAACGAGCTATACTCCCGGTTGCAATAAAGTCTGTTAACTTCTAAGCCCGATTAAATACCACGAGAACTAAGCAGAGAAGCCTTCTTTTCAAAATAATCTCCGATTGGTTGTCGTTGAATTAAATGTTAATTAAAATTTAACATGCTTTGGTGCAATCGGGCCTTAAGGATTCAATCCAATCAAAACTGAGAATCCGTGGCACTAGCAAACGTCACTTAGTACTACAGGCCTACTCATTTGTGTTATTCATTTTTATATATTATTAGGGCTACTTACAAATAATTACTATTTCCTTGAAACATAACTATAAAGGTACCAAGTTTAGTGTTATTTCAATCAATAAACTATATGTACGGCACTCACCTTAGAGGCTTGTACATTTTTTAACTCACTTTCATTGAAGGCTCTTAGAATAATGAGAATTTGAGTACGGTAGTAGAATATACATTTATTCGCCGTGACTATTATCACTTGTAGACTATCTTAATTATTACAATACTTCATCCTTGGACTCATGAACACGCAGTAGTAAATGCATTCTCCGAGCTCTTCTAATTTGTTTTATTAGAAATTATCCTACACAAAGTGAAATAGTTCTGAACTGTTTACTCGACTGAGATTCTTTGAAATTGTATATTATTGCTTGATGAAATAAGAACACGATAAGTTTTATTTTCTACTAAAACGTATTGTGTTTCACCATGGAATAATTAATTCTACATCAACATCTATAATATTCTAATCAAAACGTTTCTGACTACAGTATTAATATTATAATTATTTTTGCTATTACTGTCATTCATCTCTCATTTATTTCAGTCCTCTTAGTTGTATAATGATAAGTGACGATAATAATCTCACTTCCTTTTCATTCTAATATTCAATCAGAGGCGACTGAGCTTGATAATCACCAGGATATCCTGATGCAATTTTGACAGCATGGAATATGTGCCACAGGTATTTTCTTCCAGTAAAACAGAACTTGTACCGTATACATGGAGAAATATTGCAGCTATAAGGCTATTACCAAAAGTTTGACGCTCATTTTTGAACTAGAAGGTGAGTTCAAAGTTATTTTTAATTTCATCTCGGAATTTTGTTTAATAGATACTCATTCACTCAGTACATTACGGTACTCATATTCTGTAAAGAGAATAACATTTATCCAGGTATAGTGTTCAAAAAGTCTTGAGAACAACTCAATATTTTTTAAGCCAATTAATGTATATATAGAACTGGATTCTTTGTACCTATGAAACAATTTTCAGTAGTATAAAACAAAACTTTTCGAGCTATCAAGCAATTCCAATTATTTTTGCAATTCCAAAAATAAGAGAACCAGTGAAAAAATCAATGAATCAAATAAGGATTTCATATAAGCGTACAATACAAAGGAAGGCATTGAAAAAATGTTGAGGCCAGATGCTCGAAAGCCTGTTAAATTTTAATCATGATTGAATGTCAAGAGAACTTTTTGAAAAGAGGGCATCTCTGATTGGTATTTAATCAGGATTAAAATTTAACGGACTTCTGTGCAACCGAGCCTCAGACTTTATGAGTCGACTGCACTACCAAATAATCATCCGAATTTTGATAAAATTTTTATAATAGTAGAAGAAGCATTGAAAAATTAATGGCAATTTATACCTATAATAGCCTAGCTGAATTATTAACGATTGTGCACATCCTAGCAAATATATCAATTATTGTCGCCCATAAACTATGACATTTTTACTAGAAAGTCTTATTGAATGCTTGGTTGCACAAACGTCTTTTAAATTTGGATTATGATTAAGTGCCACGAGAACCAATCATAGAAGAATTTTTCTGAAAAAAGGCTTCTCTGATTGGTACTCGTGTCTGTTAATTACGGTTAAAATTTAACAGGCTTTTGTGCAACCAAACCAATTAAATATTCACTTATTATATTCTATAGAAGAGTCCCGCATACATCAACAACAATAAACTCTAATTTTTTCAAATGGCTTTATCAATGTATTCCATTTGATTACCTACGGTACCTGAATGTGCTTTTGAAAGTATTTTCAACGTATAATATTTTTTATTAAGACAAAATTGATTTTTGACAATTTCACAAGTATCAATTATCCTGAAAGAAGACAAATTTGTGAAAAGAGGAACATGTGTAATTCCTCGACATCCAAAAAAATGAATAATATATAGGCTAGTGCTGGTTGCAACCGGTTAAATTTTAATCGTGATTAATTTTACCAGAATCAATCAGAGAAGCCTTACTTTTCGAAAAAGCCTTCTCTGATAGGTTCTTCTGAAATTAATCATGTTTAAATTAATGTAAACGGCTTTTGTGCAACCGGTCCATATAACATCTTTGAACTTGGCGCTTCGCTGGACACGTGACCCAACAGCTGACATATGTTTTATTGCTTTGACAGCACTGTAGCAGACGACAACCATTGAGGAATGTGCACTGAATGTTCTATATCTATAGGCTAAGTAACGTATAGTGTATTACTGCGTATGTTCTGCGCACAGCGCAAAGTTCACAGTACCGTACAAAGAAGAATAAAGAGTAGCCCTCGACCTATGATATAGAATAGAGAAAGTGACCCAATAACTTTCTTTAAGTGAGAGTAAGTTTATTTTTATTCCCTGATCACAATGAATATTGTAAGAAGGAACTCTATAAGTTACCAACAAACGGGTGAGTAAATATATTAAACTGAACTGGATTTAATGCTGTAAAAACGTTATCTTATACAAGGTAGCCAGTGAAAATATGACTACCGGTACCATATTTACTGATTTTTAGAGATTTCCTGGTTTTTCATTGATTTCCTTGCCTTTACTTTATAGCCTAATGAAAAATTTGATTTTGCAGAAATGAGTTCTTATTCAACGCAGAAACATTTCCTCTTTTTTCTATGGAGTTAGGCCTACCGTACTTGGAAAAGCACGTTACGCCTACACGGTATTTGGAAAAAGATGTGCGCACTCTTGAAGTCAAAATTAACCCTTAATTACTATACCGATGTCCACCAACCACTATTAAACTGCGTTTACACCAAAGTTATTAACAAAATGTTTATTCTCCGTCCATATAGATTTTATATTAGATTGAACGGAACTTGACAAACACATACGGTATGCACATAATGTGCATATGATGCTATGTTCAATCTAATAGAATCTATAAGGACGGAGAAATAAACATTTTGTTTAAATTTGTTACATAAACATTATTTATTTTGTTTTATAACTCAACAGCTTTACTCTCAAATGTCTATTTTTCAAATCAAAATTTCAACCTCCAGATCTTTTTTAACAAATCTGGAAATTACATCATCAATAGTGCCTACTTGTTTTGGCATTTATTATGAATATTAGAATAAGTAGGATATATATTCTCTGAAAACGTTTTTCCCAGAATTATCCCATCCCAAAAAAATTATACTCAGGCCTACATACTAATTTTTTGTTCGAGTCATTCCAATTTTTACTAATTGAAACGACTGAGGAATGCTTGATTAATGCTTTAATAAGTTGAATTTAATTGTTTAATAGTGAACTCATAGAATTAATTACTGAATGTTTCTCATTTTTCAAACTAAAAAATGAATCACACAATCCATTGAAAGAAATAAACCTGCACATTAATAGTATTAATACTATTATGACTATAGACATACCGGTAACTATCTATTAATTAAAAAAAAATCATGTCATGTTACATACAGAGTGGGTGAAAAGTCCGAGAACGGATTAATATCTCATATACAAAGGTAATTTGATGGTGGGTGTGATTGGGGATCCTACTCTTATTGAAAATACTACTTTACTATGACTTCAAAAATCTGGTCCGCCATCTTGGATCTGCCATTTTAAATGCAACTTTATTTTTTTAAATAGGAAGGTGGTCATGTGATACATGATTTCAATTCGAAATTTCAAGACAAAATGAATGGCGGAAACCGCATATCGATATCTCAAAACGTTTTGAAGATATTCACATTATTAATCAATACTATTCAAAGCAGAGATGAGAGAAAAACGTATGAGAACGTCTTAGTATCTCATAAAAAGAAGTGATTCCAAGGTGGGTGTGATTGAGGATGTTACTAGAATTGAAAATACTACTTTACTATTACTTTAAAAATCTGGTCCGCCATCTTGGATTCGCCATTTTGAATGCAACTTTATTCTTTTAAATAGGAAGGTGGTCATGCGATACATGATTTTGATACAAAATTTCAAGAAAAAATGAATGGCGAAAACCGCACATCGATATCTCAAAACCGTTCAGAAGATATTCACATTATCAATCAGTACCATGCAAATCAGAAATGAAATGATCGAGTGGTATTGATTAATAATGTGAATACCTTCTGCATGACCTCCTTCCTATTTAAAAAAAATGAAGTTGCATTCAATATGGCGGAGCAGATTCTTAAAGTCATTGTAAAGTAGTTTTCTCAATAATTTATTTAAGTAGGATCCCCAATCACACCCACCGTCAAATTACCTTTGTGTATGAGATATTAAGCCGTTCTAGGACTTTTTACCCACTCTGTATAGGACGTCATAGGCTAATACTGTGCAATGTGCTAGCTATTTAGAAGCTCAAAGTTCAACAACCTCACTCAATTTTAATGATATGGTAAGGTGAGAAGGTCTAGACTAGTAAACGCCTTATATCGACTGTTACAGGTAAGGGATGATTCCTGAATAATGACCATACATGAATGACATCTCTGTAGGATGTGTGCTACTTGGAGTAATTGGCAAATAATATTAATGAATGAATTGTAGTCCATGTCATATACTATAGCAATAGCACAAAACCTCAACTTGGTTTCTATTTTATATATAAATTTATATTTTATATATATATTATCTATTAGAGCTAATTTTGTCAATTTTTAATTCAGGTTTTTCATTTCAAAAATAATATTATACTCTATGCTGTGCCGACGCCAACGTTAGTCGGCAAGAGGCCCATTTTGGCCAAAATAAGCATTTCCTGCGTTTCTCAGCTTTTTCGAAAATTGACAGGAAAGTTTGGTGCATAGGCTCAGCTACGTTGTACAATATTTAAAATTTTGTATCAAGAATGGTTTGAAATTACCGTACTTCAAAGATAATAATATGTGATGTTAAAATTGAACGTTAATATATTGAATGGACTCTGAAAATCTTTATTTGACGGAACGAAGCAAGTTCAAATAGAAACTGCTCGTCTCATTTCCGGATGATTTAGCCGTGGGTCTAGGGGCTGAGCCCTCTGGCTCTGACGGATAAGGCAAGCGAAGCGAGCCTGCCGCGTGCCGGCTTCTTTTACTACCTATATAGTGAGGTCCACGTTATAATGACAGTAGGTATTTAATTAATTATTGGTGTTGCTATCCTTGTCTATCTTTCGACAAAGCAGATAGTGCTATCCGCATGATATCAGATCCGCAATGTTGTCAGATCGTTTTTTAACAATGTGCACATAAATTAATTACTATTGTATTTTAATATAACTTTAAAGTGATAAACACTCACATTCTTTGGTGTGGGGACGACCGTTTCGTGCTGGTATTGCACATTCATATGTGTTTTTTCACTTTAAAGTTATATTAAAATATATTAATATTACAATAGTAATAATAAAGTGGAAACAAGATGGATAACCAACAAGGATAAATTAATTAACAAAATATTTGATCTCAGTTGTGAAAATTGATTATTCATTCATTGAAAAAATAATTTCTTGACGAATGAAATATAAATGGTTATTTTAAACAAGAATGATCAGTTAATACTTCATCAGATATTCCGGTATTAGCTATCTTCTATTATTTAGTGGAAAGGCAGAGTGGCAACGCTGCTCTCCTATCTTTCGATGAGGGTTTAGTGTAAGAGAGGGCTGACTGCGCCCTAACTTTGCCCTCCTAGGTCAAAAATAAAGGCAGTCATTCTATTCTATTCTACATTGCCATTATAACGTGAACCTCACTATATCATTTTCTGGCTAAAGCTAAAACGAAATCTAATGGCCTGAAGAGCTACCTGGCAACCAGACCATTGATGACCATTCTACTCTGTGGAGGTGATTCTACATAGCAAAGATGTAGGTCTATGTTAAAGCGTTTACAGTGGATCAGAGTAAGTTATCAAGTAGCCTGTAGTAAGTAGCAACTAGTAAGTAGCAAGTAGTAAGTAGCAAGTAGCAAGTTTGGGAAGGTAGTCATGTGATATGATTTCGATAAAGAATTTCAAGAGAAAATGAATTGCTAAGCTGCGTTTATACCATAGTTATTAACAAAATGTTAATAACTCAATCCTTATAGATTCTATTAGATTGAACATAACTATCATACACATGATTAACATATGTGTTTGTCAAGTTCCGTTCAATCTAATAGAATCTATAAGGATTAAGTTATTAACATTTTGATTTTGTTAATAACTTTGGTGTAAACGCAGCTTAAAACCGCACATTGATATATCAAACAGTTTCAAAGTTCTATCACATTCTTAAATACTAATGAATTGTAAAAAATGGAATAAATATTAGTACACATTAAAAATCGAAAAATGAAACTTATCAAATTTTACTTTTTTAGTGCTAGTAAGCACTACAGAAAAAATAGTAAACACTAAACACTATATCTATATAGTAAACACTAAAATAAATATGTGAGAAGTAATATAGTTACCTACTTACTTCATTTTTAATACTTTTAAACAGCAATTTCGATCTGTAGATTTTTTTTAGTTCTCATTCAATTAATTTGTGTATGATTATTAGTATTGTGAAATTTAGTCTGGAAGAGTGGACTGTATAAATAGGAGAGAATAAATCAAATTCTGGAAAAAGAGAAACAATGTGTCTTGATTGATTTGACACCTGACTGAAATTCCACATGAGTGCAAGAACCGTTGTGCATTCAAAAACCTGTGCACTGGAATGAATGCAAACAGTTTTAGGCAACTCAGTATGCCAAATGAAAAAGTAGGTTAGTAAAATACAAACTTTAATCAGCATTAAGAATAAGACCAAGGTAAAACCAGTAAAATAACTGACATCAAAAGTATGAATCACAAACTATCAAATCACATGAACAAGAAAAATGTAGTTGATCCTAGTTGACATAAGAAAAATATGATGCCAACAAAATGATTTAAATGGAAAAATTCTGTAAATTTGAATACATGAATAACCCATCAGGGTGACTGGTCGACAATATAAAATTGAAATAGAATTTAACTTTGTTATGCACAAATTTAAGATTAAGTTTAGAAAAGATTGGATTACATGAAAAACTTGAAACAGCATTAATGATTCTAGTAAAAACAGTAATCTGAATGCAAGAACTGATTGCAATGTAATAATTTGAAATAGTAAATTATAACTAAAGATAATCAGGTAATGATGTTACCAATATGCAAATATCCCAAACAAATTAATTATTAAAGAGTGACAGTTAAAAGTTATGAATATAACAGCAATGCACATAGAAAATAATCTATGTGGTTATCAAAATGGAATAATGAAATAGTTACTAAACAAACGTTTATAGAATACCAGAGTCTATAATAAGTAGTCTTTATTTAAACCTACATTTGTCATTTTAATAACAAACGACACCTAGGAAATTGAAATGTAAATATGTTGAATTGCAAGGCTTCACATTTGAATTGGTTCGATACCAACAAAAGAAACAGGTAAGTTGAAATTAACCATAAGGTTATATGAACAACAGTAGCCTATACTGAAACAGCCTAATAGCAAATGCAGAAACTACAGCTTTAGCAATAATCAAACAGAATAATAACAAAGAATTAAATAGGATTGATAATTGCAATGTTCACAGAACATCATGAATTGCTTACAAAAACTGACAAACAATTCTCAAGAGCAATTTGGCTAAGCAAATATAACTCAAAATAAAGTAAATTTGACTACGAACAACAATGAATTCCTAACCTGAAAGATAAAAACAATAGATTAGGGCAGTATTAAAATACAAAGTAGGTGATACAAATACTTAGCTGCGGAACATAATGCAACTAATGACTACCGCGCAGAGAACATGACAATTCAAAATCAAAAATCATAAAAGAGATTGTTTGAAGATGGAGAATAGTTTTAACGAGTATATTTAAATGTGAATATCTTTGAAACGGCTTGATATATTGATGAATAGTTTTGCTATTCATTTCTTGAAATTCTGTATAGAATCATGTATCACAACATGACCACCTTTCTAAAAAAATGAAGTTGAATTATTCAAAATGGCGGCTCCAGATGCCAGAACAAATTTTGAAGCGACAAAAAAGTATTTTTTTTTTAAATTGGAATAGGTTCCACATTGAAACCCACAGTCAAATACATTTATCCTTCTAAAATGAATAGCATGACCTGAACATGACCTGTTTCCATAAAAATAATCTACACCAACTCTGTATAGTATTTCATACAGAGTATGATATTTCAATATTTCATAATATTTCGTATATTATAATTGATATATTATAGGTATTGTGGGTTAAGTGGAAGAGGGGGCTCTTATTGCCTCAACTTCGCCCACATCACTTTTTGTAATGTATTAATTGCAAATAAAACGCATCTATCTATAGGCCTAACAGGGTTACCCACGGGGAGGGGGGAGGAGCGTTGGATGCGGACTGCGTCCTTGAAAATTTGTTTGGAAATCTTGTGGGGGGGGGGGTGTTCCAAAGAAGGTTAGTCATGTTGATGACTACTGACGACATTAGGGGGGTACGTCCATGGGATTAGTGGGGTGCACCCCTGCGTATAATCAGGGCCGGATCTACCATTTTTTCTAGGGGGGGGGGCAAGCTTTACTTTTGGCGCCCCCCTCATGATCGATCATCACCGACCGATTTACAAAAAATGAGAGGGATTATTACTGTATTAGTCGTATACGAGGTTGAAATAAAACTTAGGTTGAATTAGAAGGCAGTTTTAATAATAATATAAGTCTTCTCATTGTTCATTTTCATTACATAAATAATTGAAAACAATAGTGGAAAAATCAAAGCCCCAACTTTAAAATTAACTTGTTGATGTGAGAATATTTAGAAATTATGAATATTGCTATTAATAGGTACTGGGGATTAATTTTCAACTCATTTTTAACAATAGGAGAATAAGTAGGTGGATAATCATAATGAAAAAAAATCTAATCAAAAAATATTCACAAAATGCATAATTTGCGATAAACAGAATATACAAGGAATGACAGATATGGAGTTCTCGATCAGTACAGTAGCAAAATCACTCATCACCAAAATCTTCAGTAGGTACTAGTCAATTACTTGAATAAAAAAGTACAGAAGTAAAATTGTTAAAAAATCGTCTGATAATAAATCAAGTGAAATTATACTTATAACTTTTTGTCTCATAAGTTTCTCTTGTGCTTCCTAAAACACCTTCATGTGTTTTGTATTCACCTTCACACCAAACACCTTAATGATCCAGGTAATGCATTACGGTTAGCATTAAATATTCTTATATATAAATATTCAGAGGCAGAATTTGCTATTGAAGCTATGAAATTAATCAAGAATTTAAGATTAATTACTGGATGAAGTAAATCGTAAGATATAACAGACTAAGTAAAACAAAAACGTTATGCAGTGAAATGATAAGTCAATTAATCGAGAAAATATAGAGTTACAAGAAAAAAATAAATCCACAAGATAATAATTTGATTAAGTTCCTGAATGATTCTAATTTTCGGGCTTTTTTTCTGAGATGAGTTATTATTTCATCAAAGAAAGCAAAGAAGCCCTTCCATGTTCAATATAATTATATGATGCTTAAATTTGTTAGTCTTTGCTGGGTCATGGTATTTTTAAATAGGTCTTATAATAAGTTTCAATTCACTGAAACTTCTCTCTCCAAATGCCACAGAAACTGGAAGTGTTACAAATGTTTTTAGAGCTACACATATGTTTCGATAACCCTCTTGCTCTTCCAACTTGCTCTTACACAATATTCTGAGCAAAGATGCTGCTGTTGCGTCTTCCAGTTCATCTTCTACAGTTAGGGCATGAAACTTGAAACTCTCGATTTCATTTAAAAGTTCTTCTTCGTTCAAATCGTTTGCATAGGTTGTAGCCGATTCTTTAGCCTTACTTTTCAAAGTTTTAACGTCTTGTGCTTTAATTTGAGCTCCACACAAAAAACTGAATTTGTCAGCAATCATTTTCAATGTATCATACCTGTTCGTCACCTCAGTAATAATTCTGTCACAAATTTGAAAAAGTGATCTTCTGAAAATCTCTTCTCCCGTGAAATTTGTATCTTCATCTTCATGTGCGTCTTCTGCAATTTTATTTTTCTTTCGTTTTCTTGTTTTCTTGTACTCTGCTGCTATGTCCATGTTGCAAGGTTTGCCTCATCAATTGCATCTGTAATAGTCACCTCCCTAGTTGATGATAATAAAGTTAAAATACCTTGTATGTTTCTTGCAGCATTGTTTACTGTTGTCTTCGCTCAACTCTGCAAAAACTTACTCACTCGATCATTTTTTTAAGGACTGAATATCAGAACAAATTCTAAAGTCTGTTGTCATCACAACAAATTCTAAGCTCTTCATGTTTTTAATTAGAGATTTAGCATCAGCTCTTGTTTCTGGAAATGAAAATTCATGGGTGGCTAATTCTTCAAGAGCAGAGAGCACTTTGTCCATGTGTTTATATACAACTTCCACAGATTCAATTCTTGCTGACCATCTTGTTTTAATCTCTGATTTTAATGAAGAGGAGCATGCTGTTTTAAAACTTCCCACCTTGATGTTAACCAATGGAAGTAGTTGTAAAGGCTATTTACAATTCAAAAATATTTTTGTGCTTCAACACATGCCTCTACTGAATTAAGCCTAAATAAATTTAATGAGTGGGCTGAGCATGGAACAAAGTAGGCTAGTTCATACAGCGGAAGTATACTGTGGCTATAAAAATACTTCTTATTTTGTTCTGTTGGTTTTGCCGAAATGTGCACAGAGCTATGTATCACGCTATTGGAACTTCAAATTAACAATGTCAGATATAAACGCCTAAGCAGTTATTATTTTTGTAACCTATATATTTTTATTAGAAAATGCTGACTATAATTTGACGCCCCCTTCAACTCGGCGCCCGGGGCACATGCCCCCGCTGCCCCCTCCCTGCGTATAATATTTATTATCTGAAAATTAAAAACCTATTCACAGTATTAATGCCATTTTCAAGTCAAGTGAGTGAATAAAATGGCATATTAATATATATTAATGCCATTTTCAAGTCAAGTGAGTGAATAAAATGGCATTAATATGTTGAAACATGTTGTGAATAAAAGTTCAAAAAAGAGTAATTAGATTTTTAATTTCCAGATAAATAAGATTAGTCCTCACCAAAAAGTTAATCTATAGCCTCTATAGCCTACTACATGTGTATACATTATATAACGGAAGGAATTGGTTTACAGCGATTATTATAGTAAGTAAAAAGTAAATTCGTATGGCTTTTGTTGGTGGGGTGTACCTTGCGGGAGATTATATAGTAATTGCAATTCATGATGTGAAACCAAACACAATTTACACAGTTGATCAGTTCTCAGCTCGTCAGAGAGATATATCTCAATACAGTGGCGATAAACAGGAAGGTCAACCATGAATCAACCTATTGATCCAATCGGTCCAGTTCAGAATACTGTGAAAGTATTTCAATATGTACCTATTATTGTTAATACACTCATTAACTTGATTAGTGATGTTACTACACCAACACGATAGGTACTGGTTGTTAAATTTAGCTTCAATTTGATTAAAAAGTAAATTCTTATAGCTTTTGCTGGTGGGGAGTCCATTGCGGGAATTTGATTAACACACCGGAATAGACTATAGACATACCGGTAACTATCTATTAATTTAAAAAAATCATGTCATGTTACATACAGAGTGGGTGAAAAGTCCGAGAACGGATTAATATCTCATAGACAAAGGTAATTTGATGGTGGGTGTGATTGGGGATCCTACTCTTATTGAAAATACTACCTACTTTACTATGACTTCAAAAATCTGGTCCGCCATCTTGGATCTGCCATTTTAAATGCAACTTTTTTTTTAAATAGGAAGGTGGTCATGCGATACATGATTTCAATTCGAAATTTCAAGACAAAATGAATGGCGGAAACCGCATATCGATATCTCAAAACGTTTTGAAGATATTCACATTATTAATCAATACTATTCAAAGCAGAGATGAGAGAAAAACGTATGAGAACGTTTTAGTATCTCATAAAAAGAAGTGATTCCAAGGTGGGTGTGATTGAGGATGTTACTAGAATTGAAAATACTACTTTACTATTACTTTAAAAATCTGGTCCGCCATCTTGGATTCGCCATTTTGAATGCAACTTTATTCTTTTAAATAGGAAGGTGGTCATGCGATACATGATTTTGATACAAAATTTCAAGAAAAAATGAATGGCGAAAACCGCACATCGATATCTCAAAACCGTTCAGAAGATATTCACATTATCAATCAGTACCATGCAAATCAGAAATGAAATGATCGAGTGGTATTGATTAATAATGTGAATACCTTCTGCATGACCTCCTTCCTATTTAAAAAAAATGAAGTTGCATTCAATATGGCGGAGCAGATTTTTAAAGTCATTGTAAAGTAGTTTTCTCAATAATTTATTTAAGTAGGATCCCCAATCACACCCACCGTCAAATTACCTTTGTGTATGAGATATTAAGCCGTTCTAGGACTTTTTACCCACTCTGTATAGGACGTCATAGGCTAATACTGTGCAATGTGCTAGCTATTTAGAAGCTCAAAGTTCAACATACTCACCCAATTTTAATGATATGGTAAGGTGAGAAGGTCCTAGACTAGTAAACGCCTTATATCGACTGTTACAGGTCAAGGATGATTCCTGAATAATGACCATACATGAATGACATCTCTGTAGGATGTGTGCTACTTGGAGTAATTGGCAAATAGTATTAATGAATGAATTGTAGTCCATGTCATATACTATACCAAACACAAAATAGGTGCGTATTAGTATAAAGTATTTATTTCCAATGTGCTAACTATAACTTTATTTTATTAGTATATTGTATAGCTGCGAAATATATGGTAGGTCCAAATGTATGTTTTATAGTGATTATAATATTGTATATGTAGGTCTACCCGCTAATTTTTAACACTATTCATCAGCATATCAGCTTATAATCTCTTATTAATCTTTACTGATAACTTTTATTAATACGGTGCATTACGGTAACCGGAAATTATTAGGCCTACAATTTTTCTACTATAATACTGATAGTTGATTAGACTCTACACTGTCAATCATGAATATATAACTTGCCCATCCTATATTCAGTAACTGAGAAAAATTAGTTGAAAACATCTTGAATACTTCATATCAAACTGGCAACCTCCTACCTCCATAATTTTCACTGGAATTGAATGAATCATATTGATAACACATTATACAGAAGTTATCGCATTTATTTTAGCGAGTCATGGTTTGAATTCTAACGAGTATAGCTACTACATTTGATGCTTCAAATATCTGAAATAAGGATGAAAATTGTTGAAACAAGATTGAGTGGAAAACATTTTCAGTACCTTCATATTTCTCAGAACTTTCGTTCATCCACAATCATTCCCGCCCAATGTTTTGAGTTGAAATAAATTCGAGTTGGTTGGTTCATTTACACGTGTGAATTCATTGAAGATGAGTTTTTAAGCTCTGAGCACGTACTGATAAAATGGCGATTATTATTTTCTTACGGGGTGAATTGAATTCACAGAAATCTTTCTGATCATATTTTTAATGGTAATTGGGAATTCGGATATTTTGTTTTTGTTCTGTGAACTGGAAATATGATACGATCCAGATATGAGTGTTATTTATTTGGTCGACTTAATAATAAAACAAGGAATAATCCAATTAATTTTCTGCCAGTAGGCTACTGTAACACTTGCAGTATTCTAAATAATTCTGAGATTTGGTGGCAAAAACCAGTGTTCTAATAATCCCTTATGGAATTTGGAACTTAATTTGAAATTCACTTGCAAAAAATTCATACATATTACAAATGTTAAACAGACTAGTCTAAGTAGTTTAACAAAATACAATATCTTGAACTGAAAGATAACACCAAATAAAACTTGATTAATCATGAATCAAACTTCACTAATCACTCGTATAACTAGTTTAATAAAAATACAATTATCTTAAGCTGAAAGATAACATAAAATAAAACTAGATTAATCATGAAAACATAAGATAAAAAGTAGAATTTATCAGGCATTACCAGCAAAAGAATAAATCTTGCCCTTTGGTGGGGGAATTTGATATAGGCAATATAATCATCACTATGAGAATCACATACCGTACTGAATGAAATTACATTGTATACAAATTCTAATCAGGCCTTTTTTCTTTTGGAATTTTTCTGTCCTTCTTTTGTATAATGGCTCGGAACAAGATATATGAGTATCGATATTATCTTAAAATTTGTACCGTACAGTAAGTTCACTATAAAGTTGTACATAAATACAGGGTGAAAATTCCTTTTTCTAGGTAACTCATAAAAGATGACTCAACACACACCTTTGATTCTCTTTCTCTCTACTTTGCTACATGTGACGCAAATTTCAAGCCGGGCTGCCGACTCATTGTACACCATTGGAGTTGGCATTGCTGACATAACAGGTCCTCCAGTGGAAGTTGCTTTTGTGAGTAGAAAAAAACAAATTCAATCCTACTTGATCTTATTTTGTTTCAATTTATTAGAAAATATTTGCCTGATTTTCTCTTCTGAATATTGTATATTTGTTTGCTTCATCCAGTAAAAATAGTGTTCATACTCGTGCATTAAGGCTGTGCAAAGGCTAGTAATAAACTTTCTACTGGTGATATTTTTCAAAGTTTTTCGATTTGTATATCATCAAGCTATCAAAATGGAAACGTTTTCTCAGGAAAACATTTTTCTCTGATCATTACTTTTGAGATACAACTTTTAGTTGAGTTATTTTTGGTAAATTGAATAACTTTATCAAAAATTTATATTTTCAGAATATTGTTGTTTCTCTAGATCAACAATACCATGAAGAATTCATTCTCTCAATCTCATGGATTTATTTTCTTACTGACTTCGAAATGTTCTGTCCCAAAAATTTAGACTTTAGGCGCTCATATCTCAAAAAATAATGATCGGAAAAAAGTTTTCCTGAGAAAACTTATTCATTTTGATAGCTTGATGATATACAAATCGAAAAACTTTGAAAAATATCACCAGTAGAAAATCACTTCACTTGTATGGGCTACTTTATTTAAATTAATAAAAACAATATAAAAACTTGTAGTAGGCTACCCTTCATTGAAAACTGATTACTAAAGGTTTTTTAAAATTTATTACCTAATTATTATTTTTTAAACTTTTTTGAAAAAAGTTTAAATAAAGGGTACTACAAGTTGTTATATTTGTTTTTATCACCAATAGAAAGTTTATTTTTAGCCTTTGCACAGCCTTAACCATTATCTTTTGAGTGAATAAACAATAAGCCGTGTTAAATAATAATTTAGTCACATTGATTTTGGAATTCGACTAATGCTCTGAAGACACGAAACAAGATTCACGAAAGATTCTCTCTCTCACACATTTCAAGACAAGTTTTGACTGGACTTGCAGTCAGCACCAAAAATATATTCTAGGCTCGAAGAAAATACAATTTCATGGTACGCTGCCCAGGTATCAGTGAACTCGGAAACTCAGTGAAAAAAGTGAGCACAGGAAAATATGGTTATTTCTCTAGTTATATGATGGATAATTTATCAAAAAATTGCAGATGGGCTACGCCAAAATGGAGCAGCGAGGTGGTGGCCTTCATCTTCGCCAGTTTTCAAGGGCATTCATTCTGGATGATGGCTACGAGCGGCTTGTCTTTGTGACAGCAGATTGCGGAATGATGGGAACTGGAGTGAGGGAAGCTGTGAGTCATTTATTATTCCTCATATACTTCCTCACAGCTCGGGATTTTCACTAGTGATTTTAATCTCCACCTCTCGAATGAATAGTGCTTTCAAGATGATCGGATAATATATATTTGTTTCATCAATGAATGTTAGCTCGAAATCAGCCCTTGTCACTTGGTAGGAGATCTTATTTATTTTCTCAAGAAGATCAATTATTTAGTTCAGTGGGGACCATAGGGAGGGGCTTTGGAACTTGAAATTCTTGGGGGTTCCAAAATAAGGTCAGCATTGTTTAAAATGACTACTAATTGTTAATTTTTTAAGGTAGGTAGCTTTGGTAGGGGATGGGGTAGAAGTTGAATTTCTTCATTAATTAAAGGGGGGGTGCGTCGGTCTATGGGAAGGGGGCACTCATGCTTAATTTATTCTTTATATATTAATGAGATATATTCTTTAGTTAGTAGTAATGGGATATATATGCATGTCAAATCTAGCAGCTAGGTAGTCTTTTATCATCACATTTTATTTGTGGAGGTTTGATTTACATAATATTATTTTTAATAGGCCTACTGATTAAACTGAACAGAATACGGTTCAAATTTGAAAGAACACTAGATGCTAATTCATCAAGTTCAGAGTTCGTAACACTCCACACGTCGTCAGAAAACCGACAAAGGAAAGTAGAAGTTAAGCATTTGAAGACACTTGATTTTGATTGTTTCAGAAACACAGAATCTAATTATAAAACGAACTAGAAATACAACACACTGAGTAAACTTGCTTTCAACGTTGTCACAGTATGCTTAGAAACTTTGTACCTTGAATACAACTCATTTTCCTATCCTGGCTCTCCAAAGTATTTCTATTAGAGACGTTGCTCTTGCAACTTGGAGCACGTGGATAATATTGTGCATTTCTGATAGAGTAACTTACTCAAAGAATTCACTCTGAACTTCAAGGTTGTCTTCTTAAACAAAACATTGCGCTGAACGTTTAACTTCTGTTGCATCAACGAGGTGTGATGTCATTAATTTAAATCTCTCAGTTTGAGCAAATTAAAAAACTCTGTGACATTTCGAGTCGAAAGTTCATGAATGACCTTCAGCACTTGCCCTAGGAATATTCGAATATCCATCTTAAAAAGATTATGGGAGAGCTAAAACGTTATTACTTCCTTTTGAAAATGACGAAATGTTCTATCTTATGATTTAGACTTCGGCTTTATTCTTATTCGGTAGACATCAGGATCTATATATTCTATAATGATGTATTACATTAATATGAAATTATTTATCGCTGATCATCTTTTAGATTCCAACCTTTCATTATTGGTTACTCACTTTTGGATATTTCGCCACCCTTATCTCCTCTCCATACCACCTGTGATTGCAAGCATTCACTTGTCGGGAAACTTGCTTTGGTCACCGGTGTAAACTTACTATATTTTTAAGCTTAAAAAAACTTCATGGCCCCTTATGCAGTCCACGCGTATTGCACATATGAATGTAAAATCTTTCAGATTCTCGCAAAAAAGTCTAAAATTTTGTGATTATCTGATTTATGATTGATGAATGTGAATTTATAGCTACAACTTGAAAAAATACAATTGTCATTCTAGCTCTTATTTTTCACTAATTAATATTTAAATTAGTTATAATAATCACAGAACTAATACTATACAGTATACAGTTGATATAGGTAGATACTTTTTAAAATAAAGTCTGATATTGAACTCATCTACATCTGAATAACTCAAATCTTGAGTTCGATCATTTCAATCCTGAAGATGGTCCATGGTATCAATGCTATTTTGTAGAATAATTTTTTAGGATAATCACAGCTTTGATTCAATATTGTCTTGATTGATGATTCAATACTGTTTGATTCAATATCATAATGTACATTCTAAACTTGTACCATCCGGATTCAATATTGTAATGCATATTCCAAACTTGTACCATCCTACCATGTACCACGTTCAAGTGTTGGTACAGAAGATCTTGTCAATCGGATTTTATTGGTCGAATCCTCTTCGCATTACGTTCGAATTCACTAACAAAACTAGATTGGACGGCACTCAGACGAGAAACTAACGCCAATTTACAATTCGAATGACCAATTTACTAGATTGAACCACTCACATAATCCCATTGTTCATTGCCAACCTTACTTGCAATGAGTGTAGGCGAGAAAACGGGGATTGAGGATAAGTCAATCCTCACACTGAACCAGTCAATTTAAAGGTGAAGTATGAATAATTGACTATACATCTCAGATCTCATTAATAAAAAAATCTCGAATAAAACTTCTCTTGATAGAAAAATGCACAGAAAAATTCGTTTTTGATTTTTCAGTTTAAAAATGCATCTCGAATTATTCCTTTACCCTCCTTCTAAATTTGTATTTAGATTCTTAATTTTCTTATTTCTCCACTGTTAAGATCCAAACTCTCTAAGCATGGAATATTGTAAAATTATTGTTTCTTTGTTGTTGAGAAACGACAATAACTCTCATAGTTGTGTGAGGTCTTATCTCGCTGGTGTGCATTTCAGATACTGTTTAGTGAAGACTGCAAAAAAATGTTAGTGAATTTCTGTTAGTGAATTTGAAAACGCACAAGGTTTGACAGGAGGTGCAGATTTGTAGATTTGAAAAAAGGGGATAATGACTTTAGCTAGAGCACATTCAATATTATCATTCTGGTAGAAGCATAATTTCCAAATCAAATAAACACTGTATCAATAGAGTTGCTTAAATCGTTTCTGGAACAGGTCTTACAACCTGACATTTCAAGATCGGAAAATTCAGAAATAGATGGAGAAAACGATTGAACTCATTTTTATCGTAGATACGATATTTTTGAACTTCTATAAGATTCCAATCAGCACTTAGTATAGTAGGTACCTAGTTCAGTTTTAATTTGAAAATTTTTGGAGATGAGAAATGTATAATTGATTTGTTCAGATTAAACGTTTCAGTTGCTAGTGTGATCTCCAGAACTCTCAATGTTGGAACGCGGCTCCATCTCAATTTCAAAGATAACACTGGAAAGATGAGTTGCTATTTGTAAGAGACACCTTTACTGTTGTCACGTTCGCACTGTTCTGATTCACTCCCACCACGTTTTCAGGATGAAGCAGTTCATTATTTACAGAGTCCATTTCCAACGTGTGCAGAATTTGTGAAGATAAAACATTCGCATCGTTTTGTGGTTCCCTGCAAATGTGATTTGAAATGAGGTGAAAAACGAATTACCTGGAAAATATTACGGAGAAACTAGCCTTCTATAGTGAAGTCCACGTTATAATAGCAGTGGAAAAAGATAGAAGACCAACGTTGCCGAACTCTGTCTTGTCAATCCTTCTATAGACGATAGCTGATACAGGTTTATTAATGTAAAGGTGTGTACAGATATACGCGCCGCGAACATGAGCAATTCACTTTTAATCAGCTGACTATATCTGTATTCATTCTAGTTTGAAATAATCAATTATATTTTATTAAGCAAGAAATTATATTTTTCAATAATTTAATAATGCATTTTTATAATTATACTATATTTTATAATTATAATTATTATATTATATATTAGACGATAGCTGATACAGGTTATTAATGTAAAGGTGTGTACAGATATACGCGCCGCGAACATGAGCAATTCACTTTTAATCAGCTGACTATATCTGTATTCATTCTAGTTTGAAATAATCAATTATATTTTATTAAGCAAGAAATTATATTTTTCAATAATTTAATAATGCATTTTTATAATTATACTATATTTTATAATTATAATTATTATATTATATATTAGACGATAGCTGATACAGGTTTATTAATGTAAAGGTGTGTACAGATATACGCGCCGCGAACATGAGCGATTCACTTTTAATCAGCTGACTATATCTGTTCATTCTAGTTTGAAATAATCAATTATATTTTATTAAGCAAGAAATTATATTTTTCAATAATTTAATAATGCATTTTTATAATTAAGATGAAATATTTTGTTGATTTATTAATTCTACATTGTTAAATGACGATCTGGCAACAGAGCAAAGCGAGAAAGAGATAGCGCTGTCAGCTTTGTTGAATGATAGACAAGGATAGCAATACCATTGCTAATCAAACACTGCCATTATAACGTGGATCTCACTATAGGCCTTAATATCCCCATGTTCTCAAATCAATATCAATACAAGATTCGATGGCGGGTTGAAAGGATAATGAAGTTATACAGTGCATGATTCTGTTAATAGAAAACACTGGTAGAGTAGGCCTATATTGGAATTAAAAAATGTAGATTAAATGTTAAATAAATTTGAATTAATCAACATTTTTGAATAATTTTACAAGGGAATCTATTTTATTTAGAAATATCAAGAAATTATTACATAACCATCATCGTACTCAGCAGAAATGTTTAAATTTCATCACAGATCTAACTGTTTAGTTACGGTACTGTAGTCTATGATTTCATTTAAAATATTTCTGTCCATCAACTATCAATTTTTGCACAATTTATTCTCATAGATGCGCCCCCAGAGTGCGACGAATGCAGTTTTCATTAAAAATACAAATGTGTTTCAATCAATAAATAATTTAATTACAATCACACAGGCCTAGAAAAGTAGCTTCTACGTTATTTGAAACCTTTTCTCTAATTTAATACAACCCAGAGTTATCCAATTGAAAAAAAGAACTGCTATTGTGATTGAAATAAGAATTTCATTAAAAGTCGAACCAAGAAAAATAGACGATTTCTACTCAGGCTACATATCTTACATTCTTACATCTTATTCATTCTACCCTTTTGCAGAATATCATCAATTTCATTCGGAAATCTGAAAATGAACAGTAAAATACATCAGTTACCAAAATTAGATTAGTGAGTATCTTTGAAAAATGGATGATTAGATCTTTAAGTAGACGTATAAATCACTCCATTCATGTCAATTAATCTTTGATGGGTTGTACCATTCTTTAGCACAATATACACAGTTTTCACTTGTATAATGTAGGCTACAGTATTATTAACTTATCATATTGTGGCAGGAAAAGGCTTAATATTAGATAGTTATTCTCAATTCCTCTAATCTAAAGTATTAAGAATCGTATTTTGGTTTTACAACAAGATTGTTTCAAAAATACATCTTTTTCCAGGTTCTGAAAAAGCTGGAAAGCAGTTACCATGGACTGTATAACGAACAGAATGTAATGCTGAGTGGTACGCACACACATTCCGCTCCAGGGGGATTTCTCATGCATCTAATATTCGATTTGAATACAATGGGATTTGTGCCTGAAACATTCACTGCTCTTGTTGATGGAATAACCCTGGTCAGTTGTATTCTGCTTCATTATTCATAGATTCTTGTTCATAATTTATATAGAGTATCAATTGAATCATTGCCTGTTGAAAAGCAAAGTCCATCACAACGGTTTTCATGTTTCTTGTTCACAAAATCAGAATATATATTGTCTAACAGTATCTTCCTCTGCTAGATTATAGACCTACAATACACAGTATATTGTATTATAATGATGTAATATTTGCTACGATAAATAACCACCATTAATTGCTCCTCTATTCCCAGTTAATAATGTTATGCATAATGCGATGTTTTGGGTGTAATAATATACGCGGGAAAGTACAGATGATGAAAAAGTATTGTTATGCGAGAAAGTTTTATGATGGGGGAATATCATCATCTAAATGATTAAATTATTGTTTCATTCCGTATACTCTAATAAAAAACCTACTCAGAAAGTCACTCTTTGCTAAACTTCACATTGGATCGCATAAATTTCAGCCAGAATATTTTCTAATTTCATCACAGTTTCATGAGCTCACAACTTCACGATTATTTCACTGGAGGTGTCATTGAGAGAGAAAAAATACACACGTGAGAAATGTAGACGTGATGTCACCTCGAAGTGAGGAAGTGCACCCATTCGAATAATCGTCAAAATGCTTATTAGCTCGGTCATCTCTGAGTAGGGCTACACGCGCTTCCAACGCTTGGCCTGAATAAGTAAATTTCGTACGAGTCGAAAACAGAAAGCTAAGTTTACCTTGACCTGTTAATTTTCTAACACCAGAAAAATAAAGACCAACTCGAATACATCTTCTTCATCATCACAGATAACAGCTTACTGGATTCTGATCAATTCTGGGAATTGATACAGACTGTGAAACTGAAATGAAATATTCAACTAGAGCATTACACTTCCCCACATTTACAAATGTACAATTAGTAAATATACACATAGTAACTTACAGTATGAATGACTTACAAATGAAAATGCGCTGGATAGCTAGTGGTTATGATCTTTTAGTGAGATAATTTATGGAACTGGATTACTCCAGTTGGTGGTTCTACTCTCTTTCTCTTTGTATTTACCTCCTTCCTACTTCTTTTCTTCAATTTTTTTTCTCTCTCTCTCTATTGATTGTTTGCTTTTTTCCTCTCCTCAGCTGTTCTCTAGAAACTCCATTCTTATTTTTCATTCCAGCTGTTCTGAAATGGATGGTAGACCATTTCATCTCCCTTTATCCGCTACACTAATTATTTTTGTTCTCTTTTCTATCTATCCTCTATGACTTCTCATTTTCATTCTCCAGGTTTCTCCATTTCCTTTCTCCTTCTTTTGTACTACTCTCCTTAGACAGTTTTACTATTTCGGTAGTTCTCCGTTTAATAAATTTAAAAAATCGTTTCCCTACGTGGTAAGTGTATATTTTCATTTCCTTCTTCTCTGTTCTAAACAATTTCTTTTTTCTCTATAAATTGATTACCGGTTCCTCTTTTTATGCTTTTACTGTTATTAAAATTTTTACTCCTCCTCTTTGTGCTCAGATTTGCTATTGATCCTTACTCATCAGACTTTCATTTTTTCATATCTCTCTGAGTAACATGCTGGTGAGTGTCAAATATTGGTGCAGAGCACGAATTCATTCAAAATTTGTCAATTCATGGAGAAAGTCATTTCTGCCAATATTTACAAGCCATGTTACATTTCCTTTTACAGTTACCCACATTTCTCCTCCTATTTTCATCGCTCCAAATTCTATGCATTTGATCAATTACCACGTTCTCCTATTTATTTCTTCCTTCATATCGACTACAAAAAATGTACACATTCATCCCAGAGCTCTCACTACTTTTGCCTGCTATCCATTCACACCTTTTCATCAATTGAATGCTGAGATTTGCACCTTCCTTTTTGTTCAATCTTTATTTCTCTCCATCACAATATATTTCTGTTCTCCTAGTTATTCCAATTTTTCTCCTATCCATTCATCTCGTACCAGTCACATAATCCCTTCGTCTTTCCATGTTTCTATTCTCACTCCAATTCACTCTTTCTTGCCACAACAATATTTCCTCTCCCTGTCATTCTCAACATTTCTCCACTCTTATTTGTGATTTAATTATTGTTATCTCACAATTCACTTTTTTAGTGTTCTATATCACTCAATTTCTTCCCTAATCCTTCTACAATGCCCTCCATAAACTTTTCCAATTATTTCCTCAATTCTTTTTATTTCTCTCCCATTTTTTTCTCATCCTTTCCTTCATTGATTTTCATTTCTTCCCTAGTTCTGAGATATTATATCTTTTTGTGACCCTCCCATTCCTCTTCCTTTCCCCTCTTCTTTCCTGTCTCATTAATCTTTCTTTTCTTTTCTTCTTTTATCATTTACCTCTTATTTTTCTTTCTCCATTATACTCTCTTTCATCTCCCTTCCTTTTCCTCTCCTCTCTCTTTTCGTATTCCATTCATGTTTCTTTTCTCCTTTTCCATTCTTCTCCTATTCCTTTTGTTTTCTTCTCTACTCTCTCTTCACTCTCTCATTCTTCTACAATTCCTCTTCCGTTCCCCTCTCCTTCCTTCTAATGCATCTTACTTCTCTCTTCCTCTCTCCTCTACTTTTCTTTTCTATTTCTTTTGCTCTGATCTCTACCCTGTATTTTCTCTCCCTTTCCTCCTTGTTAACTCTCCCTCTCCCACTTTCCTATTCTATTCATCTCCTTCTTTCTTCTTCCTCTTCCTTTTCTCTTCTGACCCCCTGACCCCTTTCTTTCCTATACTTTTTCTCCTCCTTTTCTAACTTTTTCCATCCCTTCCTCACTCTCTCTCTCTTTCTCTCTCACTCTCTAATAATTATTATTTTAGTTCATATTATGAAAATTCATCTGAAACTTTGCTGTATGTAAGCTATTATAATATATAAGTGTATAAGTCGGTATATAGTAATCTGCATAAATAAAGCACTGAATCAATCAATCAATCTCTCTCTCTCCCTCCCTCCTTCTCATTCTCTCCTCTATCCTTTTTCTCTTTTCTCTCTTTCATACCTTTTCTCTCTCTTCCCTCTTCCTTCCGAATTTTTTTTCATTACCTTTTCTCTTTTTTTCCCTATCACTTTCATCCTTCCTCTCCTAATTTGTTCCACCTCATTCCTCTTCCTCTCCAGTTCCAAACCCTTTCCTCCCCAGTACTTCTTCCTCTGCATTGCCTCCAATCTGACTGGTGCGGTATTTTGATTGATGTTGTGGTTCGCAGAGCATCGCACGCGCACACACGCGACTGACAGCTGGCCGCTTGTACATGGCGCGTGGCGAGGTGCGCGGAGCGAGCATCAATCGCAGTCCGCAGTCCTACCTTCAGAATCCGCCGCAGGAACGCGCCAAGTAAGCCTCCTCTACCATAGAGTAAATATGCTTGTATCAGTTGTCTCTACCTCTACTCACTCTATTACACTCTATGTAATATGCTGAATTTTCATGCGTTCCTAACTTCCTCATCTACCTTCGCTCCACACTCTTCTCCATAGTTGTGTTCGTGGAGGTTTCCAGTTATTACACGATTGATCTTCATGTAACTAGCATACACGAGAATATGGATGCTCCATTCTCTTGATTCGAAACAGGAACTGTTATATAGGTACGAGAAAAGGGACGCCCCATTCCTCGATTCGAAACAGGATCTGTTATTTACGTGAATATGAGTGCCCCCTATGATTCGAAACGGGACCTGTTATAAACGAGAATATGGATGCTCCATTCTCTTGTTCCTGTATGGGGCTCTTACCAAAATACGTGTTTATCAAATGTTGAAACTAGGACACTATAATTTCTACCAATTATGTGAACCAAGATATGATTTCGACGTATTCTATTCCAATCCTATCTGATCTGTATATAAGCTACCAGATAACTATAATATAATGAAGTACATAAAGAATTCGCTAATACAAGTACGTAATGATTATTATTAAACGAAATTGAATGACAATTAAATGCTGTTCATCACCCTGAAGACTTCTGCTACTGCAAATATTGACAACAGGGTAAATAGCTAAACGGAAATTCGATAAGCGCTACTATACAAAAATTATTTGTCAGTCCGGGAATGACTAATTATTCCCGGGCTGACAAATAATTTTTTTGTCATACTCACTCAATTGCAGCTGTTTTGCATGCATTAAATCAAGCCGGTAAACAGCTGTTTGCAGAACAAGAAAACATGTGATTTTCATCACAGCTTACTGTACTGTAAAGATATCAAATCAAATCAAATAATTTATTTCGCCATTAAAAAAACAATCACAAACAAAGAGCAGATCAAATATGATGAACAATAAATTTAACAAAATACAAGTGTTAACTTAAAAATAAGAAAATAATAATACAACATCATAAATATCTCTTTACCTATGTATATATATATATAATTTACGGAGTGGGGGTGACTGATAAGTAAGTATAGTAGTTGGTGTTTTTGCTGGTAAAATTTTCAGGTATTTAAGTGGTTTGTTGTCTAGTGAGAGATTTAAAAGTCGGCATAACCGTTTAATTAAGGGCTGTGAACAATTCTGTCAAATATATTTGCGATTCCTCAAGTATTAACAGAGATATAGCGGTTTTTTTATTCGGATCACTTCGTTCAGAAACACAAGGATTGAAGAAGCCATCATTTTCGTTGAAGAATTTATCTTATCTTCGTTCACGAGTGAGATGAGTGGGTGGAGTAGAGGGTCATCGTTTCGTCACCCTCCTCCCAAACTGCCGAATTCTACTAACGGTTGATTACAGCAACCAGCTGTTGTTTGTGATTGCAACGCTATCTCGCTCCAAAAATGGTCTGCAGACTTTTGGCGTAAGTTTTGAATTTTTGGTTCAGTACTGTTTTCTAGATGGCAGTGTCTTCTTGTTTCTCAAGTTATTTCGTTTTATAATACAACATTACTTATCCCTAGCCTCTCTCACACCTGATACCTTTGCCTGTCATCTCAGGAGCTACCTATTTCTTCCAAAAAGCCTTGAATGCTCTCTTGGCGCTCCCTCAGCTTCCTTTGTCTCCGAGTCCTAATTTATAATCTTGCAATAAGTTTTAATTTTGAGTTGAAGAGTTTACAGAGTGCTCGATTTGCAAATAATTGACATATACACATCCTAGTTAGCTATATCGTATTAAACTGAATCTAGGATGGCATTAAGCGAGAAAGTTATGTTTGCAATGCTGGAGAAAATAAAAAATGAGATCAATGATAATACGCTCACAACAGCTATCAAACAAGTGATTAGTGAATTGAATATTTCATCGTTGCTTGGAGAGCAAAATAAAAGAATTGATAAACTGACTGAGGAGAATGATAGGTTGAAACTCGAGGTATCGCGGCAACGGGCAGTAATTGATTCCATGCGCAGAGAGAAAAATCTTATATTTTACGGTATGGAGGAGAAAGAGGGTGAGAGTCGTGAGCAGATCATGGAGAAAATACTGGATTTGAGTAATAGTGTGATGGAAGTTGAACTGAAAGAGACATATTGATTTTGTCAAACGATTAGGAACTGCTGGTCCCGGTACCAAACGCCCAATAATGTTGTCATGGTATCAAACATGAAGAGACAAAGTATTCTAAATAATGGGATAAGATTAAAGACTCGTAAGCTATCTGTCTATCCAGATTGTGACAAGGAAACGAGAGAAAAGAAGAAGAAGTTATATTCAACTCAAAAGCAACTGCGGGATGCTGGCTATGACGTTAAAATCAAGGGAATCGGACTTCTAATCAATGGAAATTATGCTACTTGGAATGATTTAACAGAAGACGCGTTGAACAAGTACTTGGAAGAGGCCTCGTTATCAGCGTTCTCGGCGTCGCATAAAAGTAAGAGAATCGCCCATCAGGAACAGAATCCGGCAAGAGGTGCAGCTACAACTGGAGGCAACATAACACAATTTCTCCGTCCACAACGCAGCAAGTCAAAGTGGAAAAAACCTTCGGAACGTCAATAATTAGTAGGGTAATGCCGTAAGGAATTAGAATGTTTGAAGGTAGCACCTTACAATGTTGCTGAATTCGCTAATGAAGTTGACAACATAGACTTTTGAGAGAAAACGAGAGAGTTTAACTATGTGAAACAACACCTTATCACTGAGAAATTGTGCCTGATTGAAAATTATCACCACAGCTAATTGAAAATTGGACTGCTTACTAGTTATCATTTTTTATTTTTAATCAGGATATTGATATTTTGTAAAGCGAGTGGAGGCTATTTATAGAGTCTATAGTATAGCGCATGGTAGTTCCGCAAAAATATCCGTTTAGAAGAGTAGTGAAAAGGCCATGTTCTTAGAATAGTTCGAGATTACTTAAGTTCAATTTCTGAACGAAAATTCTGAAAAGACAATTCACCTGTGTTGAATTTCTATTATGTGGTTTTTCAAATTGTTTTTTCTTGTTCAAATTAGTGCACTTTCTTGAACTCAATTGACTTTATTTTAAAATTAAATATAAGTAGCTATTCGTAATTATATGTCACTCACATCTCCCCCCGGACGGATTCAATCCATGGGGTAATTAGCCTACATGATAATTATTATTTCAAAAGTTAATTGTTTGTAATGTATTTGAAAATAAATAAAGGCATTTATTATTATTATTATATTATTATTTATATAATTTACGTGTTATATATGGCATCATAATAGATCATATTTTATGTTCTCTTTACAGTCGAGTATGTTAGGACTCTACTGAGTGCTAATAACATCTGAATAATTAATATACTGTGGGGTTTATACCTGTCTCCTGTCGGTGACGGCACTTATCTGAGGGTTAATTCCTGTTTTGGGAAGTACCCTGTCACAAAATAGGGAAAAATGCCTAGAGTATACTAGATTATTTCCTGACAATTAACCAAAGGATTAATTGTACTACTTTTTCTCAAGATCAAGTAACTCGATGATGGGTTACTATTGACCTCTGAAATGAATATGATATTAGCAAATAAATAAGCTATAAGCAAGGTGAACACAGGGTCACTAAGGAAAACATGTGATGACAAGTTGCATTTATTTAAATTACTAAATTATATAAGAATATTGTTTGTTCAATAATAATTAATAAATGAATTTGATAATGAAGGGTTAAGCCCATAAACAATATAATTTGAATTTTAAAGAGTTCTTTCAAGTTAATAAATTTATTAAGGATGAGCATGTAGTGCTTTCACCCAAGGGTTGCCCGACTCAAGCTTGGACAGTGTAACGTCAGAATTTTTACAAACGATATACCAGTTTGTCTATGGAAAATTGAGTCGAAGAGATTTTGAAATAATAATATATAAATCACTCACATTTGTATGGCCCATAAATATACGTGCAAGTTAAGTAGATAGGAATAAAACGTCTCATTCAAACTCAGACAAAGAATGATTGTTTATTTAATCAACATCATAATCTTAGCTGTCTCCATAGAGATAGTGAAAGACGTCAGCTGAGGCTTCCGTAACTACCCCCCTCCAGTCTTTACTATCTCTATTATAGAGATGTAAATAGAACTCATAAAAACAAAACATGGAAAACAACATAATAAAAACATTTTGGAAATCTTTCCTTACTCATCTTCATTATAGTTCCTTTTCGATCTTCTAATCTCACTCAAATGCACAATTTCATGTCTACCTCGTCCATTGTTGTGTTGCTTTTTTACCTCCACTCGGTTCCTATGTAGTAGATCAATCACTTCATATGGTCCAACAAATCTATGATCCGATTTCGTTCTCTTGTGATGATTTTTCTTGAAGATTATTTCACCTACTTTTATTTTATTCATGTCTTCAGCCACCTCCAAATTATACTTTTTTGTCCTCCGAACTTTCTCGTTCATGATTTTTCTCTCCACTTCTCTATGCTCCTCTGGATGCTCAACTAACTCAAATGGTGAAAAATTTGTTGAAGAATGTATGCTACTATTATATGCCAGAATAGCTCTTGCCATTGCTTCTTCCCCACAGATGTTTCTATCAACTTCTAATAAGTGCAAATGTTCAGTTAGCGTGCTATGTAAACGTTCCATCATTCCATGAGATTGCGGATGTCCTACTGTAGTGAAGTGGCTGTCGATACCAAGTTCCTCTAAAAGTTTTTTGATCCGATTGTTGTCGAATTCTTTTCCTTTATCCATTAACAACATGTTGGGGGTATTGAAGAGCCCAAAAAATGCTAGTAAATTTTGTTCCATGCACTTGGCTGTTTTATTCTTTAAAATCCATGCAGAAGCAAGCCTTGTAAAACAATCGATTGTAGTAAGATACTTCAGTTTATTGTAATAGAAAATGTCAACTTGAATTATTTCTGCTGGTCTTGCGGGAGTAGGTGTGACCATCTGAGGCGTCTTGTAAGGCTTTCTGTCATATTTTGCTATATTGCATGCTGCACACTTTCTCAGCACATTTCTTATTGTTTTGGCCATATTCAGCCAATAATACTGCCGTTTCAGGTGTTGCAACGTTTCCTTTTCCCTCTATGGTTGGTCCTTCCAATGTGATATGTTCTACAACTTCTTGTTGTTCTCTTCTATCTTCAACTGTTTTAACTTGTCTATCACAAATTATCAAGTGTATTTTTGAGTCCCAGCATTCATCTTTATGAAAGCTCTTAATTTTATCAATAAAATCTTTTTCCTTGGAAAATATAAAATAAACTTTCCCCCTTACCATCAACTGCTTTATTGTATGTTTCAGTTCATCATCTGTCGCCTGAGGGCCAATTGTAATTGTATAAGTATGAATTGGGCCATAACGATGGGTAGTTTTTGTTATACCTCCAAAGTTTTGTCTTTCAAGAATTATTTGATTACGTTTATCATTTATAATGCAATTTTCCATCACTTCCAAATTAATTTGCTTCACTTGTAGAGGATTTATATTCCGAGATAAACAATCAGCAACTACATTATCTACTCCTTTAATGTGTTGAATTTTGAATGAGTAAACAGCCAATTTTTCTTTCCACTTGGTTATCCTGGCGGATGTTTCTTTCAGCTTATTCATCCATAAAAGTGGCATGTGATCTGTTCTTAGCACAAATTCATTTCCGTAAAGGTATGGTCTAAAATTCTCAACACACCATACAATAGCAAGAAATTCCCTTTCAATTGTACTATAACGCCTCTCGGCCGGAGTAAGTTTCCTGCTTGCAAAAGCAACCGGTTTCTCATTTTGGGATAGTACACCTCCTATTGCTTCCCCACTAGCATCTGTTGTTAATGTAAAGGGTTGTTGAAGATCTGGAAACTGAAGTATAGGCGTTGAACAAATTGCTTCTTTACACTTTTCAACTGCTTGGATAACATCTGATGATATGTGGAACTTCACACCTCTTTTTAATAAGTTTGTTAATGGTTCAGTCATCTGTGCAAATTTGTGAATGAATTTTCTATAATAGCCGACCATGCCTAAAAATGTTTTTATCTCTTTCAAATTCTTTGGAATTGGAATGTCTTTTATTGCACTAATTTTCTGGCTGTCAGGACGAACTCCACTTTCCGAAATCACATGACCCATGAATTTCACTTCAGATTGACACAAGTTAGTTTTTTCCTTTGACAGCTTAAGGCCAAACTTCCTTATTCTTTCAAATAACTGTGTGAGATGTGCTTTATGATCTTCGAGATTCTTGCTGAACACAATGATATCATCCATGTAGATTTGTATTGCTTCTTCATTTATGTCTTCTAAAAACTCATCCATCAGCCTTTGAAACGTTGGTACTGCGTTTTTCAACCCAAAAGGCATCCTTGTAAATTCATAATGTCCTCTCTCAAAGCTAAATGCTGTCTTCTCCATGTCCCTTGGATTCATTCTTATTTGATGGTATCCCGACTTTAGATCCAGAGTGCTGAAAACTTTAGCTCCGTGCATTCTGTCAATCATATCCTCTAGCCTTGGAAGGGGATATCTCTCCAACTCTGTTTGATCATTTAAAACTCTGAAATCTACAACCACCCTATGTTTTGGCGGTTCTCCAGGGGAAGACTTTTTTGGTACAACCCATAATGGATTACAAAATGGAGAGATAGACTTTTTTATAATGCCCTGTTCTAGCATATCCTTAATGTGTTCTCTAATGATTTTTTTCATTGCATGTGGATACCTTCTGGCTTTTATAAATATTGGTTTTGATGACTTTAATTGAATTGAGTGCTGAACTCTCCCTGTTGTTGTCAGACTCTCTCCTTCATTATATAAAGTGTCCTTATACTTTTCCAGCATATAGAATGCTAATTTTTCTTGTTCCTTGTCTATAAATTGTTCATTACAATTTCCTCTCACAATGGAACCCATTAGTAAATGTTTTTCTTTAGCAATTGAATTTTTCGATTTATAATTTCTATCCCCCAACTTGATTATCCATTGACCATTTATATTGATAGGAGCAGCTCCAAGATCTCTCATCATATCACAACCAATTATCACATCATACTTGTTGTTCATTATTTCTGTTGATACATGAACTCTCATAATTTTTTTAAAACCAATCAATCCAAACAGATTTAAATCTACTTCCCCTTTTAAAGCTTTTCTTCCTGTCAAAGTTAACATTTCACAAGAACACCCTTCTATTTTCAAACTATGATCAATTTTTATTAATGCTTCTTCCGA